>NC_132846.1:68491902-68793777 GCF_048164855.1 Canis lupus baileyi | reverse complement strand
TCTAAATGTAAAGGTAGAATTATATAGAAAACATAGAATATTGTTTTTCTGACCTCAGGGACAGGGAAATATATTTTTTAAAGAGGACACAAAGTATTAGCTAATTAAAAAATCGGTAAGTTGGTCTTCATCAAAATGAAATACTTCTGTTTATCCAGAAAATGAATAGGCAAGTCACCAACTAGGAAGAGAAAATACTTGCAGTACATAGAATGTCTGCAGAGAGATGGTTACCAGCATATATAAAGATGCCCCATATATATGAATAAATAGTAAAAAAGATGCCCCATATATATGAATAAATAGTAAAAAAGAAAATGTGCAAAATATTCAAACAGATTTTTCACAAAAGAAGACTACTGAGTGGCCAAAAGGCACTTGAAAATATACATAGTTGGGACGAGTGTGATGTTACTCTTTGTTTTTTAAAACCAGGGTTTTCCTGGCTCGTTTGAACATTGTTGAACTGGAGACGCATAACAGTGTAGGCGTCACGCCCAATCTCGATCTCTGGGTTTGGATATCAGCTCTATCACTGAGCTTTGGCAGCAGCTTCCCTCTCTATGCCTCAGTCTCCCTGTGCATAAAGTAAGGATCATGCTAGTTGGTAGGATCTTGTGGGTCAATGTAATCACGTGCTTAGGACAGTGCCTGGCCTGTGGTGAGGGCTACATACATGTTATCTACTATCACTGAGTCTCCTCTTTGAAGGCCTGACCTTTGCTTGTACCCCACAGAGACAGGGTTCCACAGAACCCACTTTGGAAAACAGCCCCAACAGGACAGGAAGTCTGGAAGGAAGTGACACTGTGAGGACCAGGAAGGTGCTAACTCCACCTCCTACAGCCTCCCCACCCCAGCCCTGGAGACTACTCTCATGGGAGAGAAAAGGTGGGGTGCTCCATCAAATGAGGACCCCTCAGTGCAGTAGCCTCGAGCCTGGAACTGTACTGGACCTGCCCCATGCACTCAGCCAATGCCGACTGAATGAACACACTCCTGAGCTCCAAGCCTTGTGACGCCACCAAGTCTCCAGTAGCAGGGTCCAGGAACTGGCTGCCTAGACTAGCAGCTCACAGAGGGTTGGGGGGAGGGCCACCCCTGTTCAGGGTTCCTTGCCACTGTCCTACCCCACCGCCTCTGAAGTCGAACACGGTGGCAATTGTAGGTCTGAAATTGCTAAATAGCCACTGTCCCACTAGCAAGGATTATCGGGGTTTAACAGTTTTCTCTGTAAATGGCCTCCATGTGGAGAGGATTGTGTGTTCTGGAAATTTGGAGTCCGGACAATTGGCTATTCCAGCACAGGGGGAGCCAAAGTCAACATGCAAAGCTCCAGAGGCCCAGTTAGCAGGACCTCAAGGGTCAGTGGAGATCAGCCTGCAGTGCAGTACTCATCTCATTGGAACAGAGCTTCCTGTCATCCTGCCACATCTCCCCTTCCCTCCCTCCCTCCCTCCCACCATCCTCCTTTCCTCCTCATCCTTGCGTCTTTCCTCCCTTCCTCCCTCCCTTCCTCCTCCCTCCTTCCCTCCCTTCCATCCTTCCTCTCTGCCCTTCCTTCCTCTCTCCCTCCTCCTCCCTCCCTCCCTTCTATCCTTCCTTCTTTCCACCCTTCCTCCCACTTTCCTCCCTTCCTTCTTGCCTGCCTGTCTTCTTTCCTTCCTTCTTTGCTTCCTTCTTCCCTTCCTCCCTCCCTCCTAGCTTCCTTCCTCCCTCCCACCTTCCTTCCACCCTCCTCCTTCCCTCCCTTTGTCCCTTCCTTCTTTCCTCCCTCCCTTCCTCCTCCCTCCCTTCCTTCCTCCCTCCTTCTCTCCTTCCCTCCCTCCCTCCCTCCTCCTTCCCTCCTTCCTTCCCCCCTTTCTTCCTTCCTTCCTTCCTGCTCTCTCCCACTTTCCTCCCTTCCTTCTTCTCTTCCTCCCTTCCTCCCTCTCTCCCTCTCTTCCTTCTTATACTTCTCTTTCCTTGACTGCTTACACCCAGCTCACCTCCAGATTACGCCAGGACCCCCCTACCCCTCCCTTGCACACAGTCCCCTCCAGTTCACAGCCATGTCCTAGGGAAGATTGCTGTCCTTGTAGTGGTCTTCCAGGTGACCCCAGGCTGCCCCTCTCGCTCCAGCAGACCATCCCGTAGACTGCTTCTGGGAAAATCCTATGCTCCTGAAAGGAAACTTCTTATGTCAGGCTCACACTGACTTCTTGTGGAACGTTGTGTGATGACAAAGTGGTCCCCGATCCTGTGCTGTGGACTGGCGGCACCACAATGGCTAGGGGATCTGTAAGAGCTGCGGGTGCCTCTGCCCCATTTCGCACGTGGTGAGGATGACTCGCTGGGGGTGGAGGTGGAGGTTGGGATCCACACAACTTCCCAGGTAGGTTACAGGGGAGGCCATGATCAGGAAACTCCAGCCTTGAGCTTAATGTTTGTCCTTCTCTTCTTTGAGTTCCTCTCTTATCCTCTCCCTCTCATCCACCTTCCTACCCTAGGATGCCTGAACCTATGTCTTTCTTGGAGCAAAACATGCACGTTCTTAATACTATGTCATTGCTTTGTGGTAATAGCACTCGCTATTCCTTTGGAAATTTCCTCCACCTTCTAAAATTTGCAAATTCCTACCCCTTTGCCAGCATCCCTGTTCTGCTCTAACTGGAGATGTGGTGGCTTAGAAAAACAACTGCATATCCATTATCGTATAGCTTCTGGGAGTCAGAACACGGCATGGCTGGGTGGAGAGTCTTTCCAGGGTCAGTAGAGGTGTTGATCAGGGCAAGGGTCTCACTGGAGGTGGAATCCACCTCTCCGCTCATGCATTATTGGCAACATTTAGTTCCTTGCACTTGTAGGATTGAGAGCTTCAGTTTTTTGCTGACTATCCGCTGGAGGCTGTCTTTAGTTTCTGGAGGCTGCCTACAGTTCTTTTTACAAGGAGTCCCCTGACATGGCCATTTACTTCCTCGGCCAGCAAGTGAGGAAGAAAGACTCCAGCAAGAAGGGCAACGTGCTCTTATGTATCATAATCATGAAGTCACGTACACACAATCACTACTTGCCGTCAGCTCAGATGTATCCTGTCCTCTAGAAGCAAGTCTCAGTCCCAGCAACACTCAGAGTGTGAACCGCAGAGGGTGGGCATCACACAGGCCACTTGAAGAGTCAGTCCGCTACAATCTTATCCAAAATGTGCTTCCTCTCTGAAACCATCCTGCACGATCCTAGGGAGAATGAGCTCCCCATCTTCCAGGCTTCCATGGCAGCGTGTTGCTCATTAACATGAACTGGCCACCTTCGTTTCACATCTGAGAAAGATACGTGGAGGCAGTTCAGAGAGTTTTCCCCCGTGTGGCTTCATTTTTTTCAATTCTCACATCTCAAATTTGGCTTTGTGATTTTAAACAAGGGCCTTTTGCAATCAGTATTCACGGTCATCTTCTGCTATAAATAGTTCAACATCAGGGAGAAGTATTTGTCAACAGGAGCTCCTGCCCATCACACCTCTCTGCTGTCCTTTTCCAGGCTTTGGGTCCTGGTGAGCCTTGATGCATGAATCACCTGCAAGACGGGCCCTGCCAGGGGCGGGATGTCTCGGACAATGGATGAGCAATAAAACCACAGGCTGCGCGATGCTTCTGAGCATGAAAGAGAAGGTCAAGGTCAAAGCACCTCGCCTTCTCTACCCTTTTGTCTCGCTCTGCCTCCCTCACACTCCCTGAAGCCTGTCTCCCACTCTTCAAACATTTCTTAATAATCTGTAATTTCGTGAAAGGGATAAAGGATACGAGGAACCCAGAAGGTAACTGGATTTACATATGAATGTTGCGTTTTCATTTTAATTTTGACAAAGTGTAAAGGTTGCTAATAAAAGCATCATTACTGCCTCACCATTTCTTTGATGGACCGTAGAACAGATTGCTGAGATATGGAGACAGATCCAGGGGTCACCAGGTTTACCAGGAGCTATCGTTCATCCTTTAACAAAAAACAAAACATCATGACAATTTTTTTTTTTAAGAAAAGAATTTAAAAAAAGAAATGACATTATTTTCAAGGAAGTTATGGCCATTGTGAGTACTTCACAGAGAGACTGAATCCAATGCCGGCTTCAGGGAAGGCTCTGTGTTTCCTGAGACCCTGGGTCTTTGGGGGCTACCAAGAGTCTGTGGCTCCTTTTAACGAAGAGGCCTTGGATCAGCCCTGGAGGTGGGCAGAGCAGGGGTGGCTGGGCTGTCGTGAGGTACAGGTTAAGTCTGGCCTTCCCTTAAAGCCAATATTGATGGAAGAGACAGAGTCAACACAGTGTGGAATGTGAAGGTTGAGTGGGGCTGGGGAGGACTTCCAGGTGGGGCCTATCCAGGACTATTCTCTTTCAAGCATGAGAGCAAGGGAGGTCTGACACTATTGCAGAAGAGGGTGACCCCGTCGAGCCAAGCTCGGGTCATACTGCCTCGATTTGGAGGTAGCGTGGTGCTGCGGAAGGAGCTTGGGCCAGTCCTCCATCTGCCACCAGCGTGCTGCGTGACATTAGGCAAGTCAAGATGCCTCTCTGGGTCCAGGTTTCTAAACTGGGGTGAAACCAGTGGCTTTCTGCATGTACTGTGTGGAGCCCCAGACATTCTGCGGGGGGATGTGGGTGTCCCTGTGGGTGCCACATGCGGGCAACTATCTCTGCATACCCGTATTCAGCCAGAATGGCTGTGCTTTGTGTGACTCTGTGTAAGAGTTGCTTCCTTGGAGAAAGGGTTTTGCAGATTAAAAGAAACACTGACTAGTAGTGAGTGGCGGGATGATCTCTGAAGACCCTTATTTAATAACTGGATGCTCTGCATCAGTAGGTGAAGCTTCCTGTGCCATCTTTGAGTGGTGTCTGTGTGTGTGTGTATGAGTGCACGTGTGTGGTTTTTACCACTGCAAGTCTACTTCTCTGCTGGTTTTTACATTTCAGAGCTGTTTTGTCTTCGTTTTTATCTGATCTTCTGGGGGCGATGGTTCTGAAATGTTGGGGTTATGTATTGTGCTCACCAATTTCAATTTTCATGTATATTAGTTTCTTTTTGTTTTGTTTTGCTTTGCTTGGTTTTGGGTGTGCTTGGCCTAGATGTTTGGATCTGTAGATGGGGATTCTTAGGGATGGAATGTCTGGTCGTCAAAAGCTTTGGCTGTTTTAACGTTGATTTTCAAAAATATCTTTCCTCTGATCACCCCTATGATGCAGACAGGTCCTTTAGGAATTGTGTAGTCTGACTTAATCTCCTTATGTGGGGAAACTGAGGCACCAAATGGTGAAGTGACCAGCCGCCGAGGCTGCACACTTAAACACTGTTCTGGTCCTACCAAGCCCTTGGTGTCTCATCTTACTGATCTGTGACCACCTACTTCCGGTGCCAACTTAATGTACCTCCAACAATTCCTTAGATAAAGAATCTCTCCATGTTGAGAAGGGTCACCCCTTAATTGTGTGTTGAAGCTTACCAACTAATTATATTGTGCATCAGCTTGGCTGAGCACAGGTAGCTCACAGTGCCTTCTATTTAACATCTATCATATCTTTTATTGACAAGAGCATAGGCCAGCAATCAAGAAGCCCGGGTTTTAGAAAGATGTATATCTATATCTGCTTGATGCAAGCAGCAGCTTCTTTTGATTGATGCTTGTTTTTTCTTGATTATAAAAATAAATAGATATTCATTCTGAAAGAATTGGAAAATATGGCAAAGATCAAGAAGCTTGTAATTATCCCGCACTAATTGAAAACGCACTATTTCTATATATCATTGTGGTTACTTTGCTATGTATATAAGCTATACCGACACCCGTGAATATTAATTTTAATAGGCCATTTTTATTCGCTTACATTATGTCTCAAATGTTTGCTCCCATCCTTCCCAATTATGTACCAGCTATAATGGCCACCTGTCTAAGGAAGGAGTGACTCACTGAAAGACAATGAGACCCCCACCAGCTGAGTGTGCAAGCAGAAACCACATGGCCCCTTCATGGACATCAAGAGGATTCAAGTAGCTGAGGATGGGTTAGAGCAGGTGTCGGGATGTGCTGTGAGGGCCATGGCATCTCCCAGGGCTCACGCAGCCTTTGCTACCATCCCTGACTCAAAGAGCTCACACCTAGTCACCACATCTGGGGGTCTTGCCCATCAGATGGAAGAAATGACATTCATTCCCCCATTTCTCAAAGGCAATGAGAGAATCAGATGGGATTTTCTAGGTGTCCCTAGAAAGCCCTCAAAATCCCTCAAAAGTCATCTATACATGACCAGCCTTAGAATGGAGTGTCTTGAATCCAGTCCTCTAACCTTGAAGCACTTACTGCCTGTCATTTCTGCTCCAACTGGGGGTCCCTGCCTAGTTACTAAGTGTCTCTGAGAGAGATGAAATAGTCTCCTCAAAGATAGGGACCGGTGTTTAGTGGCCATGCGCAGCGTGCCAGGCAGGTTCCGTGGGACTCTCCCCTCTCCGTGACGCCTCTGCCGGATGGAATGACCGTCCTGTGGACAAATGGCAGAGGCCGACAGGCTAAGGAACTAGCCCAGAGCCACCCCACTAGACCCTGGTGGAGCTGAGATCTCACCCTGCCTCTGTGCAGCTGCAAACTGCCCTGTGGTCTCTGGGCCAGCAGGACCTGGGTTAGCAGGTGTCAGCCCCAGGCTCTGAATTCCCCAGAGATGCCCACACTGGGCTCACACCCAGGTGACGAGCCATAGCCTTACTGCTTATTTTTTCTTCTGCTTTGCTCACCGGTTACTACTCAGATCACTAAGCTCCAGGGACTGTCTTCTTATGGAGGCATGGGTAGGGGACAGTCACCGGCATACTTGGGACCTGTAGTGGCTTTGCAGGGCGGGAGGGGGGAGGACACAGCTGTACCATCTCTAGTCTGCACCTGGATTGGAATCACACCTACCGTCCTGGCCACACTAGGGTTTGGCAGTTCAGGATGGATAATAACCTGGGGGCGCAGGAATGTCTGAGGTTTGGGGAGCGAGGCGTGGCCACCCTGGGTGGAGAGAACTCATGTGCAGTGGATGACCTAAGACCTGGGTTCTGGCTCCCGTCTTCCCACCCGTGGCCACTGACCAGCTGGAGATGTTTCCATGACTGGGCAGCTCTGGGCAGCTGAGGACTGAGGGTTGCTGTCGCCCACACAGGGGAGTGTGTGCCTGGAGGCCCTGTCCCCCGCCTGGGCACGGACGAAGGGGATCGTGTGGTTTGGACTCGGGAGGCTGGGGTTCACTTTCCCGTTGCTCTGTCTCTGTGGCTCTGGGCGGGTTAGTCCCCTCCTCACGGGCTGGTCAGCCTCTGGTCCACGGCGGCGTGAGCAGCGCCCCTGGAGCTGCCGTGAGGACGCCCGTGACAACCATGAGGGGCACTTCGTGGACCCCACAGCTGGCTGTGCCCCAGGGCTAATGGTGCCTGTCCTGGTCCTATCAGAGGGAAGACACGCACACTGCAGGCACACACGCACGCCACAAACACCTGACACATTGTACACAACCCACACCACACCACACTACCACACGCATCACACATCTGCATGCACCACACACCTGACACACGCTATGCACAGCACACACTACACATATACATACAACACACACATCACGCACATTGTACACCACATGCACCACACACATCACCTACCACATGCACCACACAACCGCTTACCCCACACACCTCACATACACTATATACAACACACACCACACATACCACATGCACACACCACATGCCTCACACACAGTATATACAACGCACATCACACGCCACATGCACAGTATTCACACCATACACACATGCCACACTACACATACCACATGCACACCACACACGTGTACACCATGCACACCACACACACATCACATATACACATATACCATACACAGCTCACATACACATACACAACACACACAACTCACTGCACACACACATTACACATACACCACACAGACTTCCCATGCACCACACACACCAACACACACAAATGCACCATATGCATGCCACATGCACACATACCACACACATCCTCACACACATACACACACGCCACAGCCCACACCAATACAAACACATACACACATCACATATCCCAACACATATGCCACACACACCACCCATCATACACATACACCCTGACACACACAAATACCCCCCACACTCCCACACACATACATATACATACACACCACATACCTACCTCCTGCTCTTCTGCCTTTGCCTCCAACTTTCCTTCTTTCAAATCTCAGCGTGTATCAGCTCTTCAGCTGCAACACACTTCTCTCAGTCACAGGCTGCCTATTTTTAGATTCTGCTTCCTCTGTGAAGCCTACCTGGGTGTTGGCTGTACTTGGAGTTCTGGACAGAAGTTTGGACGAGGCATCAGGACCTGGGGCTCCCGGTCCTGCCTCTGCTCGCTCTGTGGTGCTGGATGAGTGGCTTCCTTTACACCCAGTTTCTCATTTCTCGTGAATTCGCTCACCCATTCATGCGCTCACTCTCCGCCCTGCGGTCTGAACAAGATGTCTATAACCAGAGCTTCTGATAGAGCTGCCAGGGACACAGGAGCAGGAAAGCACCCCCTGTCCTTTGAGGGTGGACTGATGCACATCTGGGGAGCATTCCAGTCCCAGAGCTCACCAGTTAGCCTGGAACTCCCGTCTCCTCTGTGCTGTGGCTCTACCCCTGGGGCGAGCCTTGAACATCCCCGAATTCCTGGATTTGATCATAACAACCAACTTGGAAACATTTGGCCACCAGGGCTGCTTGGTGTGTTGGGTCTGAAGCAAATGAAGGATTAGATCGGCACATTTACTTGGAGGGTGTGTGCCTGTGTGTGTTTATTCTTCTCACTGCAAGTAACAAGTTCAATATTAATCTCCATTTCCAGGGAAATAATTAGTGTTAAGTGAACTGTGATTTCTATCTCTAGTTATTTCTCATGTGCTAATTTAAGCAGCAAGGAAAATGTTCTGTGTTGGCTGGATCCAGGGCTGCAAAGACATATTCCAACATAGGAAGACAGGGGGGAGGGGGAGACCACCCATTCAACAAGGGATTGAATTCCAGCATGCCAAGAGTCTCCAGCTGTGGGGAAAATTGTCCTTCCTGTCACAGGCCCTTCTAAGTGGGACCAGCCCACCCATGCACTTGTGTACTGGAGCTCAGAAAAGAAAAAGAAATAGAAAAAGAAAGAAAAAGAAACAGCCTGGCTTTGGGCATGACCTCTTGTCTCTGGAATCTATAGTCTTCTTCGCCCACACTCTCCGGCTCTGACTTTCTCCTGGCTCTCTAGCCCCGTACAACTCCAAACCTTGGAACCAAATCTTGTCTCCTGCACCCCAGACTGGAAACATGCCAGGGATCCACCCTCCTGCCTTGATCTTGGTCCTATCTCCAGTGCACGTCTTTGCTTGCCATCATTCTTGATCAGGCTCAGAGGAATGGGCAGTGAATGCACAAGCCCTGGGAACCCCAGTTCTATCCCCACCGATGATGAGCGTGGACACATATTGCAGGTTGTCCATGAGCAAAGGGCTTCAGGTGTGTGGTGTCTTCTGGTCCTCATTCATCACTATTTGACAGATGAGGAAACTGAGTCCCTAGGAGGTTGGCTTGACCTGGCAAGTGGGAAGACCAGGAGGGTTGTAGATAAGATCTGTGTGGCTCTAAACTTCATGCTGTTAATCATCCTTTTTGAATTCAATAAAAATAAAGGCAGTTTCTGGAGCACTGAGGTTCAGGTGGGAGACGTCTCTAAACCTCTAAACTGACAGTGGGAAGTAAAGCAGGACCAATTAGTAGGTACTCATGTATCCTTTAACCCACTAATGTGCTTCCACCTCTGGCTGACAGATGAATTCTTTTACTTTTCAAAATCTGACCTTTCGTGTCTGTAAATTACAGTAACAACAGAGTCCCCTTTGCTGAGAGTTGTTGTGAGCATGAAATGGCCAGAGATGTCTGATGCACAGAGCACTGTGTCCTCCTAGGAGAGCTGCTTTTGCTACACATTCATTCATTCATTCATTCACCCAGAAGCCGTGAGTGAACGAGGGACCCCAACCTTAAGAAACTGTTGTTTCTGTTGGAGATCCTGATGATGAAAGAGCTATGTAGAGTCTGCTGTGCTGACTGGAATGATGGAGATGAGAATGGGGGGTCATGGGTGGGGCTCAGCTAACTCGGGAGGTCCAGGTAACACCTGGTGGGCTCTGCTCTGTTGAACAAGAGAAGGGATGACATTTCTAGAAGAGGGGACCTGAGTCAGTGTGTGGATGAGAGAGGCAACATGGCACCTTGGAGTTACGGCACCACATTATGGTGAGTAGAACTTGGGGCTCCCACCCTGAGTTCTTTTATTTTTAAAATTTTTAAAAGATATTATTTATTCATGAGAGACACACAGAGAGAGGAAGAGACACAGGCAGAGGAAGAAGCAGGTTCCTTGCAAGGAGCCTGATGTGAGACTCAATCCCAGGACCGAATCATGCCCTGAGCCGAAGACAGACGCTCAACTGCTGAACCACCCAGGCGTCCCCTCCCACCCTGAGTTCTTATGCATGGTTTGCTGTTTCTCCTGTAAAGGCTCTGGATGGATGATGCTGGGTGGGGGTGAAGGGTCCATTCTTTCTTTTGCGCCCTCTTGATTCTTACCTCTGTGGGGAAGGCATTTCTGCTGCCCCTTCTCCCCAACACCTGCCTCGTGGGGGAAAAGTTGTCACTCTGACCCGTCCCTGCTTTACCACCTGGTAGACCCACTCTGGGTTAGCAGACTTTGCACCCCCCTTTTTTTAAATTAATTTTTTTGTGTGTGTGGTGAAATAAAGCATAAAATTTGCCATAGTAACCATTTTTATGTGTACAATTCAATGGCATTAAGCACATTCATGTTGTTGGGAAACCATTACCACCATCCAACCCCAGAGCTGTTTTCTTCATTACAAATAGAAGCAATGGGCTCATTCAACTCAAACTTCCCTCTTGTCTTCCCCCAGCCCCTGGTAGCTGTAATCTCCTTTCTGTTTCTCTGAAGTTATCTAGTCTAGATGCCCATACATGTAGAATCACACAGCATTTGTCTTTCTGTCTGCCTTATTTTGCTTAGCATAATGTTTTCAAGATTTATCCATGTTATGTATAACAGAATTTCCTTCCTTTTTTGAGGCTGAATAGTATTCCAATGCAGGGATATCCCACATTTTATTGATCCAGTCAGCTGTCCATGGACATTTGGGTGTTTTCTGCCTTTTGGTTACTATGAATAACACTGTTAGGAACACGGGTGTAGGGGCGCCTGGGTGGCTCAGTGGTTGAGCGTTTGCCGTTGGCCCAGGGCATGATCTTGGAGTCCTGGGATCGAGTCCCACATCGGCCTCTCTGCATGGAGCCTGCTTCTTCCTCTGTCTGTGTCTCTGCCTCTCTCTGTGTGTCTCTCATGAATAAATAAATAAATAAAATCTTAAAAAAGGGGAACATGGATGTACAAATCCCCATTTGAGTCCCTGATGTCAATTCTTTTGGTTGTATGCCTAGGACTGGACTCACTGGATTATATGGTTATTCTGTTTGACTTCCTAGGGGACCGCCACATGGTGTCCACAGTGGCTGCCCCCCTCTACTCTGGATTCTAGCTTTTCAGCACTTGTCCTGAGTGGTTGGTCCGGCCACAGCCGCTGTGTGGACACCTGCACCTCCAATGTGGATGAGTCAGAGGTGCCTTTGAACTGTTAAAATGTGTTAAGTTCATGATGATTGTATGAATCAGGGGCCACCATGAGAAGACTGGTGCTCAGAGAGTCCTAGTAACGTGCCCCACATCACAAAGTGATAGCTCATGACAGAACTAAGAGTTCAGTTCAGATTTTCTGGACTCCTGAGTCCTCTGGTTTTTGCTCTGCTCCCACCCCTTGCTGCCCCTTGTGCTCCGCTCCTTGATTGCACCCTCTGGAGCGGTGCCACCTGCACCCTGGCTCTAGTCCCTTCTGTGTCATGATAGCACTGGGAGCCTGGTTGGGAGGGGGCACTACATGCCTCATCCACCTCTGAGACCTCAGTGCTGTGCACAGCCTTCGGGGGGCAGGTCTGCAGCAAATATTCCCTGGACAGATGCATGCAGGGATGGGTGTGTGGAGGCACAAGAGCTATCTCCAGCCCCGGACATGAAAGTATGGCTTACCTGACTTCAGAGAAGCATTGAGCACAAAGAAAGAATGTGAGCATGGAATCTGGTACAGGGAAGACCTTATCTAGAAGCTGGGGACACTGAGTATGGACTCTGCCTCTGCCACCAGCAGTGGGGTCGACTCCAGCAAGACCCTCAGTTTTCTCATGTGCAAAATGGAATGTTTTGACAATCTGGTTACTCAGAGCTCTTTGTCCCAATAAACGGTGTCACAAGCACAAGCCGCCCATCGACTGTGGGCTGAGTTCCTCAGCATCGCCGTCCCGGCCTGGGAGAGGCAACGGTAGGAGATGAGGAGATTAGTTTGTGCAGATGGGCCTGCGTGGCTCCAGGGTCCTCAGACATTGGACTTCTGTGTTTTTAGCCTGTTAGGACATTGTCTGCTTTCTCAGATTCCCTCTGCTGTGTATTCCTGGGCCTCAAGTGCAGCCCCACTGTGCAGAAGCTGCCTGTGGATGCCCCAGAAACAGGCTGTTCCAGGCTCCTCTCCCAATGGCTCTGACACCCCTGCTGGAGCCCTCTAACACAGCCTGGCCAGTGTACACCGCAGGGGCATATTTTTCTGATTCTGCTGTTGTTTGTATCCCTAAAAAGAAAGGGAACTGATTGTGGATGGAGGGTGTGGTGGTGGGTGGGTCAGACGTCACCATTTATGGCCAAATGCTTTGGGATCAGCAAAGCCCAAGGGAAACTCATCCAAGTGTTTGGCTTTTCATTTTTCGAAAGGGTGTGTGTGTGTGTGTGTGTGTGTGGTGTATGTGTACATGTGTGAGTGTGGTGTGTATGTGTGAGTGTGGTGTGTGTGTGAATGAGTGAGGTGTGTGAGTGTGTGGTGCATGTGTGTGAGCTTGGTATGTAGAAGTGTGTGGTGTGTGTGTATATGTGCATGCATGAGTCAGCTGTGTGTGTGAATGAGTGTGATGTGTGAGCATGCGATGTGTGTGCATGTCTGAGCGTGTGGTGTGTGAGTGTGTGGTTTGTGTGAGTGTGGTGTGTGTGCATGTATGAATCTGGTGTGTGCACGAATGAGTGTGATGTGTGAGCGTGTGGTGTGTGAGTGAGTGTGGTATGTGTGTGGTGTGTGTGTGAGTGAGTCTGATGTGTGTGTGGATTGTGAGTATGGTGTGTGTGAGTGTGGTGGTTGAGTGTGGCGTGTGTGCATGTGTGAGTGAGTATGATGTGTATGTGTGAGCGCGATTTGTGTGTGAATGAGTGAGGTGTGTGGTATATGTGTGTGTATGTGGGAGTGTGTGGTGTGTGTCAGTGTGGTGTGTGTGTATGTGTGAGTCTGGTGTGTGTGCGTGAATAAGTGTGATGTGTGAGTGTGTGATGTGTGTGAATATGGAGTGAGATGTGTGTGCATATGTGAGTGGGTGTGGTGTGAGTCTGGTGCCTGCACATGTGTGAGTGAGTGTGGGGTGTGTGGGTGTGGCCGGCAGAGAAATGGCCCCACAGATCCACACCCTAATCCCCCGTGGCCGTGAGGCTGCTCTGCGCTCCTGGCGGGGGAATGAAGAGCACAGCTGGAACTGCTTGTCCAACCTGGAGCCTAAGTTTGGGAGGCCTCCTGGTGCGCCCACGTGACCACAAGGCCCAGCAGTGGAAGGGGCAGGAGAGGAAGCGGGAAGACCCACGAGATGGCCCTGCTGCCCCTGCTGGTGCTGAAGGTGGAGCAAGGGCTGAGAGCCGAGGAGTGCAGGTGCCTCCCTGAGCTGGGAGAGACACAAACCAACCCTGCTGGAGCCTCCGGAAGACACACAGTCCTGCTGACACCTGGACTTCAGCCCGGTGAGACCCATGTCAGACTTCTGGCTTCCAGGATCGAGAGAGAATAAATTCGTGATGGATTCAGTCACAAAGTCTAGGGCAATTTGTTACAACAGTAATAGGGAACTCAGCGAGTGTGTTGAGCATGTGAGTGTATATGAATGGCTCAGTGTGTATGAATGAGCGGGATGTATGGGTGAGTGTGAAGGAATGTGTGTGTGTGTGTGTGTGTGTGTGTGTATGTGTGTGTGTGCATGCTTCTTCTGGGGGAAATGTGACCGGCATATGTCTGATTCATTTATACTCTGATCATTACAGCTCTTCCTACTAAGAGATCTTTGATGGCTGGGCTGACCTTGGGGTTCCTCTGAGGGCACCTGACGCTTCCCTTTCATCACACAGTTATTTGCCCCAATGGCACCTGGCCCAGGAGGTGACATAGAGCTGAATTTCAATCTCAGAGTCTTGAGGCTCTGCTGGCTTGGGCTGCTTCCCTGGACTTTGGAATCTCAGGATTCAATGCTACATGGATGTCTGGGCTCCTGAGGCCCTTAACATCTACTCCATAAAAATAGGGCTCATAGACAGTTTTGGGGCAGAGGTACCTCACTCCTGGTTGCTAAAATACCAAAATGCTTCTCAACAGAACTACTTGGTAAGTAGCCACTCTCTAAAGTCCTGAGGGCTGCCCTGTCCACCTTTGTCTCCTCACCTGGATCCACTGTCCAGCTTCTCCAGGGTCAGTGTCCAGCTCTGCAGGCTATCTCTGGGGCTCTGCTTCTACCCCATGGCCACTGTCCACTCTGATTAGTAGGGTGCCCGCCTTCCCTGTGTTGAGTATTTTGGACATCACCCCTGTGAGTCAGGACACTTGTTGAGTCAGAGTCAAATACTGTGTGTTAGATAGTAGGGAATGGAGTCATTATTTTTGGCATTTTCTGGGCTCGCTTCCTGAGAACACAGGCTAGTACCAACAGCTGGACAGTTGGAGACCTGTAGTAGGCAGAAGGAAAGCTCCCAGTGACATCCAGTTCCTACCAACCTGAACCTGTGAATGCTGCTTATATGGCCAGGCATACTTTGCACACGTGGTTAATAGTCTTGAGATGGGGAGATGATCCTAGGTTATCTGTGCAGCCCTAGATGTAACTGTGAGCATCCTTATGGAGGGAGATCGGTGGCAATCTGACCATAAAGGAGGAAGCAGGAGTGGTGGTGACTGAAGCTCGAGTTTGAAATGACATGTGGATGGAGTCATGAGCCAAGGGATGCAGGTGGCCCTCAGTTGCCAGAAATGAATGCATGGTGCTTAGTTGAGATGACCACCACCAGGGTGTGACAGATTCCGGGAGATGGAGGTTCGTAAGGGGACACTCCTGGTACATGGGAGACTGTGTGGTGGGCTTTGGCTGGGCTATGATTTCCCTATTTCATTGGAACAAGAAATAGATGAGTTGGAGCCATACACTGGGACATTGGAGGCAGAGTTGAACTCTGGTTCTGCCCTAATCTGCTTTGTGATCTCGGCCAAGACCCTTCTCCATGGAGCTCCCCAGTTTTGCTGGTCAGGTGGGGGGCAAGTCTGTGAACCTGGGTGATTGTCCCAGCTCAGTGTGTTAAGGTCACCATGGTGAGAGTAGCTCCAGCACCCAGTCCCAAGCAACTTCTCTGTACCCGTACTATGTGAGGTGAACTTCACAAGGTCAATTACACATTGACTCAAAAGTGGTTTTTATGAAGGGCTCTTTTCGCACCGGGCATGATGTTTGACCCCAAGGGCATGGTGTGGAGGGATTTCGATTCCTTCCTCACCTTCTTGGAAGTCTCTTCACTAACCTGGGCCTCACAGCCACCTTTCCCAGTTGGAAGGGACTATTGTTTTCCTATTTTTCTCATCAAGAAAGTAAATCTTGGAGAAGCTAGTCCATCTAGGTTGGCAGTACTTTTAAGCGTTACAACCAAAATTTTAAAACAGGCTCTGTTTGAATGCAAAGAATGTGTGTACTTTGTATGATGCCACAAGAGCTCAATACACTGGATAGAATCTTGCTTTCCAGGAGTAGAAAAATATGCTTTATTATTATTATTTTTTTTTACTTTTTAAAAGTTATTTTAATATACAAAAGGACTGAGAACAGAGACTGGAAGGGATATTTGAACACCCGTGTTTAAGTGGGATTACTCATAAAACGCAAAAGGTGAAGCAACTCAGGAATTCGTCAGTGGATGAATGGAAAAACAAAATGTGGGGACGCCTGGGTGGCTCAGTGGTTGAGTATCTGCCTTTGGCTCAGGGCATGATCCCAGTCCAGGGATTGAGTCCCGCACTGGGCTTCCTTCGAGGACACGGCTTGTCCCTCTGCCTGTGTCTCTGCCTCTCTCTCTGTGTCTCATCATGAATAAATAAATAAAATCTTAAAAAAAAAAAAAGAAAAACAAAAGGGTGGTATTCACATAAAATGGAATATTACTTAGCCATAAAAAGCAAGGGCATTCTGACACCTGCTACAACAAGAATGAAACTTTAGGACATGTTTATTGAAATTAAGCCAACAGAACAGATACTGTAGGACTCTGCTTATGTGAGGTTCCTAGAGGCGAGGTGTCAAACCCATAGAGATGCAAAGTAGAATGCCAGGAGTGGAAGGGAGGGAGAGGGGGGTTAGAGTGTCACGGGGACAGAGGTTCAGTTTTGCAAGATGAAAACAGTCCTGGGGATGGATGGTGGGGTTGGTTGCACAACAGCGTGAATGCACACAGCGCCCCTGATATATACACTTGAAAATGGTAAAGATAAACATTTTATGTGGGCATTTTACGACAACTTAAGAAGATAAACAAATTTTAAAAAGCTATTTTAAAGGAACGTCCGGGGCATAGTTTAATGTTGTGCTTTTGAACCTGGCATGGGGTGAACTTTTAGAGTAAACTACCGAGGCCCTTATCACAAAGAAGCAGGTTTGATGTTCTAAGCATCCTTGGAGAAATGGATCACTTGACAGGTGAATACAGATATACAAAACAAACAAACAAAAAAAATCCCCCAGATGGCATAGATACTTAATATTTGCAGGCTTCTGAGTCACAGACTGAAATAGGAAATGATAGTTTGTTGCAGAAATTGTGCCACGTTGGACCACAAAGTCAGATGCTGGGTATGGAGGTTGGGATACAGCAGCTCCCTCACTACGCACAGCCACCTGCTCAGGTGGATTATTATCATTTGTGGCTACGAGCCCAGGGACTTGAGAGAGAGGAACCACTCACCGAGGGGATCAGAGGTGGCCCTTGTCTTTCCACTTCCTCTCCTTACAATGGAGTTGTGTCGGCAAGTGTGTCTGTACACGCTGGTGAGCACACAGCTTTATTCTTATGCGTCGTCTGTGGATCTGCCACCAGGTAACACAACCTCAATAGATAATGATCAAGGGCCAAAAATCCCTCTTGGGAACTCAAGAGCGCTGAGAGATGTCCCCACCTCCACATCTCTCTCTCTCCCTTTCTCCTCTGCAAGGGGTGCCTGGGAGGATGGGAGGCAGGGTCTGCACTCCTGGGCGGGTTTACCTGGTCTCCCAGGACAACAGACTTGCAGGCAGCCAAAGAGATCGTCAAGCAGCGGAGCGTGACAGTCAACATCAAAGTGGGAATGCCACTCCTTGATCCGGACTTGGCCGTACCTGCCGGGGCAGAGCCACGGATGTGACCACCCCGGGAATTCAAAGGCGTTCTTAGAGAAAGCGGGGACACACACACACACACACACACACACACACACACACGCAGCCCAAATGCAAAACCCTCCTCCTACTTTCAAATGAAAATAAAAGTCTAGACATCCTTTCTTCACAATTCTTCACTGACCTAATTATTCAGATCTGTGCTTTCTTTTGGTCTTTTCAAAGAACGAGAAGAATGGTTAATTTCACTTAATGGAATAATTGAATGTCATAATTGTTTTTTACATTTTCAGCACGAATGTTTGAGTTAAGCTGCATACACTCTCTCTCTCCCTGTCTAGAGCTCTTAATAACCAGGCTGCTCAAAGGGGCCTTTCTGTTCTATCTTTTTGTTTCCTGACTGGACTGTCTGGGCCGGCTTCTGGCAGCCGGCGAGTTCTGGGAGGGGTCTGGGGGGAGTGGTGGCTAATGACTGTTTTGGTCTTGGATGCTGTGATCTCTCTCTAAGTCATCATTTGTCGGGCCTGAGAGGCACCCTGGACAGGAGGGTGAGCATGCCTTTTCACTCTCTCTCACTCTCTCTGCTCTTCTGTTTCCATTTTGGATTAGGGAGTAGAATGGTAACACAACGCTAGGCCCAAGGCATCACCATCCTCAATATCGTTTGCTGTCCCCTCACTGGATTCCCTTGATAGCTACAATTACTAGTGTGCTCGTTCCTTTATTCAGTCTTTCACTGATGAAATTTTGAGAGATTGCTATGGACTGGGACTTTTCCTAAGTGTTGCCTAGTGGACCCAGCATTCCAAGGGGGAAGAGACAGTCAAGACACAGCATGCCCACGAGAAGGTAGTTCTAGTTAGAGGTAAGTTTTGCAAAGATAATAGAATAGGAGATGTGTTTAGTGTTACTGTATCACTGTATGGGGAGAGGATGGTCAGTGTCACTAAGGGAGATCAAGGAAGGCCTCTTTCAGGGGGTGGAAGATTATCTGAGAAGAGAGGATAAGTTGCCAAGTGTGGAAAGAACAATGCAAATAGTAGATGTGGCTGGTGCAAAGGCCCTGGGGTAGGAAGGACATAGGCAGGCAAAGGCCCTGGGCAGAGTCAGAAAGAGGCCTAATGATCACAGCTGGGATTGGAGAAAGAACACGGGCCTGCATCATCCAGGATTTTGTAAGCCACACTATGGCATTTGGATGTATTCTCAAGAAAGTGGGCCTTTGTAAGCAAAGAAATAATAGTAACCGTAGAAGTCTCTCTTGCTTCTGTGGGGAGAAGACAAGATGGGAATGACAGAGCTCCGTTAGGCAGCTGCTATGTCCCTTCCAGGGAAGGCGGCTGGTGGCTTGAACAAAGTGGATAGAATTGGAGGTGGTGATAAGCCACCACTTCCAGAAATATTTTAGAGGTAGATCTCATGGGATTTACCAGTGGATTAGACGTGTGTGTGTGTCAGAGTGTAAGAAAGAAAAGCATCACAGGTTTTTGGCCCAAGTGAGTGGTAATATTAATTAAAGTCGGAGAGACCAGTGTAGGAGTCCGTGAGAGAAGGTTATGCTGTGGAAGCATGCCCCGCCCCCGGCATCTCAATGCATTTGTACAACAAGAGTTTATTTTTTTGTTTGTGGCACATGTCCAGTGCTGGTGGGTACAAAGCCACCACCTCAGAGCTGCACTGTTTGGAGCCTGGACCCTCTGTGGTCATGGCTGTGGGGTGAGGAGAGCCTGGGGAAGTCATGCTCTAGCTGAGAAGGTGCACTTATCACCTCTGTGCCCAGCCCCCGCCAGCCCTGCCTACCCACAGGGAATCTGGAAAGGGGAGGCAAGCCACATGGCAAGAAGCGGAGGTGGCACAGCTCTCTGAGTTCCAGCAGTGTCACCCTATAGTGGAGGAACATGTCTGGGATGGGATATGAAGGGTTTTGCTTTGTCCATGTTGGATATTCAATGTCCAAGGGGACTAGTGGACAAAGATATAAGGGCCTGGCCCCAGGGAGAGAGGCTGAGGCTGGGCATAGAAAAATCAGGTTATTATGAATGTCTTTGACCCTATTCCAAACCCTATCTCTGTGTTTCTAATTCAGAGGTGACAAGCATGCAATTCTTGCCCTGCAGGGATTTGTTTATATATTTTTTAAATTTTTAATTTTTTTGTATATTTTTTTATTGGAGTTCGATTTGCCAACATATAGCACAATACCCAGGGCTCATCTTGTCAAGTGCCCCCTCAGTGCCTGCCACCAACTCACCTCACCCCCCCCACCCACTTCCCCTTCCACTACTCCTTGCTCGTTACAAGGATTTGTTTAAAGGACACATCATGTTCCTGTCAATAACCGCTTTAGCTCCTCCTCAGTGCTTCTAGAAGAAGTCCACTTGTGCCACACACTGTCCTCACAGCCTGGCCTTCAATCACTCCTCCAGCAATCATTCCTTCAGGCAACAGATATTTACAGAGCACCTGCTGCATTCTGGGTACAGAAGACTTTCATGAGTTCATGAACATTGTATACACTTCTGGTCTCTGAGCACTTGTTAATGCTGACCTTTCCTGGTGTGGCCTTGGTCTTCCCATCTGCCTGGGAGACTCCTACCCACTCTTCAACACCCATCTCAATAACTCTGCCATCGTGAGGTCTTTGCTCGCATCATACTCATCTCCTCAGCAAAAGCTCGACTCTCCTATGCCTCAGAGGTGGTGTAACTCTCTGACCTAATGCCTGCCTCACAGTATCTCAGTTGTTACCCTGCTGGGATCCCCACCAGATCTGAAATGGCACATGGGGTGACTCCTTCATTCACTGACAAACGCTTAGCAAAGGAAGCTATGCTGCACCATTTGGAGGCTCTGGTGGGGACTGGGCCCCAGTCTCCTGTGTATTACAGTGTCCAACTTGGGGCTGAGTGAGAGCCTTATTATAACATCCCTCCCGAGGGCCCCCACTCCGTGCTCTATATGATGATTTTACTTTTCAAAGGCTGCTAACTGACTTCTCAGTAACAACCCTCACCCTCATTTCCTTGCTGCAAGTCTGTTCATAAGACAGCAAAGTAATCCTTTTAAAAGAAAGTTTTTCAGGTATAAATGAATATGTAGCAATGCCTTTAAAATGTCCCTTGCATGGACCTGGTATTTTCTACCATAAGGCGGAGACTCTGCTGTTGCTCTGAGCCATCCCCTGCTCTTCTGCCTTCCTCACACTGCTCTGCCCATGCCAGACTTCTTGCCTTTCCTAGGATTCTCCATATATGCTCAGAGCCTCTGTGCTCACCCCTGCACCTGCCTGGGATCTCTGCAGATGCTTGTGGGGGTATCTCTGACTTCATCCAGCTGCTATTCAGGAGTGGTGCAGTGGTTATACTTCCTCTGTCCTGGTGTGAATATCCAATGAGATAATTCAGGGAGGACTTAGCACCATGCCTGGCACTCAGCTATGAGGGGAGCTACTGCTGTTGTGACCATCTCTACACCATGGGAGGTGAGGGGTTGTGGGGTTCTGGGTGTCTCAACATATTCTTCCTTCCTGTCCCTATTGCAATGGGACACCTGGAGTTTATGATGTGATCTGCCAACCAGAGAATGCAGTGGCATGGGCTGTAGTGACTGGGGAGAGCAAAGTGAAGATAGGGACCCCTCTGTGCTGCTTGGAAACCACCAGGCTTTGCTCACCCAGGTCCTCAGAAGAACACTGCCTTGTGCACTTCCTCATGCTGCATCAACTTTCCTTTTTTTTTTTTTGCATCAACACTCCTTCCTTCTCAACTTCTTCAGGGCTTTCTCCTCCCCTCTCTGGTCAAGCCAACCATTCCTAATATCTCACAGCAGAGCCAGGGCCATGTGTCTGCCTCACCAGGATAGAAACTCTTAACAGCTGGGCTTGTATCTGGACCTCCTGAACCACGGTGCCCGACCTGGGATCAAGGGCCAAGGAGACAGGAAAAGTGTGTGTTCAATGCTTGCATGCATGCCTGAGTGAGACAGTCTTCACTTTCCCAGCAATGGTGTTTATGGCTTGAAAGAGCAGAGATATTTCCCCAGATGGTCAAACTGAGACCCAGTGCACAGATTTTTATTTCATCAAAAATCCAGAGTAACCTAGCTGTGTGAACACCACCCACTTCCACTTTATTACCCATCCCCTCCCCTGGCCCCTCTCTTAATGACCCCTTCCCAGGAGTGTCCCAGGAAGCCCCACATCTGCTCCTTAGTTTTGTAAGTTCCTCCTCTCTGTTGTGTTCTCCGTGCAGCTCACTCAGGGTCTCCTGCTGACCCTGGTGTTCTAATGACTGGACCCACATATCTGTGATGATTTTGGAAAAGTCATGTACATCTAATTACGTGGAGACACCAGTCCATTCATTTCCTGGTTTCCCCTTGCACAGATGGTAGAAAAAGTTTGGGAAACTGAACCCTGAAAGATCATGGAACACATTGCCTGCATCTGAGTTTGGATTGGATATGGGACCAGCAGAAAGGGAAATTGTTCTTCTCTGCTTTCCTCTAGTGCTGGGGAAGAGCATGTTCTTCCTTGACTTTGTCGTGATCCTGGACTCTTCGTGAAACATTTTGGTCAAATTACACCTTTGGAAGGGCCAGAAACTCCTTCAGAAATCCTTGTCGTTTCTCAGAATTTTGTCTGTTTGGGAATTTTTTATGGGAACTGGATGAAGTAGCTTATGAAAATGAGCTTTGTAAGTGAGAACATGCTCATTCAACAAACAATTTATGAATACGTGCTGTGTGCTATGTTCAGAGGTCTTTGGGGAGGGGGAACTTAGCAAACATGATCCCCACAATTAGCTCTCCTGTCAGTCTGTGTGAATTAGAAAAAAAGGATTTCTTCTAAGAAGATGTGGCCTTGTGCCTGGACACAGAGCTTGACAAGAGGAGCATGGGCTGGTTTTTCCTTCCTACTTGGCTCCTCATCCAATGCCCTTGTGCAGTCAACAACTTCTACAACCTGTGGGGCCACCATCTATGAGCAGGGAATACTGATTAGAGAAGCTTGTCAGATGCTGTGGGGCAAGCAGACTGATGTGGCCTGGTGTGGGCTGTGCTGCCCACCGTACATGACTTGGGATGGGATACTTGGCACCAGAACACCTCCCCTTCCTCATCTGTAAAGTTGGATTGGAAAGATCAGCTTCCCCAGGTTGTTTGAAGATCAGATGTGACAATAAAAAAGGAGGCACTTTGACAACTGAATGGCATGTAAGTATGGTTGTCAGTCCATGTTATTGTTATCACCCGTATTGTGTAGATCATGTTATAGACAAATGGGCTATCTGGTCCAGCTAGAAATCTAATTGCCACTCAGAGTGCCTTGTTTTGACGATGTTCATCACAATGGGATTTGTTGTGGGCTGCAAGCCTTCTGCTTGAGCTCTACTTCACATCCTTTCGCGCTTTCTGTAATACACATAGACATAAGGTGGGCCATTTTCTGCTGAGCACAATTTTAACTCATTTAACAAACATAAACTGAGCTTGTACCCTGTTCTTTACCTCTCTACACACAAAGGATATAGGCATGAACAACATACAGACCTGGCCATCATGGAGATGACAATGTAGTGAGGGGGAATCTCTGTGGACACGGGAATATCAGTACAAGGTGGAAAGTGTTGAGCTGTGTAAGAAGGGAGCAAATTTGGGGGAATTCAAGGAAAAGAGAGGGCATTTTTTGCAGCACATAAGAAGGACTTTGTGTAGGAGTGTCATTTGATTTGCACATGAAAGGGTAGATGGGATTTAGGTGTTGGGGTATGGAAGGAAGGGGACTGCTGACAATGGGACCCCTGTTGGAAAATGCACAGAGGGAAGAGGGGTTGATTCCAATTTACTGAAATTTGGGATTAAGAAGGGGAGGAAACCTCTGAACACATCTGAAGATACAAAAATGGACCACAGACTCTTCCTTCTGTAACACCTACTAAAATGGATAAAAATGAATAAAAACATGCCAAGAGTGAACAGCTGCAGCCCAGCAATCGATGGAACAGAGTCTCATGCTATTCACAGGCGAAGATGGAAGCCAAAGAAAGAACATAAGATTCTGAAAAGACCGTCTGCATATTGTCCCAACCCCTCAAAATAATTAATACAGGGATGAAAAAAGTGAGTAAACAGCTCACATTATATATGTACATATTTATTTATTTGCCAATTGCACCCTTTCCTAATTTTAAAATAGGTAGACTGAGGGGGAGAGTAGAGACACTTAAGAAAAATTGAGGAAAATTTGTTGAGTTGTCCTCGTGCACCACCCACCTGTATCCATTGAGGCAGATGTGGAACAGAGGCAGAGCTCTTTCTTGTGTTATGAAGTGTGTTCCCGGTTGGGGTGGACAGCCTCACCACCTGAGTGGAATACAGCTCCTGTAGGGTGGAGTGACCCGTGGTATAGGATGTGGGCCAGGATCTCAGAGGTGGGGGCTGATCTCAATCTCACAGCAAATTCTCCACCAAAGAAAAACAGGTCTGGACAGAACTGTCCTTGTCTAGGGTAAGGTAGATGGAAAGAAGTGACCTTGCAGCTATACCACATCAAGAGCTGGGTGTACAGCATTTAAAGAACGTTATGTATAAAACACAGACGAAGAACCTAGTCCTAAAGAAGACATAACCCCTAGGAGCTGACGAAAATCCCCAGGAGCAGCTTTGTGCTATAAAAGAAGATAGCATGACTGTGAATTTAGCAAAACAGAAACTCAAAGGAGAGTCAATAAAATCACAAGATGAGAAGATGTGGTATTTCAAGTGAAAATAACTTGAAGCCTGATACAGCAGCAGATACTGAGTTGCTGATGTTAAGAAAGTGCCTGCAGTAGTTTAATAAATAAATATTGTACAGAGGAGAAAGGTGAGAGAGCATGTCAGTCAGAAGATAACAGATATGGAGGGTAGACTATGATAGTGCATTCAAGACTCATCCATGGTCCCACAATACTGAAACCAACAGACAGGACTTCCTTTTTTTTTTTTTTTAAGATTTTGTTTATTTATTCATGAGAGACACACAGAGAGAGGCAGAGACACAGGCAGAGGGAGAAGCAGGCTCCCTGCGTGGAGCCTGATGTAAGATTCGATCCCAGGACCCCGGGATCACAACCTGAGCTGAAGGAAGACGCTCAACGACTGAGCCACCCAGGCACCCCCAGAGAGGACTTCTGTTCATCGACACAGCTGAAGGGAAATTTCCCTGAAGAGAAGGAAGGAACCAATTCACATGAAAAGTTCATGCTGTTTCATAGAAAGTTGATAAAGAGCATTTCATACTGAGACACATCCTGTTTAATTTACTGACTATCAAAGGTAAGTGGAATTCTTCAGACATCTGAGCAGAAAACACAAATCTCCTGAAAGGAAGAAAAATCAAGTTTCAGGTTTTCCCTCCAGCAACATGTCCCACCCCAAGACGGGAGCAGCGACTATGAAATCCTGAATGAGGTGAGGCATGAATCAAGAATCCTATGCCCAGACAAGTTGTGTTTTAGGTATAAGTGCAGCCGGCATGGATTCTGAAGCATGGAGAGAGTTTGGCAGCAGAGCCTGGGGGAACCTGGGGAAAGCAGTGCTCTGAGTCCAGCAGACCCGAGGAGGAGGAGTGGGAGGCAGTGGTAAGAACACGTGTGCGGCAGCCCATCCCCAAAGACAGAGGGGTGGTATGTTATGTTCTGAGGGAAGGAAATGACTTCCATGCCTAGATTTTACAGCCAGGCCACGAGCACTTGCAGAGAAGGGCTAAGTCTGATTTTTCTCCTTAAGTATATTGACACAAGCAGACAAAACATGGACAATCAATCAAGTAAAAACTCAGATAACAAAGCATATAAGTGACTTTCTTGAAAACAAAATTGACAGTGAACTTCAGCAAATGAAGCAGCGAGTCAGACAAAGACCTCAAAGATGGAGAAGCCACCGGGAAGGGACTGATGGTGAGCACCAAAACTATAGAGACAGAAAGTGAGTAGTAAAAACTTGTAGGAATTGTGGTTACAGAATGGAATCTGAATGCTATAAAGTCTGTTCATGTTAAACAACAACAACAACAACAATAACAGCAACAAAACAAAAGAACTAACTAGACCAGGGATCAGCAAAATGTTTTCTGTAAAGGCTTAGGAGATCCTATACAATTGCTATTACCTATTCTTCTTACTTACTTATTGGTGTGTTTAGTACCTTTGAAAATATAGAAACCTTTCATGGCTCACATTTGAATTACAATGGACTGAGCTGATTTGGGACCACAGGTGGGTTATAGTTTGCTGAGCCCTGAACCACGTTGACATCTTATCTACCATTCAGTCTATGAGTCCACATGGCCTGGCCATGCACATTTTCTCTGCTGGGAAATATTGAGCAGCTGAGAAAATGTGACTTGAAATGGACACAGAAAAATGCAAGGTGAAAAAAGAAAAATCCAAGGTAGATCTTACAACTCCTAGTCAGGGCTCAAAGCACTGTGCCATTCTGCATGTCATTTCAGAGCTGCGCTGGCCAATATGGTGGTCACTGCCATGTGTAGCTGTTGAGCACTGGAAATGTGGCTGCTTCACACTGAGGTGTGTTATACGTATAAACTATATTCCAATTGCAACGACTCCATAAGAAAAAAAGAATGTAAGTATCTCATTAATGACAAATGATTTTTTTGGTATAGATTACATGTTGAAATGATCATATTTGGGGTACGTTGAGTTCAGTAAATTATATCATGGAAATTAATTGCATTTATTTTGTTTTATTCTTTTAAAGAATAAACCAGAAAATTAAAAAATATATTTAAATATATATGTATATAAATAATTTAAAAATATATATGTACGTGCTTTGTCTTATATTTTTAATGGACAGTGGAATTTGAAGCACCTGACAAAAAGATAAAAAGAGGTTTCATAAAGATGGAGCCTTGCCACTAGTGGAAGCAGGTGTGTTAGGTGAGTGGTGGACTCCACATATATCTGTCCCTCTGTTTTCTCTGTTGAAAGGAGGTTGGTTACAGTCCCTTAGAGAGTCCTCGAGGCTTCCACTCAAATCCTGGATGGTCCTGCTCTCTGTATGGACTCAGAAAAGACTCATTCTCCTTTCGAGCCCTCCCTCTTTACCATGTGGTAAAGGGAGGGTGAGATGAGACGAAAAGTTTGTGGAGAAGATTTCTTATGAATCTCTGTGTTTTAGCCCCTTCTCAATGGTTGTATAAATGAAAGGGGTTAGTAGCGTCCACCTCACCAAGAGATGAGCTGGTTTCATGAATGCTGGGATTTGGAACTCGGTAGAAGGATGATACCCTGGGAGGTGGGTGGGCGATGTCTCCAAATGGATGTTCCGTCTTCAGCTCCACCTTCCTTCCCAGCGTATCCCCTTCCCAAATTCCCCAATGTGTCCCCTCCTCCACCCAACTTCTCTACATGGCTCACCAGGTCCCCATATATGTTCTCTTGGCCATTCACATGACTCTTTCTAGTCGTGCCTTTGGCTTAAATAACCCCTCTTCGTCCAACTTCACCTGTGCTTAGTCTTTCAGAGCAGCGGGAGCTTTCAGGCAAATTTTATGCCTGCCTAGCCTCCTCATCTCCCCTTCCTTCAAGGTTTGCTTGCTTCTTGAAGGGGAAGGGCATATCTGATTTGCCCCAGCACACCCGGCCAAAGACCTTCAGCAATTCTTGATAAGTGGATGCAGGCGTGATGATTTGGAAAGAGCTGGGCTTTTAAACACCTGTGTAAGAAGTCTTTGGAACCAAATTCCTGACTCTATTGAGAAATTTCCTTGTAAAGGACATGTTGGGGAGTGGGTGTTGAGACCCTCTGCGTCTTTTGGAACAAAATGACAAATTGTATCACTGGCTGTTGTAATTCAGGTCCCCCAGAAGCAGACCCTGGGACAAGGAATTGTGTGCATATCGATTATTTGGGAGGCAACCCAGGAGGAATGTAGGAGCAGCAGGGACATGAGGCAGCCTGTGGAGATGGCCAAGAAAGAGTTCACTGGTAAGCAGTTAACACTGTGGGCAGCTGGAGCTAGGCCCTGCGAAGGAACCATGGGAGATGGTGCAGAGCACACCTTAGGCTTATCTCACATGGAGAGGGAAGGAAGCTGGGGATTTATTTGCCATCTTCCATCTAACACTGGTAGGGCGCTGCTGGGGCTGGGTATTAATGCCTCAGCACTTCTAGCTTCTCCCTGCCTCGGGCAAAGGAAAACAGGCAGAGGCAGAAGCCAGGAGCTGGCAGCTGGAGGCTGAGCTGCTGTGCACTGAGGGAAGGGGGTCATCAAAGAGGCATGGATACCCCTGCTCTACTGGACCACCCAATGCCTTGCTTCCCTTGTGAATGTAGCAGCACCAATATGTCAAAGCAATGGATCATAGTTGACCCAAGCAAACAACTATAATCCTGTTCCTGTACCTCTCAGTATTACTGGAAGACCAAGGTGGGTCATGGATTCCAGTTCTAGCCAATGAGACCAAAAGGTAAGACAGCTCTGGAGGTTTCTAGGAAAGCTTTTCACTTTTATGATAAAAGGGACTGACCTATCTAGGCTTGTGCCCAATCCTTTCGTTTAGACTAGGTGTCAATATAATCTGTGTAGTTACAGCACAAGTGGAGTGAAGAGTTTCCAGAACCACCATGATGCCATGCCTGCCTTGACCTCCACCCTCTGATTCCTTGGGGGAAGATAAGGTATCAGGGTCAGATATTGCATTACCTGCCACCAAAACCACTTCCAAGTGATGGCCTTGGGAAAGATGGGGAAGGGAATGGCAGGTGGAAAAGGAGTTTGTAAAAGGGCGAGTACCCCAGTCACCCTATAGTGTACACAACAGTATACCTCCCCACATTTTGGAGATGAATTCATGGTCTATTGCTATAACACATTACCACAGACTTAGTGGCTCAAAACAACACACATTTATTCTCTCACAGTCCTGGAGGTCAGAAGCCTACCATCAAAGTGTTTGCAGGGCAGGCTCCTTGGGGAGGCTGTAGGAAAGAATCCCTCAGAGATACCCACATTCCTTGGCTATCCACCCTCCCCCACTTAACTCCCATTTTTTGCATCTGTCATCACGTCTATTGTTGTACTTGATTCCACTTGGATTCCCCCCTATAAGGGCACTTGTGGGTACATTGGGTCCATCCAGATAACCCTTGTCAGGACCCTTACCTTGATCATATCTGCAAAGTCCATTTTACCATATAAGGTAACATTTGGAGGTTCCAGGGGTCAGGATCTGGGTCTCCTTGGGAATGGCATTACTCAACCTACCACAGGAGAGGTTAGTGGATTATTTAAAAAAGACAGGGAGCAGCTGGACTGGTTGTCTGGATGTTGGGGCCAGGGTTGGTGCAGAGGTAAGGCACTGTGTCTGGATGTAGGTGCTCAAAGGCAGAGGTGGCAGGAAGTGAGATGCAGAAACAAAAAGGGATCACGAGTCCAGGACAGTGACCCACAAGCCTGGAACCAAGGTTTGGGTCAAGTTGGGTTGAGTTCAATCTTCAGGTCTTTCAGTGACTGGTGGGGGAGGGGATATCTGGTCACTAAGGATGGAGAAAGGAATGAATATGCAAATTAGGACTCCCACTAGGTGTTCCTCCTCTCTTGGGTGAGGGGAGAGCTAGGGTTCAGGGGCTGGGGGTGCTTCTGTTTGCTCTAATGGGCTTAGGCAAAGACACTGAGCCTGTGCTTCTGGCTAGTGGGTGAGGTGAGCAAGAAGATAAGAGCAGAGACTTTCACTTTGAGAGTAGGCCTGGGAATGTGGGCCTGGAACCGAGCCGGCTTGCCCCGGTGCCAAGAATGTCACTCCACTGGTTCTGCGCTTGGCCCTCAGAGCCCTGCCCTGATCAGTGTGGAACAGCATCAATGGAGGGGAGAACATAAATCAGGCTCAGGAAGGCCACCCTCTGTTCTCACACTGTGGCCCCCAACTTCCTTTTCGCTTCCCCACGGGGTCATGGCTACTCAAAATCTCTGCTCCGTTAATTTCAGGCCTTGGTTCATTTTTGTTTGGTTTCCAGAAAGGGGCAGGCATTCTGCAGAGGGGAAGGAATGCAAATGAACCTAGCATTCAGCTGGAACAATCTTGCGGAATCCCCATCATGGTCCTCATTTTTGGGAGGATGCTCAGAGACTTTGGGTCACCTGCCAAGGTCAGGTGGGCAGGTAGCAGAGGAAGGAAGAGAAGATTCCAGTCTTTGTATGGCCCACTCCAAACCCCGTGTTCTTCACAGCGGACAACCATCCCCTTCTACTTCTCCACCTGGCAGTGGACACAGACTAGTGGCTTTCTCTACCCTAAATAATGGAAATCCAAGGGTTTAGCTTAAAATAGAATGGAGTTGGTGGGAGCAAAGCCATGCCAAGACATTTTAAGTCGGACTCCGTGATAAACGGAGATTTGATATTTCTGGATAATTCCCACTGAGCACCCTTCCTCTTTAATTATCTTGTGGTCACCCTTTTAAAGGTGATTAAAGCTATTCTTCAGTAGATGTGGTTATAGATTGAGTGGGAACCTGGTCTTTCTTGTGGTTTCTACTGCAGCAATTAAATCTGGCCGGCTCGTAGACACTGTGTGGCGGGAGGGGTTTTACCAAGCAAAATGATTTTCCCCTTTGGGCAATGTTAAATTTAGGAAAAATACAATTAATTATATCAGACAGGTATCTATTATATATCATACATGCATTAGAAGCTCCTGGGCTTGTTTCACTCCTCCTCCCTGGTCTGGGTCCAAGGCTCCAAATCTTCATTGAGGACTTGGGGTGGTCTTCACATGAAGCCACCCCCCACACACAGCCCTCCCTGCAATGCTCCCTCCCCCACCCATGCGCCTGGCATGCCCCACCTGACACCCACGGCTCTCTTGGGAAGTACAAAGGAAAGGACTTGTGTTTATCAGAACTTTCCCTAATGCTCTCAAACATACTATTTGGGTACTTCTGTTGAGAAGCAGAAGTATTTCAGGAAAGTGGGGCAAAAGCCATCTGCCCTACCTCTGCCTCCCACCTGTTGTGTGACCCAGGGAGACCGCCCCCAGCCCTCTCTGGTCTCCTTCTTCCCATATGCAAAATGAAAGGGCCAAACATCTTCAAAATCCTGTTCAGTTCCAAGTGAGGAATGTCAACGGTGGCTCAGTGGGATGAGAGTCCCAATTCCTCAGTAAAAGACATAATTAATATTTTTTTTCTCAGGTGCTGTTTTGTGTTCCTGATGTTGAAAGAGGCTTGGGATTCATACATGATTATACTATTTCCCCTTCACTGGGAGCTTCATTAGCCCTCAGATGGATTTGGGAAGAAGGATTCACAAACGCTATTGATAAGTTGTGTTCAGCTGTATCGCCAGTGGGAGTCAGCGGTGAGCAAATCACTCAGAAAGTATTTGGTAAAAAACAAAGAGATGACTTTTCAAGGATGTCCATGGCTTGGTATCGTTAATCAGATACCAATGAAACGTCGGGCATACCCATTTTCACCTGTGCGGCCAGATACGTTTTCATGGAACATTCAAGTGTGGCTCACCCACTGGTGGGGCTAATGATTCTATCGCCTGGGGCCTGAGATCCAGAGTGCTTCCCCCCTTTGTTTGATCTGGTCCCTTCTGTGAGCACCATCTTTGTGTCTTCATTCCCCTTCCTGATAAACTGGGTTAGGCTTACCTGCCAGCTGCCTCACGAGGGTGTTGTGAGGATTAATGAGATAATATTTTTTAAGTACTCGGAGATCTTCTGATGAAAGAGGCTATAAAAGTACAAAGTGTCACTATTATTATAATTAATGGCATTTCTGAGAGCTTTCAAAGTGTACGTTGGGTTATACAGAAGACAGAGGAGGTCCGTGCTTCAGGAGCCGGCTTTCCTTTGGGCAAAAACAAGGCCAAAGAGCCTGTGTGTGGCCAAGACAGCAGTGAGGAGTCCGGGCTCACATGCAGCAGTGGGGAGGAAGGTGCTGGCAAATGGACTCTAAGATGGGGCATCGGCCGGGAAATCGTGATGCTAAGAGATACAGGAAGGTCCGCGAAGATGGTTTCCCTGCAGGGGCAAGTAGAGGTGAGCTAAAGATCAGCCTGCGAGGCAAAATGCATCCCCATGTGGTTCTCACCACAGATTCCTGCTCATTTCTTTCTTCTACGATGACTCAACTGCCCCCAGACTCCCCCCACCCCCGAAGAGGCAGCGGGGCTCACACGGGAAAAGACATGGTCCCCATGTGCAGAAGCTCAGAATCGGGTGGGGAGGACAGGCACATACAATGGGTGCTGGTTCAGGAAACAGTAGTATGGTCAACTCAGGGAAAGCAGAGGGCATGGTGGGGGATCAGAAGGGGGCATTTCAGCAGACCATGGGCATCAGGGAAGGCGTCCTAGAGGACATGCGATGCTGAGCTGATGCCTGAAGTCCCCAAAGTGCAGCTGACTGATGGGGGGCAGGTAGGGACATGCCTGTGGGGGTGCGGGGGCTAATCCAAGCAGAGGGAACTTCATGTGTGAGGCCAAAGAAAGGCCATAAGCACATGCTAGATTGGGGTAGCTGCAAGCAGGTGGGCCTGGAAATGAGCTGACATGCTTAGTAAGCCGGTCCCGCCTGCCCGCCTCCGGTGAGGATGCTTGACCTGAGTCAGGGGCCAAAGGGAGGGGGTGAGTTCAGACATCAGGGGGGAGCATCTGCAGGACCAATTGAGGGAAATGAGGGGGGTGTTTATTACAGTTTCTGCCTCTCAGTTCACATGTTGGAGTCAAAAACTAGATTGTGGGGTCTTTGAGATAAGCCACCTGGCTCAGGTCATGACCCCGGGGTCCTGGGATCGAGCCCCACGTCAGACTCCCTGCTCAGTGGGCAGTCTGCTTCTCCCTCTCCCTCTGCCTGCTGCTCCCCTTGCTTGTGCTCTCTCTTTCTCTGTTAAATAAATAAATAAAATCTTAAAAAAAAAAATAAAAGAGAACACCAAGGATTGTGACAGGCATAGAACCTGCTGCATAATTTGCTGAGTTCAGCAAAAAGTGAAAAGGTGGGAAGACTTGTTCAAAAATGAAGAATATTAAACTAGTGCGGGGCCTTTCTGAGCATGGGGGCCTGTCCACCTCTACACGCTGCATGCAGCCCGAGAGGCCATCCCTGGCCAGACGTTTTGAGGATGCTTGACATTTGAGCGGAAGGGCTGTGGCCCATGTGGTGGAAGTGTCAGGGAACATGTCTTCACAGATTCACATGCTGAAGCATCAAACAGGCTGGCCCTCAGTCCTTTCCTCCTTACACAGACGCACCATTCTGATCACCAGGAGGTCAATAGGTATTAACATAGAAAAACAGGAGAAAGAAGAAATACTCACAGCTCTTCTGTATCAGTTGGACAGAAAACACAAACATATCCATCTATTTTCCAGTGGAGGAGCTATGTGAGTCAGCTCCTCCCTTGGCACCTGAATGATTTTTCTTGCCAGATGAATCGGTTTAAAGGGAAACATTACTTTATTTGAGTTAGTGAGTCAATGGCAGTGCCAACACGTTAGACCAGAGTGAACTTCCACACAGAACACTCTAGGAGATGCATGTATCTCCTTAGGAGAGTTGGAAGTTGATAAACATTTTACATATATTAATCCACAAATACCTCACCAGCATGGGCTTGGCTGGGTCTCTGCTATGAGCTGGGGCACAGGCTTGAACAAGACAAAGTCCCTGCTGCCTTCACGGGACTTCCACTGCATGAAATTACTCATACAGTATCAATTGTTACTGCTTTCAGTGATGAAAACTTTATTGCTGCTCCTGTATCGCATGGATTGTCCTCATCTATAGAGTGCTTTTTATTTCAGGAGACACAAAAATATATGTAAAAGTTTCTGCAACTCATGACTGACTTTTGAGTGCACTGTTGCTTCCCCATAAAATCTTGAGCCTCTTGCCTTCGAGTCTTGCTACCAGGAGGTTATTCAGGAAGGTCAGAGCCCCAGGTGGGGAGACGCCACCGTACTCTTCTGTTTTCTGGAAATTTAGTGCTATGGTTTTAGTTATATAAATTAGCCTTGCTACTGTTGCAGGCAATCGGTGTTTGATTGAATTTGCTGTTCTGTTTCCAGTCTTGCGCACATTCCTTCTTGCACGTCAGACGTCATTGCTGTCAGCTTTTCCTTCTCAGTGAAGTGCATTGTTGATACGTTGGCACGTTGGTGGTAAACTTTTACCTTCTGTTTAAGAAGTAATTTTGATGGCCTTTTTATATTTTTAATCATGTATCTTGGAGTTTAGAATATGTGTGTGTGTGTGTGTGTGTGTGTGTGTGTGTATGTGCACACATGCTCCCTATGAACTGGAACATCTTTTCACACCACTTGGGCAACAGAGCCCTCACAAGGACCAGTGGAAATACCATGCATTCAGTATCCAAATGCAATTTTAACCCCACTTAGTTGCATGACTTTGGGCAAGCTTTTTAATCTCTATGAGCTCCTGTCTTGCATCTTTAAACTAGGGAAACACTGCCTTCTTCATAAAAAGGGTTTTTAATGGAGAGCAGAGAATGCCTCCCACATAGTGAGCCCAGTGCCAGCACACTGCAGCCCGTCAATACATCAACTACAGCTGTTATTAATCTCCTGTGTGTCCAATACCATCCTTTGAGAAAGTTGTGTTTGCTGGGAGCTTTTGAAAAAAAAAATCATCCAGGTGATATTACCAATATTTCTTGTATTTTCTTCCATGATTTTTCTTTTCCTCAGTCTTTCTACATTGAAACCCATCAAGTTAGGGGAACCATGCCTGAGAAGTCACTCAGCATTCAGATCAATGCCAGGCTCAGCATGGCACTTCATTTACTATATGTTATATTTAATAAGTAGACTATCATTATCATTGGTTTCTTTTGTGTCAAATACCTAACTCCATCACTCCCCAATGAAGATGTGTGAACCGGGTCAACTGACTGATGCCCTTGGACATAGTCTTTGAGCCTGTAAACCCACGGCTCTTGGCCTGCCAAGGCACACCTGTTCCCAGGATCTTTACATTTTCCCATTAAGGAGGAAAGTGCTAAGCGGCAGTTGGATTTTCCGAAGAGCAGATATGACATCTTTTTCAGTAATTTTATAATGGAACCAGCTTTCAGAAAGGCTTTCAGCTGACACCTGAGTACATTTTTCACTAAATGGAATCTAAGGGAGATAGCATTAAAATGAGCAAGAAAAAAAAATATTTGTGCAGTGGAAGGAGTACCCCGAGCATTAAAGTCATAAACCTACATTCAAATTCAGGCTCTGTCCTGTTCTAACTGTGAAACTGCCACAGCACACCTCATGACCTCAGTTCCCTTCCCTGTGAAATGTGGTTGACAGTTCCCAACTAACGGCAGTTCAGCAATTCAAAGAACAAGACGAGGTGACGAACAAAGGTCCTAGCCTACTCTTATTTTTTTTCTTTTTTTTTTTTTTGATTTTTTTTTTATTGGTGTTCAATTTACTAACATACAGAATAACACCCAGTGCCCGTCACCCATTCACTCCCACCCCCCGCCCTCCTCCCCTTCTACCACCCCTAGTTCGTTTCCCAGAGTTAGCAGTCTTTACGTTCTGTCTCCCTTTCTGATATTTCCCACACATTTCTTCTCCCTTCCCTTATTTTCCCTTTCACTATTATTTATATTCCCCAAATGAATGAGAACATATAATGTTTGTCCTTCTCCGACTGACTTACTTCACTCAGCATAATACCCTCCAGTTCCATCCACGTTGAAGCAAATGGTGGGTATTTGTCATTTCTAATAGCTGAGTAATATTCCATTGTATACATAAACCACATCTTCTTTATCCATTCATCTTTCGTTGGACACCGAGGCTCCTTCCACAGTTTGGCTATAGTGGCCATTGCTGCTAGAAACATCGGGAAAGAACTCAAATACAAAAGCTAGCCTACTCTTAGCACCGTGCTCTCCCTTGCGCACTCTCTGTCTTCCTCTCTTTTCCCAACCCTCCCCACTTAGACTGCCAGAGCTTAAAAAAATGCTTTAGATATCATCTGGTCATGCCCTCTCCAAGTGTGTAGATGAGAGCTTCCAGATGATTCCCAGTGAGCGGAGGATAGCACTGGAGTTTCACCCAGATCCCTCACTCCTGGATCCGTCCTCATCCTACTCCTTGAGGTGGAAGGTCTTCTCCCACTTTCCCAGCTGAAGATTATTTTTAAAAAAGATTTTATGTATTCATGAGAGGCACAGAGATAGAGGCAGAGACTTAGGCAGAGGAAGAAGCAGGCTCCCTGTGGAGAGCCTGATGCGAGACTCGATCCCAGGACCCTGGGATCACACCCTGAGCTGAGCCACCCAGGCATCCCTGAAAATGATGTTTCTAAGTTGTAAATTAATTAAAGAAGAAAAAGGCAAATCGGACCCAAAGTAGTTCTTCAGTAAATGTTTGTAGGATGATGGAATTCTTCAAAACTAGAAACTCAGGTACAAATTCACTCAAAACAAAATTCCAGACCTTTCTTTGAGCCTGGGACTCAGTCCTCAACACTGCGTTCTTCAATAATTTTATCATCAATATGAAGAAGAATAGGGAGTAGTTTGGGAAGAACACCACAGTTGGAGAGAATGTTAAAATACTGGCTGAAAGAATCCAGGAATATGTAGATAGACTAGAGCATCCTGATGGACCCCAGGAGGTCAAAATTAACTAAACAGGGGAAAAAGAAATTTTTGTATTTATTAAAAACAAACAGAACAAAGGAAAAAACAATTACAGGAAAACAACAACAATAACAGCAACAACAACAACAACCAGGGGCAGAAAGATGGGATGAGGGTGTGTAACAGGTTTAATGAGGAAAAGACTGAAGGATTACTTCTTGACTGTAAAAGATTGATCAGATTCAATATTGGGACACTTCTGATAAAACAGAAATAAAATAAAAAGTGAATTTTGGTTGTTTTAAGAGAAATTTGCATTGAACAAAAGCATAACTTGTTTTCCCATACTACTCAAAGAGGAAAAATCTTGGGGTGATTCAAAGGGCCAACATTCCTTGTCAAGGATAAGCCCCTGATTTAGAGAAAAAACACTATGGAGGTCAGAATGCAGACTGAAGATATTGCTCACAAAACCGTGGTCTGGTCAGATGAAATCTTTTGGAGTTGAGGAAAAATGCTTCATTATTCTATCCGTAACAACATACCTAAATTGGCCATGATATTGAACCGCCATTGGCTGGGTAATTTTAAGAGTGCTGCCAAGGATGTTTCCAGAGTATGTCTTACGTGCCAACAACACAATTCTGGCAAGACTGTAAAGATGGGATGTGGACAGGAATCAAAGCCTCAAAGCTCTTTTGAATATCCCCAACCCTCTTCACCCCAACAATTGGGCAGTAAAGTATCTTTTGGCCATTGTTTGCTTATTCTCAGGATACTATGAGGCTTTTTTTTTTTTTTTTGCAGCTGGAAGACTCTGATGCTAGTGAAACGCTTGTTTGATTTGTTTCTGATATGAGGAGATCGAATCCATTTCTCTAGGTATAGGGTGCACATTTCACCGGGACTTTTATTAACGGACTTTGCAAAACTTTGACTTTTTAAAAAAATTTTTGACTTTTACAAAGAAAAACTTTCTCCTCAATTTTTAGGAAACACAGAAAATTACAAAACTAAAATTATCAGTGCCTTCAGAGATAGTTTCCGTTGGCCCAAAGTATGTCATTAGCTGTAATGACAATGAAATCAACTGCTTTTGGGATTCATCAGCTTTCACCTTATACATGAAGAGGAGGATGTTCCATGTATTTAGGAATTTCACCTTCAACCCTGTTACAAGCTGATGTGGTCAAGAACTGCAACAGACTCCTGCCTGCATCCAGTCTTGTCATCAACAACTATAAGCAGCCTCCCCATACCTTTTTACTGAACAGACTCTGAATGATCTAAAATGTCGAGGTTTAATCTTCTGGAGGAAGATCGCTCTCAAACTTTGATAAAAAGAATTGATCAGATACTGTTAAAAATAGAACCATGGCAAGCTCTTAGGCATTGACCCTTGAAACCATGTTTTCTGATTTAAAAAACATAAATTAACTTCCATGCACCATTGGTCATCCGTTTAAAAAATAAATAGGGGCGCCTAGCTGGCTCAGTCAGTGGAGCGTGCGACTCTTGGTCTCGGGGTTGTAAGTTTGAGCCCCACGTTGGGTGTAGGGATTACTTAAAAATTAAAAAAACTGTAAATAAATAAATAAATAAATGCATGAGTTGAATGATTTTCTGCTTTTGTAATAAAATTATGTGGATACCACGAACCTCCTGATATGATGTGATAAGAAAGGTGATTAATTGTTGTGGTATTCTTTCCAAAACTCCAACATCCCAGCCAAATTATGAGAAAAGAATCAGACAAACCCAATCGGGGGACATTCTACAAGGAACCTGGTCAGTAATCTTCAAGAATGTCAAAGTGGCCAAGGACAAGGACACACTGAGAACTGACAGACCTGAGGAGACTAGAGGGGACTTGTGAGACCAAATGCAGTGCAGTACCCTGGATTAGTAAGGAGATATTAATGGGGAAACTGATGAAATCCAGGTAAAATATGGAGTTCCCTAAATATTAATGTACTGGTATTGATTTCTGGGTTTTGACAAACACACTGCAGTAATGTGCGATGTTAACAATAGGGGAAACTAAAGTAAGAGTATATGGGGGTTCTCTGTGCTATCTTTGCAAATTTCCCATAAACCTAAAATTACTCCCCAATAAAAGAGTTCATAAAAAAAAATCTTCAGAAGGCACATTGTGTAATTCATTACCCAATGCCTCTACATGAGCAGTATCTTTCATGATTTAGTGCCTGGAATTTCTTGGTCTCCCACCTCTCCATAGCTTCCCACATACACATATCGACAAGTTGCTATGCTTCCTCTATTATAATATGAGGTGTTAACTATAGTATTTTCTTTTTTGCCTTGGGCATCAGGAAACTCTGGTCCAACTTTGACACTAAATCAGCCAAATGAGCTCTCATGATTACTCTCTTCCCCTTTCTACAGAGCTGATTTTATAATCTCTATCATATGTTTTCTCTTGCTAAAGATAACCTTTGTTGATAACTGCTCTTTGACTCTATCCATGTTCATATCTTAAGAAAGATGGAGGAAAACTGGTGCGTCATGGTAGGGGGGACAAAGAGACAGGGAAGGAGAGAGAAAGGGAGAGACAGGAAGAGAGGAAGGGAGGAAGAAGAGAGAAAGGGAAAGGTGTACAAGAGAGGGAGGAGGAGGGGGGAGGAAGGAGGGAGGAAGGGAGGGAAAAGAGTGAGGAATGGGGAGAGGCAGAGGCAAGGGCAGAGAGGAGCTTTGACACCAGGAGCTTTTACGAGAGTGCGAGTTATCTCAGAAATAAACAGCTTCTGTGGGAAGGCATGGCATTTTCTGATGACAAAGACATCATGGTTTTTAAAGATTAGGTTCAGTCTATATGTCCACAGAGGTCAAGGTCAAAACTGGACTGTGAAAATTACCAAGAAGCATGAATTAAAGGTGTGTGTTTTACAAGATGTAATGCCGCAGGTTAAAGAATATCCTGTCTCGTCTTGCTGAATACTTGGCAAGAATTTGTCTTTGTTCATACTCTTGGCCTTGGAACATGGGGCCCTTTGACATCCACCTTGGGTCTTCTCAGCTTCATCTCTTGTCCACCCCTTCCCCCAGCATCATCCCTCACCAAAACCAAATATCTACTATTTCTCACAAATGGCACACAGCTTTGTATCCTCTTGTTCATTACTTTCCCACTACCCAGAATTAGAGCCACGATGGGAAACATCTATTCACTCCTGTGTGCCAGACATTGTTCTAACTGCTTCCTGAGTTTTTATTCATTTCATTTTTACAACAACTCCACAAAAGTAAGAATTATTATTATCTCTCTGTTTTACAGATAGGAAATCAGCACAGAGAGAATAAGATCATGTAGCTGGCAAGTGGCAGCATAAGGACTCAAGCTCAGGACAGGCTCAGGAACCATGCTCTGAGCCGTATGACCTCTTCATGGCAGTCTTTGGATCATTCTCTTCCTGGACCACACCTGCTCAACCAACAGCATCTTCCGAGATGCCTTCCCTGAGACCTTCCAAGTGCTCATGGACCTAGGGATGGGGGGGTTTCCAGAGGTGGCCCTGAAAGGGGCCACAGAGGAGGAAATGAAGAGCATGAGCTTACAGCCAAAGGGACCAAATCCCAGGCCTGCCAGTGGATGTGAGATCTTTGACAGATTGCTCAGCCTTTTGGTGCCTCACATTTCTGACGTGTGTAAGGAGGATGGAATCCTCTTTGGAAGGATTGTGAAGGATCTTTCACAGTAAGAAAGTCCACGTGACATGTTTAGCATGATGTTTGGCCCATACCCGCCATCAGCAATAGACAGCAATGGCTATTATTATTTATTATCACCACGTCTGACACATGTCCTTCTTCATTTTCCTCAATGGGGAGAGGTACTTCTGTGAGCCGCCCAACTCCCTCCACCATGAACTAATAGGTTCAACTCAATCTGATAAGCTGCCCATCTTCAGTGGGCATGAGGGGATACAAGATAGAATGAGAAGTAACTCCTACCCACAGAGTTCTCACCAAATGGTGAGATAGTTGAAAAAACAATCCCATTACAATGTGATAAACAAAATCACAGAGGTAGGATGGAATGCAAAGGGAATATTCCAGATCTAGTCATCTTCTCCAGGAGGATTCGTTTGGAAGGATTCAGGGCTATGAGGCTGGTAGTACCACCCACTGCAGGAACACAGATTTGGAGGTAAGGACAAAGACCCAAGACTTTAGGTGGTTGTAACTATAGCAATAACCTCAGATGCTTCCCCTTAGCAGCATGGATTCTGGAAGACATGGCAGGGAAGTCAGGGGTGCATCCAAGGAGGGCAGGATTTGGACCACGTACAGAAACATGTCAGTTTTTCAATTCTTCTATCTTGGAATCCTTAGGAGGTCTTGGCTTTGCAAAACAACATATTACCTCTGAATCTGAGTCTCTGAAATCCTGGCAGGGGGGCCAGTCCAGCCGGCACTGTTGCCATATGTGTTTAGAATCTCATGCACAATAATTAATTTCCATTCTGCAAAAATGAATAATTAATATAGCATCCCACGTCAATTGATCCAAACAGAAGTTGACACATATTAAGAGACACACGCTGCTGAGCAAACTTTTTAAACTGAGGCATTTTATTAACAAAGCAACTTTTAAAAATTCCCTATCTTCCAGACAATAGGAATTGAACATATTCCAACAAAGAGGGCAGGCCAAGCAGAGGGTGTCAAGTTGAGATTTGGGGAGGGGGAGGTAATGGAAAGATTGCACTCGTTTGAAGTTGCTGGTGGGGGAGCTGAGTAGGAAGATGAAGGATGCTCCAGGGATAGAAGAAGAAAATAAAGTGACAGCCTTAAGGAATTTAAGAGCTAAATATTTTACTTTGATTTTTAATTATGCAGCCATGATGGAGAAATATGGGCACAGTGATGGTAAAATTAGGGAGATAAAAAAATGATTTCAAAGACTATCCATGACAGATGCCGGTTCGTAGATGCAATAGAGTTCTCATGGCTTCATCATCCTCCTTGTCTGATTCAAAGGTTCTTTTAATAAGTCACTTGAAAATGTTGACAGAGTCACAGAATTTGTGGTGGACAAGAAGAAGGGCTGTGAATATCCTGGATGATGTGATGAGGATCTAAATGATCCCCATTCATCAGAATTTGGAGACACCATGAAATACGTTTTGATTTGACTATTTCCATTTTCAAAATGATTAGTACTGTTAGTAATAATAACTTCCATTTATTTGAGCCATATGGATCAGACTTTGAGCTTCTCTGCAAAATGCTTCCATGCACCTGCTGGAGAGTGGGTATTCCGCTCTTGCTTTCCAGATTATGAAATAGAGGCTCAGTGTGGACAAGAAGGTACCCCACCCCCCCTCACCCAGAGACAAAGGTTGAAGCCTTGACATGAATCTGGGCCTGTGGATCCAAACTTTATGCTCATTTTGTAAAATGGGACTATCTTCTCTCTAACTTGAGAGAGGTAAGTTCTCTGATGTGGGGTCTAGAAGAAAACAACTTTCCAAGATGAGAAGGGGGAGAAATACTTTCAGCATTTTTCCTTGGGACCTTGAAGATGTCGGATGCATGGGCGTCACAAAATTCCATGTCACCTGCATGGACGTCAGGAAGGATAACAGTGTTTTTGTTGTATTAACAGAAGTATGACTCTTAGAAAGAGGGAGGTGATAAGTTTGTATGCCTGGCTTAAGTCCTATTTCTCCCTGTATAAGGAGCAGTCTCTAGACCTCCAGTATGGTGGTAGGAAGCTTGGATGGGATTGCCATATGGGGATAGTCTAGGAAATTCTTTAGATTGCTGAAGATGAAGGCAAGAGCATGTTCTTCTCCTCAGCTCCAGCAGGAAGTTGTCTGACACACCCCAGAGACCTGAGGAGGTACCCCTTGGTGGCAACCCTGAGAATGAGGCTTTGTCTCAGGGAGAAAGCCTAACATCAGAGTGATGCAATAAGACAGCCCCCGTGCAGCCAGAAGTGGCATTAGGTGGTGCAGACAGAGGTCAAGGAGCTACAGTCCTTGTTCTCTGGGGAGGAGAAGACATGTGAGCTATCCCAAGCTGGCCACATGGAGAGCTTGAAGGTCCTCTTAGCCAGCCCAGAGTCAAGGGTGGGAAATGGGCATTGTTGCAAGGTCATGTGCAAAGGTTATAGATATGGGCAGGGCGTAGTTGGGGCCATTTTTGTGGTCCATCAATGACAGCTTGGTTGCTCATCAAGGGTCATGGGCTTCCTGTGAACTGAGCTTCCTTAGGCCCTGCACACAAGATGCGTTGAGATGCAGAATGCTTGCAATGTGGCCGTTTTAGGTGGTGATGCTGTGACCCAAAGAAGCACATTACAGTTCTATAGTGTTTTACAATCATTTTTGTCCTGCCTTCCCAGTTTACAAATGAAGAAACTGAGGGTCAGAGATGCTCAAAAATTTCCCTCAGGCCAATCAACATTGAGGGTGGCGAGGGACTTGGGGCAGGCTGATGCCAGTAGCCGCCCAGCAGGTAACCCTGGGCACTGCCTCTAAGCTCAGTTTATGCCCTATAAAATGGGGGATATGGGGGATCTAGGAAATATGTGTGTGTATGTGTGTGTGTGTGTGTGTGTGTGTGTATATATATATATATATATATATATATATATATATATATATATATCACTTGACATGCCTGTGGAAATGGCCACAAAATGCAAGACATGGTCTAGGACCCGGATTTCCCGATTCCTCATCCAATCCCCTTCCTGCCATACCAACGACCATTAGATAGACTTCCAAACCCGGATAACTCGCATTGAACAGCAAGATGTCAGTGCAGCAACGTGAGCTGCACACGGTGTCCTGCAGGGAGCCTGTGAAGCCACAACACACCGGGCATCTTCTCTCTGGAAGTTTGGTTTTAACTTCTGCGGGGGGTGTGTGTGTGTGTGTGTGTGTGTGTGTGTGTGTGTGTACATGCCTGTGCCTGGAATAAGATCATTATCTTTTCCTGACAATTCCCACATCATCGTATCTGACAGAACAGATTTACTGTTTAAGGTAAATGTTGAATTTCTACGCTATAGGCATGTGGTCTCAATTAGAGGAATCACAAACAATTTATTGATTTTTCTAAAAGAAAATAATGGCAGAAAAATTATGCAATGATGATAGGGTGTGGAAGACTCGGAGCAGGACCCTGGTTAGAAACAATGAAGGGAGTATTATGATTCAAAAATTAATGGATGTCCACGAAACAATTATGAGCAGAACATTGAGTGAAACAATCCTTGCTTTGTAACAAATGCCATATTGAGGTGCTGACTTATTTCTAGAAGATACAGTCTGAGGGATGCAATTGCTGTTTCAAATGCCTCCATTTAAACAGTGTAATATTTTAGACAAATATTCAGATGCCTGTCTGGCTCTGTGGGCAGCTCTCTGGGCCTAATTCCCAGGTTCAAGTCACTCTCTGAGCAGAAGCTTGGTGTGTGGGGCCAGGGGCACTAGATGTGGAGACAGGAAAGCTCTGTGAATGACCTTGGACAAGTTAATAAACCCTCAGGGTCTTGGTTTCCCTCCGGAAATGTATACTGAATGAGGGAGCCCTGGTTCCTTCCAACTGTGGGAAAGACGTGGATCTTGAATGTGAAAGCCTGGCCTGTGTGCCAGTGGGGTGGCCACACACACACACACACACACACATGCACACACACACACACAATTACTAAATGGAATGCCAAAGACCTAAATTTCATTAAATACATTTTATAGCGATTTGAAACGAAGCCAATATCCAACCAACTGAAATCTGTAATAAGTGTACATGCACACACACACACTGAGTTTGCAAATGATCTCCTACCAGCCAAGGTGGGGCGCGGGGCGCTCCGATGTTCTGAGAATTCTTCTGCACTTTGGAAGAGTTTGTTTCTCGTCAGGATTTACACACATCAGGTTTGGTACCTTTTGTCACTTGGTAGTCTTTTTATTTTATCTTACTTTATTTTAGTAGAGGTTTCCCCCCACTCCCCCAATAAAAGAAAACTGTTAGTTAAAATAAAGGAGCTAGGAATAAAGGGTAAAGGAGAAAAAATAAGTGGGAAATATCAGAAAGGGAGACAGAACATGAGAGACTCCTAACTCTGGGAAACAAACTAGGGGTGGTAGAAGGGGAGGTGGGCGGGGGGTGGGGGTGACTGGGTGGCGGGCACTGAGGTGGGCACTTGACGGGATGAGCACTGGGTGTTATTCTGTATGTTGGCAAATTGAACACCAATAAAAAATAAATTTATAAAAAAAGAAAAGATTAAACATAAAAAAAAAAAATAATAAAGGAGCTAGGGGAGTGCCAGGCCTGGCCCGTGAAGTCCTTCTCTGAGCAGCAGACAAGACTTTTGACGAGCCTTTTGCAGAGGGCTGGGGTGCTCCCTGGGAGCACAGACAATGTGGAAGGCATTTGACTTGCTGTATTAGTTTTCATCAAAGATTCACAGCTCATGCTCAACAGCTTCTTTGCATTAAAATCTGTGACTGTAAAGTTTCAGGGAGAAACATTGATCTTTCTTTTTCTCGTTAACCCTTCCCCCCCACCTTCTGAGAGGATCTGAAACACCCTGTTTTTGTTGGAAAGTTCATTTCTCCTACTAAAAATGGCCCCATTTCTTTGCGCCCTGGCTCCTGTGGGATCTGCCCACATCCATCCACGTGGACAGTGCCTGGTGAAAAGGGGTGTGCTGGGTGCCTGCTGGGGTGAAGGGTGCTTGGCCCCAAATCATGGGGCTTTACCGAAGGAGCCCCATGAGAAAAAACACCTGCCTCCTGTTGGCTCCCCATCTGGGGGGATCTCAGTCAAATCATGCAGTTGCCCAATTGAACTTTTGGGAGAAGGATTCCCAGTGAATGCATTTAGCTGACTTTTTTCCTTTCTTAATTTTTTATTGTGGTAAAATACACATAAAATTTACTAGATGACCATTTTCACACATACAGTTCAGTGGCATTAAGTATATTGACAATGTTGGGCAAATTTCCCCACCATCCATCTCTAGAACTTCATCATTGCAAGCAGAAACCCTGTCTCCATTAAACATAAACTCCCCATTCCTCCCTCCCCCAGCCCCTGCTAACCTTTATTCTACTTTTTATCCCTTTGAAAACTTCCAATCTTAGGTATCTCGAGTAAGTGGAATTATATAATATTATTTGTCTTTGGGGGACTGGCTTGCTTCACTTGGTGTCATGTCCTCACGGTTCATCCATGTCAGAACATGTATCAGAATATCTTTCTTTGTTAAGACCAAATAATATTCCGCTGTATGGATATACCACACTGTGCTTATCCATTCATCCCTTGAAGGACACTTGGGTTGTTCCCATGTTTTGGCTGTTGTGAGTGGTGCTGCTATGAACATAAGTGTAACAAATGCCAAAGTCTCTGTTTTTAATTCTTTTGGTTGTTTACCTAAAAGAGGAATTGTTGGATCATATGACAATGCTGTGTTTAATTTTTTGAGGAACTGCCAGCGTTTGAGTCTTGGGCCGGGACTTACTGATGGCTGTGTGTAGATCTTCACGGAACAACACCTGGCCCCTCAGGGGCAAAGGGAGGCTCCCGAGGCTTGGTGGGGCGTTAAGCCATCTGCCGTGGAAATTGCTGATTCAGTGCAGACCCCAGCTACTCCAACATTTTGTTTTAGTTCCATATAAATGTTCCAAAGTGCAGTAACTCGATCCCTTGCCAGAGCCTGCACAGAGAGATTATTGGATGTGTTAACGGGAGGCGCAGGGCTTGGAAAGCAACAAGATTTGCCGCAAAGCTAAATGTCAGCTCCGTCACTCTGGGTTGGGACTGCAGGCATGTGAGGTAAGTTCTCTGGACCTCAGATGCCTCTGTGATGCAGTGGAGCTGCGGACACCATCCTCCAGATTTAAGATTGGACTTGGAGATGATGTGCTCCACATCAACACAGTGGCAGGTGTGGATTGGACAGTCACATAGCCAGTCCTGAACTAACAGATGTCAGGGCTGAGACTGGAGGCTGCATCCCTCTGGGATTCCGAGCCACATGCTCTTCCACCACAGTTTATACAGACCCTGACTTAGTTTTCCCATCTGTCAAATGGGACCCCAAACACTCTCCTCTCCTCCCAGAGGAGCTGCAGGTCACCAATGGGATGGCTGATGTAAAGGGCCTGCCCATTCCTTGGCATGAGTGAGCATTCTTTATGTGCCCACTGCTGTGCTGAGGTCTTGCAAACATCATCTCTTGGTGTGTGTCTCTACCAGGGTCCTTTAAGGCAGGGGTCCCAGTGCATACAGGAGTCTCTCAGGAGCTTTGGAGGGACAGAGAAATCTGCTCAAGGTCTCACAGCTACAGAGCGGTGGGGCATGCCCTTCCAGCTCTGTTCCTCAGGCGAAGCCCTTGGCCTGTAGCAGGGGGGTGGGCAGTGTCTGGCAGGCAGAGGCTGGCTGCGTCGTGCCCTGGCTCGGGGCTGACGCCGCTGCTGGGGCCTCCCCTGTCTCTGCCCGGTTTCCTGCGTCTGGATGGGTCTGAGGTTGAGAGTGGTTTCCTGTTTCTCTGCAACTCAGGACTGGCCTAATTGGAAAGACATGTCAGGCTGATGTGTCCAGTATGCTGGAGATGAGGTGTGTGTGGGGGTCCAGTTTGCTCAAGTCGTGTCTGTGGAGGAATCTGGAAGGGGACACCAGGGGTGGGGGATGAGAGACTGCAGACCTCGAGGGATTCTCTGAAGGGCTTCTGTGGGCCACATACTGCATATCACTTGGTGCAAAGCAGCTTGGAGGGGGCAGTGCTGAGTCTGCCCTCTGTGGCTCGTCTGCGGTGGGCAATTGCCCTGGCTCTTGGAGCCTCCTTTCCTCACCATTAGTTGGGTGTGGCTCAACTTCACAAAAATGGGAGCCCATGTATGGCCATGTGCTTTGCAGACTCCAAAGCCTGGGATGAACATCTGCAGATGGACTAATACATATAACCTTTAGAACACAACCCTTTTAGCCCCAAAGGGAACGTAACAGGGCACAAGATGATGTTTGCCAGGCCCCTTTAGAATGGATAAAGAAGGGAACTCAAATGAGCAATCCATATCTGTGAATACTTTCACCATGGTGGGCTTCTTATAAAGGAAGAAATAGGCATAGTTCCTTGTTGTCCAGGGCTTACAATCTTGATTTACTCAAGAAATCTCTAGATTCAAATTCTGGCTTCTGGCTCTCAAATTTAATATTGGGATGGAATAGAAGCACCTCATTCCATCGCTTCTTCCTTTTCTTAATATTCAATGAGCCTCAGTGTTCCCATCTGAAAAATGGCCACCAAGGCATTGCTGTGAGGCCTGAATGGTACTAGCAGAGTACAGAACCTGGTTTCGTGTTAGCTGCATTTGATCATTGTTTGATTCTCTGGCTGCTGGGCTTCTTCCTCCATTCAGGAAGAAGTGGTCCATGCCTCTGAGATGCACAGCTCCTCTCCCGAAATTCTCAACATTCCTGTCAAACAGTACCCCCCTGCTTCTTCCAGGCAGCTCATTGGTGAGCAAGGCAGACGTGGAGGGCTCAATTTCATGCTGCGAAGTGGCCTCCCACATGCCTGAGAAAACCATGGTCACCACAAGCAGCATTCCATCCCCTGGTTGGTGGCGGCTGGCCACAGGGACATGTGTTCGGCTCAGCTCACTCTGGTGTGATCAGTCTCCCGCAGAGCTCAGAGAGGAGGGTCTCCACCACCCTGTGACTGTGAAATCTGAGGGCCCCAGGCTCGTGCACAAAAATGTCCTGGGATGCTAAAGGTGTATTGGTTAGAAAGTCCAGCCCTTCACCCCTATCTGCAGCCAGCACAGTTCACTGTTCAGCCAGGCTGTCTCCCACCATAGGTCCTTTGCCACAGGGATGGCAGGAGGTCAACAGGGAAGGGCTCCCAGATGGTTCTAGATAAGATGACAAAGTAAGCAATGTTTTCTTCGGATTTTGAAGAAACAATGTGGTATAGCACGGGATTTACAGACAGACTTGAGCTTCATGTGAGCTCTGGCATTCACTGGCTGTGTGGTCTTGGACAAGTTGGCTCAGTGCAAACCTCAGTTTTACTAATTTGTAAAAATGGGGAGAAGACTGCTGTGTGTGTGTGTGTGTGTGTGTGTGTGTGTGTGTGTGTGTGTCTGAGAGAGAGAGAGAGATATGATTAATAGGAAGTCATCAAGTAAAGCATCTGTCACATGGTAGGTGTTCTATGCAATTAAATGTCCTCTCTCCTTTATTTCCTCCAGTGTCCTATTAAAAACCTCTTAATGTCTTTTCAGTCATGGTTTATTGAGAACCTACTATGCGCTAGGGATTGCACTAAGCCATGGCAATGTGATTGAGGCCATCTTAGATGCTGCCAACATGAACTTTGAAATCTTCTGAGGAAGGAGCCCATGTAGACAAGAATGGTCCAGGCCATGGAAGGAGGTGTGAAAATGGTACGGGGGCACAGGGGAGAGTTTATACTCCCTTCATTTGTTCAATAAATATACTTTAAAGCCTTCAGTTTTCCAGGACACCTATGAGGTACTTAATGTATTGAGATGAATGATACATGCCTTGTGTTCTAGTGAGTCAGATGCACATGCAAATAGACAGTTCCAGTGTTGGGTAAAGATCCTGATAGATTTTGGACACTGGGGCAGAAATATACCTTTTTAAGGCCTCATATCTTAAGGAGTCCTCAACTGTTTCCACTCTGAACATGATAACCTTGACTGTCATGGAGATCTGGGTTAGAATCTCAACTCCACTAGTAAAGATTGTAATGGTCAATGGTTTCCCTATTTGTGGAGAAGAGGGTGGGGGGACCCGGTACATAACGCTTCCTCTGGGTTAGGATTTTTTTTCCATTGGCTTATTCGATCTATACATAAGAGGGTACGATTCACTTCACATAAGGGAATACAGACCAAGGAGGTAAAAGGACTTGCCTAGGGTCACATGGCCAATGGGTAGCAGAAGTAGTTTCCAGTCCTGGCTGATTTGTGTCCAAACCCCCAATGTCTTTTGTTGTAGGCTACTGCTGCACTTGCCTCCTTGGGTGGGACCAGGTGGTGCACACTGTCCTCATCCTACCTAGAATTTACTCCAAAGCAAAATGCAGGAGAGTTTTCACAGTCTGCCTTCCAGTGGTAATACCTTTGGAGAAGGGTGGCTCTGAGTAGGGATACGTGTGAGTGCAGGGCTCTGGGCAGAAGGTCCTGGAATCACCAGATCCTGAGGAGACTGTGGAGACTGTGTTCCTGACCATATTCGGAGGAAGCCCCATTGCTCCGTATTTATCTAATTGATCCCAGGGCTGGCCAGTGGCGAGCCAACGCGAGGCATTTGCTGACTGTGTGCCATTCTATTTTTTGAGTTAGGATTCACAAGAAAGTGAAGCCACATTTTTTTGCAGCCAACTGGGGGGTGGGGCCAGGGGTTTGAACAATGGGTTGGCTCCTTGGCCGCTCGACCGGGCACAGTCATATTTGGTAATGTGTGGGGTAGGAAATAATTATTTATTGGTGCATTTATTTTCAGAGCTCTGGGTAACAGGCAATTGAATCCAAATAAGGCCTGAAGAAAGTTTAGTTCCATTATATACTGTTTCTTCTCCTGGCCCTGTCTCGTCTAGCTTTGCGATTGGCCTTCAAACAATTCAAACTATGTTTTCCAATGAGATGAATGTCATTAAACACATAGATACACATGCACACTCACATCCACGCTGTTTTTAAAAAGAGAGGGCTCTAAAGGAATCTTCACGTGGTTTGAGTGCTGGCCAGAGAATTGTTTCTCAGTGTCCTGGGGAAAATGAGGATTTTGATATCACAGCTGCCCTGGAGCACTGATTTTATCAATTATCAGCTCTGGAATCCTAGTCAGGAAGTTATTGGACTTCTCCTGAGCTCAATGTCCTCATCTGTAAAATGGGCATAGGCATTTTTACCCAGCGAAATGCTGTAAAGTTAAAATGGGTTGTTGTGCTTTGAAGCACTTTGATGCTTGGTAGGAATCTGAACTGGGTTGGTCAGCAGTGCCCCAAATTCATGTCCTTCTCAGAGCGACCTTGTGTGATGATAGGATCATTGCAGATATAATTACAGTTAAAATGAGATTACACCAGAGTAGGATGGGCCCTTGATCCAATATGACCGGTGTTCTTATAAGAGAAGACACAGATACAGAGGCAAAGACCATATGAAGACAGAAGCAGAGGTGTCATTGAAGCATCCACAAGCCAAGGAATGCCAAGGGCTGCCTGCCATCATCAGGAGCTGGGAGAGACAGAGAAAATTCTATCCATAGTCTCAGTAGGAGCATGGCCCTTCCGGTACTTTGATTTCAGACTTCTAGCTGCCAGAAATGAGATAATAAACATTTCTATAAAGAGCCCACTTCAGAATCTGGCATATTGGTCCAGTATTTATATTTGCCTATACTTGGTATCTGGAGATGCACAAGAGTTGGAGGAGATAAAGATGGTGAGGGCAGGCCACCGACTTCGAAGGGCCCGGGTCAGTAAATGTTACTTCTCTGTTTCTTCTACCTCTGTTACCATAAATCTGTCTACTTTACATACATTCCCATAATACATAAGTTTGCAGCACTGGTATGTTTCACATGGAGACCACATCTATAAATTCTATCTACATATATACTCACCAATTTGGTCCCATGTCTCCTGTACATAGACTCTCTGAGGTTCACAGGGATGTTTTAGGTACCATACTCTTCCCAGGTGGTAACTTGCCATCAAATATCTGAGTGGGCAAATGTAATTTATGCAGGCATATATCATGCTTATAAAGGCCAATGCCATTTCTCCAAGCCCCTGTGAACACTTAGGGCTGACAGTGCCTAAATAAACTGGTTTATTTACTGCAGTAGTTACCTATTTAAGACTAGCCGTTACGTTAAGTAACACAGAGTGCCCGGACTAATAAATTTACAGCGTGCCTGTTTGTTTTACTGAAGAATTTATTGCAGCAGTAATAACTGTCAGAGGGCGAGCCTGGAGAAAGGGCTGGAGCTTACGCGGAGGATCCGTCACATGATCGCCTTCCTGACAGCCACTCTGGAGCTCTTGTCACCAACTCAAGCACCCGACAGGCGGCCTTGCATCTATGGAAGGGAGAATCGGGATCCAGCTTCTGGGGGAAGGCCATCTCTTCTCTTGGACCCAGATGGGTGTGAACAACAGGCTTTGTGCTGTGGGTGTGATTTATAGAAGCCCCTTGGAGTTGGCTCCCATGAATTTAAGGGGGGCTTCATGCCAGCCAGAAGAGGGGAATGTCCAGCTTTCCAACACTGGCTAACTGGAGGGTGGCCAGCGGAAAAACCACATGAAGTGTGCAGAATCTTATACTCCCTATTCCTCATTCAATCTGGCTTTCTGTTTTTGGACCAGCTGGGGTCCTGGGACTGCAGACAAGTGAGGCAGGAGGCATGGGGTACTGCTGTGTAAATGATTTGGAGCACAGGTTTTGGGTCAGGTAGGTAAGTACTCATCCTGGAGTGATCATGTAGAGATTTCACTAGAGTAGGCAAGATGTATTGAAATTCTCTAAGTCACACACATTCGTCCTCTGAGACACTGGGTTAATCATCTACTTAACGCGGTTGCTGTGAGGACTAGGGGAAGTCCTGTTCAAAGTGCCCAGTTCCCAAGATGAGCCTAATAAATACTGGCTTCTGTTGGTATTTTAATTGATCATTTGTAACTTTTGCATCTGGGCAAGAAGGAAAATGAGAGAAGATATCTAGTCTTGTCCTTCCGTCATCCCATTTTGCAGAAGGGAAAGCTGCTCATGAGACAGGGCAATAAGTTGTCCAAGGCCCTGCTGCGTGTTCATGGTGAAGACTCGGTCAGAAAACAGATATCCTAAATCCGAACCCTAACTCTGAGTCATTCAGTCATTTTGCAAATAATTACTGAGCATCTTCTGTGGGCTCAGCAGAGGCAGATACAGAGCTTGAAGGCTTGTTTGTCTGCCTTACCAGATAGAACCTCAGACAGCCCTGGATCCTAGGTGTCAATGCCAGGACCTGGCACAGAGTAGAAAAGCAGGAGAGGTTTGTGAAAGGAAGAAGTGATAGCCCTTGTCTCCCAAGATAAAGAGCAGTAGAATAAAAGCAAGCTGGAGAGTTAAGAGGAAGGTCCGCTCATCCTCTGGGTGCGAAGGCTTTTTAGAGTAGGAAATATCCCCTCTTTGCCTTGATGGTCATGAGCAGCTAGGCAGGCAGACAGCAGAGTGGGCATTGTAAATGGAGGAAACCATATAAGCAAAGGGCCTTTGAAGTAAAAAAAAAAAAAAAAAAAAAGTCGCTTAGTGCTGCAGAAGTGTAGACTGGGTGTGATCAGTCGTGTGGATGAGTTGTGTGTTAGGTGGGGGTATATCTTGAAGAGTCCTCCTTGGCTTTGCTTTCTGTACTCTCTTTGTTGAGATTCTATAGCACAGTATGAGTCAGGCAGGGGAGGAGTTATCCTTTCCACCTTGCAGGAAACAGGTTTTGAGGCTGAAGCGATTGGCCTAATGGTATCATTCATTCCTTCATTTGTTCGTTTCACACAGAACCAACTATATCATTCATGGGGCCCAGTGCATGGTGAAAGCATGAGACCTTTCTCCAAAAGGTATTGAGATTCAATACATTGTATTAACAATAGAAAAGCATTAATTCAAGGGCAGAGCACTTCTGAACTTGGGGACATGTGCGACTGCATGAAGCCAGGCTTTGTTCCCCAAGTTTTTACTTATGTGTGTTGGATTCCAGGTATTCATCCTAGGACCTGGCATGGAAATTAAGGAGTAGTTGTATGCTATACTACTACATATATTACTGTATGCCGAGTGTAGTTCTAGACATTGAGGACTCAGCAGTGAATAAGCCAGGGGTGGTCCTTGGTCTCCTGAAGCCTAGTGGGGTGGGGGGGGGGGACATAAACCAGTAAGGAATGCATGCATGGGATGGTTTCAGATAATGGTGAGTAGTACAGGGCTTCAAGGGGGGTTGGGATAGGTTATGAGGGAGGCATTGGTGAGAAGGTGGGGTGACAACTGGAAGAGATGCTATGAAGATAGGGTGGGTGGGGGAGGGTGGAAGCAGTGTTTCAAGGCAAAAGAAGAGCAAAGGATCTACTCTGGAAACATGCATGGGATACCCAGGAACAGAGAACAACATGGGCAAGGTCGTGGGTGGTAGTGAGGTGGTTGTGGCCAGATATTATGGGGCTCTGTGGGATCCAGGGAGGATTTCATGTATTCCCTAAGAGCAGTGGGAGGCACTGGATGGTATTGTGGGGTGACCTGAGAGCAGAGAGGCCTCCATTCCAAGATGGTTCTCCACTCCCCTCTCCCCCTGTGGTCTGGAGCTCCAGAGCATCAGAGGTCTCAAGTAGAGCAGTGTGGCTCAAGGAAGATGGTGTGGGGAAGATTGTTTTGATGAACAAATGCATGCAGAGCATTAGATGGCCACTTGTGGAGCTCTCATGTAACCTAGCCGGAGGAACCATGAGAGGATGGGGGTGTCCAGGGCTCTCATTCACTTCCCTCACTGGCTGTTATCTGATGCTAAGTTTTGTTTATAAGGATAAAGAATCATTCTTTTACTTAAATATCCTGATAATTATGAAGAAATACAAGCAATTAAGAGAAGTGAAAAAGTTTTAAAAAATCCTAATTTCAGGAGTGCCTGGGTGGCTCAGTCCATTAAGCCTCCAACTCTTGATTTTGGCTCAGGTCATGCTTTCAGGTTGTGGGATCGAACTCTGCCTCAGGATCCATGATCAGTGGGGAGTCTGCTGGAAAGTCTCTCTCTTTCCTCTGCATCTCCCCGTACTTGTGTATGTGTGCATGTGTGTACACGTGCACACACATGGTCTCTCTCAAATAAATAAATACATCTTTAAAAAAAATCCTGATTTTAAATTGCTCAGAAGTAACAATTGTCAAAATTTGCTAATCATTATTCTGGGCACTTTTATCTATAGAATAGAAACAGATTAAAATATAGCTAGGAAAAGTATGTATTTATAAAAAATTATAACTATGATTTTAAATAAAATCAAATGCATTTTTTTTACTCAATTACAAGTGCCATAAGAAACTAAAGAGCAACTTGATCTTTAGATAAATATTTCTTCATTAAAAAAAATTAGAGGGGATCCCTGGGTGGCTCAGTGGTTTAGCGCCTGCCTTTGGCCCAGGGCGTGATCCTGGAGTCCTGGGATCGAGTCCCACATTGGGCTCCCGGCATGAAGCCTACTTCTCCCTCTGCATGTGTCTTTGCCTCTCTCTCTCTCTCTCTCTGTCTCTCTCCCTCTATGTCTATCGAACAAATAAATAAATAAATCTTTAAAAAAAAATTAGAGTGGCATGCCTGGGTGGCCCAGTGGTTGAGCATCTGCCTTAGACTCCGGGCGTGATCCTGGGGTCCTGTGATCAAGTCCTGCATTGGGCTCCCCACAGGGAGCCTGCTTCTCCCTCTGCCTGTGTCTCTGCGTCTCTCTCTGCATCTCTCATGAATAAATAAATAAAATCTTTAAAAAATGAAATAAGAGTTATGGGAAAAACTTGAAGATTTTTAAAGAAGAATATCTCAACTTTAAAGAGTCATCTCCTGATGAAAAAGTGAGCAAGTCCATACTTCTTCCTCTCATTACCATTCCCTCCAGTCCCTGGTTTTTGTTATATTACTTTGATATTTGCATTTCATCTTTGTTACATCCTTTTGTTTTAGATTTTATTTGTTCATTTTATTTATTTACTTTTGTGGCTGAGCCTTACTGTGACTTTGTATGCAATTTGGGGGTCACACTGCTTCCCTCAGAAATTTGCTTATAATGGTGAATTCTCTTTCACCCGTGAATACGGAGGTCAATTTTGGGTAACTTGCTTCTCTTGTTTATTGATTTTTTTTAATAAAAAAAATTTTTTTTGCTTCTCTTGTTTAGATAGCTTCAGGATTTTTTTTCCTTTAGTCTTGAGGGTCATTCATTTCATTGGGATTTAGTTTAATGTTGATCATGTTGTATTATTTTTTCCTTGAGGTAAAATGTATTGCTAGCTGTAAATTTTAGTCTACATCTAAGAAAATGGTCTTTTAAGGTGTCATTGAATAGCTTTTGTTTTGTTTTATTTTCCAGAAGCACCAATTATACAGATCTTGGCTCTTTTAGATACATTACCCTATGTATAATCATTTTTGTTGCTTTTTTCTTTTGTGTGATTTCTTCAAAATTATTCTCCAGTTTTTCTTTATCAATTGTGTTTATCCACTTTCTTGCTTCTGAAATGACTTTCATCTCTCATATCATTTTCTTTTTAATTCCTTTCTTTTCTAGATTAACAAAGTGTGTGTGTGTGTGTGAGAGAGAGAGAGAGAGAGAATCTCTTCAAACCACTGTAGGCTTCCTTTAATTCATTTATGCAGAGGAAAATCCTCTCCAAACCATATAAAATTATTTTTCTGAGCTCTTTTCCCATCAACATGGGCTTCTCCTCTTACAATGGACATCGTATCTTTTGTTTATATCTTTTATCTTCCCTTTTCTTGGGGCATTGTTAACATTTTTTAATGGCTAATTTTTTTCAGGCCACCTACAGACAAATATTATAAAGAAGACACGGCAAGGGCGATCTGGGACCAACCAAAGCTTTAGCTCTGGGCAAACGGAATCTTTCGTTCAAGTCACAAGATCTATTCTTTCTTTCATCCCAGGGGATATCTTGCTTCAGCTTTCGACATCTGAGGTATTGCTGTGGCTAATAACAAGGCCATAGAGTCTCTGTGCTGCATTCTGGAATTAGAAGCCTCTTCTCCCTTTTTTAGCCCTGCCTGACCTCTTCCTGTATTCATCATCTAGGAGACAATGACATGATCAATCCTGGGGCTTATTCTTCAGGCAATCGTGTTCTTGAATGGGATGTCTAAAAGGCACTGTTCACCTCTCCTGTATGTTATATACAACCTAGATACTAATCAAAATAAGCATTGATAGCACTGCTTAAAATGTTGCCATTTTAGGGACAATATACTCTGCTCGAGATCAAAAGTGGAGTCGTCTTTGCTCAGCATCCTCCACCACCTAGCTATAGGTCATGTGGTATTTGGCAGGTGTGTTCCATAGCTTATGGTTTGAGATGGTGGTAATTCCCTTATATCATTGCAGATGGTATATTTTCTCTCTTATTCTCCTTTTTGAAAACTATTGCTATTTTTAGTAGAGTTTGAGAGTTGAATAAAACAAAAATGTGTTTACCATCTTCAGGTGAACAATTCCTGTGACTCTCAGATTAAAAGGGATGAAAATCCAGGGCCTTTATATTTCTAAATTGTAACTGGTGAAGCAAGACAATTTATCTTAAGAATTTGGACAGATAGCCAATGGTTTAGAGGTTCAGTATTTACTTTGTGGTCTAAGATTTACCAAAAGGAACCTGAGCAGAACAGTGATAATACTGACTACTGCTGATTATTAGAATATTTTATTTATTTATTTAGAGACAGTGTGAACAGGAGAGGGGCAGAGGAAGGGAATCCGAAGTAGATTCCCCACTGGGCACAGAGCTGGATATGGGGCTCAACCTCATGACCCCAAGTTCAGGACCCCAGATCATGACTGGAGCCAAAACCAACAGTCGGACACCTAACTGACAGAGCCACCCAGGTGTTCCTGACTATTGCTGATTGAATGTTGACTCTGTGAGGTGAAGCATGTTAACCCCATTTTACCAGAGAGGAAATAGGAAACAGAATCTGAAAGACAGGGTGGCTGACTGTTAAACCCCTCAGCTTGTATTCAAAATTAAGTGAGTCAACACCATGTCCCTCCCTTTTTTTCTCTGTGTGCTCTGTTTTAGGCCTAAAAATAAAATTTGAAGATAGTAGGGATTACAGTGAACCCCAGTAATTCTTTTCCTCTTGACGTTCCTTTTATTGTGTTTAATTTTCAGTGGCTATGTTAATAACCCCATGTGGCTCCTTCAGCATCAGGCCCTGCCTGGCTACTCTTCTTCTGGCTCACTCATTATTAGTATATGTCCATTAATGGTTTCTAGTGGGAATTCTTTTTTCTTTCTCTCTCTCTCTCTCTTTTTTTTTTTTTTTTTTTTTTTTTGATGGGAGAGGAGCAGAGGAGAAGGAGAGAGAATCCTGAGCAGGCTCCATGCCCCACACGGAGTCTGATGCAGGGCTTGATCCCATGAGCAGAAGACCATGGTCTGAACTGAAATCAAGATGCTCAACTGACTGAGTCACCCAAGCATCCCTAGTGGGGATGCTTAAGAGCTGCTTGGATAGGAAAGGGACTCTTCCCTGTACATTTACAGCTATTGTTAACTGGCTGAAGAATTTGGTCTATTCCCAATTGAAATGTTCTGCACTAGGCTGAATAGAACTAGCTTATAGACTTTATAAACCTGATCTTTGAACTCATTCAGGCATTGCAAATAAAATGAGAGGGACTATACTGAAAATCTCAGTCATAATCTTGCAATTTGCTTACTTTCTCATGGCATATCTCCCAATCTCTTGCTTCCTTTTGTTATGTCCAGCTTTGGCAGAGGGGATAATTCATCACCTGGTTAGGAAGAGCAAATGAACTGCCTCCACACCTCCTCCCATGTATCAATCTCCATCTTTCTGTGGGTTCACAGATCTCTGCCCACAGTTGTTTATGCCCCACTCCCAGGGATGGTGTATGTGTCATTGCCATGCAGTGTGACACATACACCATAATCTTTTATATTTGTTTAAAAATAAAAGTGTTTAAGATATTTTAAAGATTTTTTGGTAAGATTATCTTGTTGTTGTTGTTGTTGTTGTTAGTGACTATTTCCACCAGATCATCAGAACTACCCCCATTGGCAACTGGTAGCCTGAATCATGGAAACTAGTTACTCCATTGAGAAGATCTTCTGCTTAAATTCAACATAGCAAGTTGCATTAGGTAATTCTCAAACACTGGGTTTCCTAATCCTCCTACCAGAAATACATACTGCACCATCCTGAAATTGTATTTTCAATGTGTCCTGTCCTGGTACTCTGGGGTACATCTGTCACTGCATTCACTGCATCATATTGAAATGGGCTTTGTGTGGTTCTGTCTTCCTTGAGTTTCTGTCTTTAAAAACCTTCTTGCAACCTCAGTCTCCAGCTCAGAGACTGGCAAAAACTATTGTCTAGAGTATATTTCCTACGGAGCATCATGAAAAACTAATGTTTATAGAATACTCTCTGAAAACTGGCCTCATCATGAAAGAGTGGTGGAAAAGGAAACCTGTGTTCCTGGTGACTCCTGAGCCTTGGCTGAGGTTGCTCCTTGCAGGGTTGGCTCATTGTGTTCAGGGTTCCACCCCAAAAGCAAGAAGCCCAAAAGTTTCCTGTGGGAAACCACATTTATGACCAGCACTTAGCTGGTGTAAAGATGCTTCTTTGCTCAAATTCCAAATGATTAAAATTGAAGCCAAGTAACCTCTTTCATGGCTGTTAAAAACTTGATCCAACATAGCATATCCAATGTGGGACTGGGCGGAGGCAGTGATACCGTAGAACAGTTAGAGGCCTAGATCTTGACACATATTCCCAGCACATATTCTACCTTTCCATGTCCATTCCTTCTTTTCTGATCTTATAGAAAAATTAAACAAAAACCGGATAATAAAATCCACACCACAGAAAATCATAGCATGTAACATTTATAGATGCCACTTATATCTTTGTTTTAAAGAATATAAAAAAGCATTATAATGAGAGTTTCATAAAATTCCAAATTTTCAGTGGATAGAATTTTCTGACTTTTTATCTTCCAAATGCTATTTTTGGCCAAGCATGGTCTTCACAGAGACTTTACAAATTTTGTAGCTACTGAAAATTTTAGCCAGAAAAACAATAAATTCTCATTGGAGCCTCTCCTGGAAAGCTATGTGGAAGGTCAACTGAAAGGCAAGAGAATGAACTCCCCATAATGGGAGTAGAAACCAGACTCCTTGTTCTCAAAAATTCTTTGTTTTAGTCCTGGAAACCATTGTTCTGAGACTTCTTTAGCCATTCTGGGCATTGTATCTTCTAGCTTCATCAATGCTACACACTGGAGCTAGATAGGAGGAGGAGATTTTAGTTTCTAGGGGCTGGAGGAGCACCAAAAAAGACAGAAGATCAAACCTCTTCATTTTACATTTGAGGAAACCGAGGACCAATGGAAGAAAACGGCTTGTCCAAAGCTCCTGGGTGAGTGTAAATATGGAGACCAGCATCTGCCCCCTTCATTTTAAAAATTTTAAAAAAGATTTTGAGGCACCTGGGTGGCTCATTTGGTTAGGTGTCTGCCTTCAGCTCAGGTCATGAGTCCAGAGTCCTGGGATTGAGTCCTGCATGGGCTGCCTGCTTTGCAGGGAACCTGCTTCTTCCTTTCCCTCTGCTGCTCCCCCTGCTTGTGCACTCTCCCATTTGACAGAAATAGAGAGAGAGAGAGAGATAAAGAGAGAGAGTGAAAGAAAGACACAGACTCCCCACTGAGTAGGAAGCCCAACACAGAGCTCAATTCCAGGACCTGGAGATCATGACCTGAGTGAAAGGCTGATGCTCAATGTACTGAGCCACCAAGATGCCCCAACATCTGTCCCTTCATAGCTGGACTCCAAGTCCAACCAGGAGTCCCATCCTATCTTGGCCTGGGAGACACTTAATGACCTTGATGCTGTTCTACTCTGAATCAACATCCCTGACTCTGTTTTTTCTTTTTTGTTTGTTTGTTTGTTTTTTTGCCTTAGTTTGGGCAATTGTGTTTCTGCTTTGTTCTGTCACCCACACTCATATTTAGCTTTGATAACTGAATGTTCCCCAAGAGAATCTTTCTTAAAGAGCTGACCTAATTCTTTGAGGGCTGAGCTCTATCCAACACTATTAATCAGGATTTTTCCATTGTCAAGGAATGAAACCCAACTGAACCCGGCTTAAACCAAATAAGAAGAGATTAGTTGAATCCTATAACTGAGAAGTCCAATAGTGCTTCTTGTTTCAGGCATGGCTGCCTCTGGGAGCTGTATGCTGTCACTCAGACTTGGTCCCTCTTTATCTCTCTTCTATGTTGGCTTTATTTTTTAAATGATATCTCCTTCTGGTGGTCCCCCGAAAATCCTAAGTTTAGAAACCTCACCAGAAAGCAAGCATCCTTTCCTTAATAATTCCAAGTCTTTCTCTGCTGGGCCAAAGTGGGGATCACACTCATCCTTGGTGTCTGAGAATGGGGTAAGTCAACGTCAACCTCACTTGACCATATGGACTGATAATGAAAAAAAAGAGAAATTTCTTAAAAGGAAACCAGGATGCCTATTATCAGAAAAAAAGTATAATCTAGTTTGGGTAGGTAAAACTAGCAGATGTCCAAGATGATTTTCTTGCTCCTTTGTATCCTCTTTGACTTCCTGTCCCTGACTACCCTTGGCCTGGTGACCAGCTTAGCCAACTAATGGACTTCTTCAGGGATGACTGATCTCAAACACTTTCAAAGATGACTTGTTCACCTTCACTGTCTTCAGATAGTTCAATACCCTCTCTTTAAAAGAGGTGGCTTACTTGGGCCATTACCAGTTAATGTTGTTTTTTATGAGTCTTAACCCAGAAGGGGGGACAGGATACCTTCCCCATACTCCACTGTCCCATGACTTAGTCTAGCCCTACTCCCTTTCTTTCCCCAAAGGCCCCACCCCGGATCAATGAATGTGGACATATCCAGCTGGCATCAGATCCTAACCAGTGCCCCATAGCAACTTAATGGCTCTTGCAGGACCTAAATTCAGTTCTCCAGGTTCTTGTGCCCTTTTGCTTTGTTCTAAAGAGTAGACCACGTTAGGAAATCAAACAAAGAAATTAACACAAAGAAGCCCTCAGTGTGAAAATGTCAGCCAGTCTACAGTCAGAAGAAAAGAATCAAAAAGTAGAGTCAAGGTTGCTATTGGATGTTTTTGTTGTTGACGGGCACCAAAGTAGTGCTATCCTGGGAACAAGTTCTCTGACATGCGGGGGAAGCATTAACTTCATTAACTCGTGTGGGAGTGAGGGTGGGGGAGATGTCCCTGGGAACTTTTGGCAGCCTTCAAGGAAGAGGATGGTGACAGTGTGTTTCATATTGAACTTGGCATAAATGAGAGTGATGGGGGTGTTCAGAGGAGATCAGATGGCACTTCCAGTTTGTCTGCGAGAGCCTAATTACTGACCTGACACCCGTTGCTTCAAATAGGCCAGGCAAGCAGCTAGCTAACTGGTGTATGGGAGCATCTGGTAACGCAATTACCCTGTCAGCTCTTTATCCACTTGTAGTCCTGTCATTAGACACTTTTTTCCTTGATATTCTTAAAATGTAGAGTTACCAACCAGAGCAATTTAAAATGATATATAGTTATTTTTGACTCCTCTCCTGTCGAGGGAGAACTTCATAAATGATGTCACAATAAACGGAATGTGAGAGAAACCTCAGAAATGAAATTTGTAAGGGCAGAGACCGCGGAAGGAAGAGAAAGATCATCGCTGGGGCTCTGGAGTGCTAATGAATTAACAGGAAACTGCGTTAATGAGTTCCGAGGAGGGGTTGTTGTCAGAGGTGTCGAGGTAATAGTAAAGAGTTATGGAACCAGAAAGCAGAGCCAGAAGCATTCCAAGTGGCCCCCATGGCTCTAGAAATAAAGAGTAGAAAAATCCAGGGCATAAGTCCCCAAACCAGATAAAAAGTCAGGACAACAAAAAAGATGAAGAAATGATGGGAGTCTGGGGCACTGGAGAGATATGAAGGGCTGAAGGTAGAGAGCCCTCTGGGAGCCTTGCCTCTCTTACTTTCCTAGTAACAGGGGGAAATGAATGGAAATGGGGAGAACAGAGTCCTTCAAAGCTGTTCCCAAATTAGTAGGGACAGTTTTGAAGGATGAAGTGGGGTGATGGAAACCTTTGAGAAAGTGAGGTTGGCCACGTTGAGTTGGGAATACTGGATTAAAACTGTTTTGAGTTGCATGTGGGCAAATCTCATTCTTTACACATTTGATTGAGGAATGATTTAAAATTCAGAGTTTTAGTTATTTATTTGCCCAAGGCTGATACAGTTCCCAGGTGGTACAATGGATTCCACCCAATATTTTTGGAATTTGCCTTGAAAATTCAGACTTGGCCCCTAGTTCAGGGCTCTCAGTGTAAGTGGGGAGGAAGATACACATATAGCCTAACAACAAGGTGGTGTGAAAGGAGTTGCAGCAGAATTATTACCCCTAGTCTTTTCTTCAGCCTCATATCCCACCAGACTATTATTCCCCCTACCAGATGTTTATGTGCATCACTAAGATCAAGGTTATAAAATGGTTTTGTAAACTCCAGAGGTCTCTGAAAACTGAAAAGATCATCTGTGTGGTCTTTTGAATAGCCTTAGGAAAACAATCCTGCCTAATTTATTAAGGTGAAATCTTAAGGTAAACAGGATGCTGGTTGTCCAGGCCACCAAAAACATCCATCACATCTCCAGATCACCAAAGCTTTTCTCAGCACATCTTCTGTTTCTTTCATTCTTTCATTAGAAAATTGCTTGGCATCCACAGCTTGCCAGAACCCCTGCTGCGAGTGTGATGTTGGAGACCAAAGCCAGAAGTGGTCCCAAGGAGCTTTCAGCCTGGAAGACAGGCTAGAACTTACCAATATCCTCTCATATGGACCTCAGTCTTGACAGATCATTGTTTTTCATCTCAGGGCCTGCCTTCACTTGAGCATCTCCCTCATCACCTAGATGAAGATGAATGTCTCTCTTTAAACTTCTGTCTTGTCCATGAAAAAGTTCCCCAACTGCACAAGGATTAGAAGATCCACCTCCCCTTTGGGTCTTTGGTGGATGTTGGACATACCTCCATGGAAGTGCCCTCACATTTTACTGTGATTGTTTCACTGTCTCCTTGTCACAAAGAGTGACTTGTCCACACTAAGAAAACAGGTTAAGTTTGGGTTAGCACTGCAAACCAAGCACTGACATGGTGGCCAGCATAAGTGAGAATTCAAGAGGCATTTGCTGATTGTAGGAATTAATACCCTAGTGTTCAAGTGAGTGGGTTCTTCTCTGAATTTCCTCTTTACAAATGATCTAAATAAAAACTAGATTCTCATAAATAAGGGATTGTATGCATTTCATGGGCCCCTAAAATCTCAGAGTTGATCATTTTTCTCTTTCTCTATGGCTTGTACAAATGCAGAACCCGTTGGTAGCAAAATATAGAACCATATGACTTACCTGGAAAGGTACTCACCTAAGGAATAGCTTTCTCCCCCTCTTACTGTAGGATCATTCTGACTTTTTCCTTTCTTTATGTTATTCTGTAGCCATGTCAGTTCTTTTTTTTTTTTTTAAGGGATTTACAAACTTCTTTTTAAGTGATCTGGTTACTAGAATTCACTGGGTGGTCCCGGTCCTTAAATGACTTGGTCATTGACTATAGGTTCGTCGCACTCTCTCATTCTTCCTGAGGATCTCTTAGAAAAAATACGGTATTGCACACAAGCACATTCAGATGAAAAATCCTATCATTGGTGATAACTTCGGATGATAGAATCTTAATAAACTTTCTGTGTTTGATTGGCTGGGATAACGAGAGATACATATCACGTGTGATAGCTGCACGACAGAAGATAAGCCGGTCATCATTTTCAGATAAAAATGCCCATCCATCCACAGATTGCAATCAGGGGGCTGCCATGGAGTCCTTGGTCTATTCCAGTTAATTAAATGCTAAATGAAATTCAGAGTTCTGGCTCCTAGAGATGCACCAACCCGTCGCCATGTGCTGCAACGGCACAGGATACAGTCAGCAAGGCTTGCAGGGGAGCTAGTAGTTGCTCACGAAATACACGTCCTCTTGGCAGTTCCCTTCTTTTGAGAACTGGTTTGCAGTGTTAACTGGCTGGCACCTGACAGCTATGGGTCACGGGTACTGGGAATTAGGATGTAAACATCTTTGGAGGACCATTATTCTGCCTACCACACCCAACATACAATTTATTTAGAGAAAAGGAAAAACAGATGGGGAATAAATTATCAAAAACATAATCAGTGATTTTTTTCCCCCAGGGCTGAAAGAATATGTGAGTAATTGGGTTGAACATGCTTTCCTGGTAGGAGCAGAATGAGTGAAAAATGAACTCTTCCTAGACATGCCAGTGTAACATTTGAAACATTGAGGGTGAAGAACATATTCTAAGTGTTTCTAGAGAGATTGGGTGGGGGAAGAGGAAGAACAGAGACAGGAAGAGAGAAAAGAAGAGCAAAAGGGATGGGGGAGAGCTGAGTGAGCAAAGAGCCACCTGGGGTGAGCGAGAACAAAGGGCAGGGAGGAGCTGAGAGCCCAGGATGTTGTCACTCAGATCCCTAGAGCCCACATAATCTGGTATGCAACCGAAGCCAGCTTCCCTAGTTTGTTAAATGAACAGCAACTGGGTTCTTAACTATTAGCTATTACTAACTCAGCTACCAAAGGATTAATCTGAGGCACCATCAAGTTGCAAAAGGAAGTTGGCCAAACTCAGTTACTGAGACTCAGGACTAGCTAATCAACAAGGTGCTTTGGGAGTTTTTCAGTTTCTTTTACTCAAAAAGTCAATTAGAGAGGAAGACAAATCATGAGAGACTTCTAACTCTGGGGGGAAAAAAGGGTTGTAGAAGGGGAGGAGGGTAAGGGGATGGGGTGACTGAGTGATGCGCATGAACAAGGGCACTTGATGGGATGAGCACTGGGTGTTGGACTATATGTTGGCAAATTGAATTTAAATTAAAAAAAAATCAGCCTGGATTTGTCACCTGGGAGGGAGTCTTATGTCACCTCCCCTCCAGAGTTTACTGATACTGATGCCTGCTGGGGAAGTATTAAGGTGCTAGGATATTCCAGAAAGAGCCATATTGCTTGGCATGATTTAGACAAAGCTTGTAGCAAGGGAAAGACAAAGAGTGTTCTAACTTCAAGTTTGTCAACATTACATTATTCAACAACAGAGACTCATCGCAGTGGCAGACACATTAGCCTGGTGGAATTTCTGAGCTAACTGGTCCTTTGGTTTTGTTTTCTGACCAGCTTATTCATATTGCCCTTGGCTTCTTCCACCAGAGAAACATTTATGGGTATCCCCGTGTGCAAATGAACTCAATCACTGACCATGGTGACTGAGCGTGTCCCTTCCCTGCAGGCAGGCAGCATGTGCTCTCACCTCTGGTGTCTGCACCCACAGGTTCCCTTCCTAGAATGCCATTCTCTCCTGATCTGCTTCTGGTCATCCTCAACACAATGCTGAGCTCTCCTTTCCCTAGAGATCTCTCCCTACTGCCTGTACCCTTCCCCTTCCCAGGCCCAATGGCTCCTCGAGGCTCCTGGACTTCACCTCTGACCATGGAATCCCTGGAAACATTGCTCTCAGAGTTTAGCATCAAGAAAAGAGTCACCAAAGAGTGGCCAGCTTCTGTTCTGATAACAAAAGCAAGGGATTTCTCATGTTATCCTCTTTGCCTTGACTGCCAGGAGCTCTTGGCTCAGAAATTATATGAACTCATACTGCAAATAATAGCATTTTCCTTTCTTGCTCCTATTTTCAGTTTCATTTTATTTTCTGAGCGTGCCATCACTGTATTTGCTTTAAATTGACTTCAATCCTACCTAGCGATATATAGGGCTTAGGTAAACAAGTATTCATAAATATATAGATGAGAAAATTGGAAGAGGGGCCATCGCCATATGCTTCCCCAGGGACTAAACTCTGGAGAACAATAATGATGATCAGTCATTTATAGCATACAGGACTGTGGATTACAAAGCAGCTGTGCATGCATCATTCCTGTGATCTCAAACCTCAAAGAACCCTCTGATGCTCCCCTCATGCAGCAGCCTTGATTTGCTCTGTAAGGTGGTAAGACCAGAGTTAAGCAAAACTCTCTTCGTAGTGCACCGTTATTCTGGTTTAGCAGGACCATGATTGTCTCCCCATGGATGTTCCCTAGCCCGGATCAACTGTTGTATGCTCTGTGGTGGAAATTGTGGTGGTAGAGTTCAGATTGAGTTCAGATTTACCCTTTTTAAAAAAATTTTGAACAATAGATCATTGGGAAAAAGGAATTAAGTACTTTTAAGACACTATATTGGGGAAAAATATCCACTGAGCCAGGAATGTTGTTTTACTTCATTTTATAGTTGAGTAATTAGAGGCACAGAGAATTAATGATGCATCCGAAGCCACACAACAAAAAACTGGCAGCCACAGTTTGAGCCAATGTCTGTTGCTGCAAATTGAGGTCTCTTCCCAATCAGTCCTGTGTTTGTTGACTGAACCAGGCACCTACAACTTCCTGATACTCACTCCTGCACTGAAATAACCCCCTGGACTTCTATCCCTGGAGGTTTTGGAGTGCTTTTCAGGACCCAGGATCCAAGGTCAACTCCTTCAGAAGCTTGTATTTTCTCCAGACCATGGAGCTGGGAAGAACCTGTTGTGTGATCATTCCATCTCAGGACAGAAAGAAAGTGGAAACCTGAACATGATTTCTTTTAAGCCATGAGTCTTATTGGTATAACACAGTAGAGGTCACATTGCAAAAGTGTGATGCCTGTAACTATCTGTTTAGAGAGATGGGACCCATGGACACCCAGGTGGTAATCCATCATTCTTCAATTTGGCATTCAAGACTTTCTATTGTCCCACCCTAATTTACCTTGGCAGTAGCATTTTCCACAAGTATTCACTAGCACCCAATAGTTTGGTCAAGCTGGATAATTATTGCATTTCTATCTGCTCATCCCCTTCTTCTTCTTCTTTTCTTTTTGTGGCTTTGCACTTTGCACGTTAGGAGCTCAAGAAGGTAATACTGATCATGCTGAATATAACTGAATTGTCAGGTAGCTGAACATATATAATTGTGGGTTTTTCTGATGTTTGGGACTGCTCACATCTCTACTTCCACCCACGGCAAAGGAAATCAAGAGTTGCCTACATTTGACAGAAATATATCCAAGATTTTAGAATATAAGATTAGAGTGACACAGAAAGTACCTCAAGGACAAGAGAACTTCTGCTCACAAAGAGATTACTCTTTATGACATGCTCTGAACCTATTTGTCATAGTCTAATTATAGACCACTCAAGGAGTAGGGCTTGCTTATCTCTCCCTGGGAGATTCTTGGATGAGTAAGTTTCAACTCAAGAAATCTGGGATTTCCACCAAAATGTTTGTCCTTTAGAGGGACCTGAGTTTTCTCCTTTATCACTTAATGTACATGTTTAATGCACCCACTAGGTGCAAAACTTAGCTAGACACATTGAAATACAGAACCAGAAAAGATGCTAGTCCTGGGCTGTCTGGGTGGGTGGGTGGGGGGCGGTTGGCATGATTTTTTAAATTCATCTTTTTTTTAAAAATATTTTTAAATTTTTTTAAATTTTTATTTATTTATGATAGTCACAGAGAGAGAGAGAGGCAGAGACACAGGCAGAGGGAGAAGCAGGCTCCATGCACCGGGAGCCCGACGTGGGATTCGATCCCGGGTCTCCAGGATCGCGCCCTGGGCCAAAGGCAGGCGCCAAACCGCTGTGCCACCCAGGGATCCCTAAATTCATCTTTTGAAATGCAAAGTGTGTTGTGTGAGTAACCAGAAAGAGCTTGGGCTCTTTGGATGGGGGTGGGGTGGGGGAGAAGATCTGTGTACCTGGCTTTTGGGGTCCTCTAGAGGGACACTGAGATGAGGCAATAAGCAAAATGGTGCCAGGTCAGGGCTGGCCTTGCGGAGCTGCAGAAGGCTTACACACTAGTTCTGGATGGTGTTTGGGTTCCCTGCAGGTGGAACACGGATGACGGCAAGGGGAATCATGGGGGAGGGGGGACTGTCACCAAAAGCACAGCATGCAAGAGTGAAAGCCTGAAGTGCAGGATGGGAGCACTGAGAGAAGGAGAAGAAGCATGGCTTCTCACACAGGTAGCTGTAGAATCTGCAGGACTTGGTGACAAATTTTATGAAAGGTGGTAGACAGTAATTTGATCCTAATAAAAACATGGGAATATAGGAGCTGATGTAATCTCCATTCAGGAATGAGGAAGCTGAGCCTTGGGGTGGTTAAGGCACTTGCCTTAAATAAATTAAAGAGCCAGAATCTTCATCCTCATATTCTGATGTGAGCATCCACTTGCTTTTTACCACCTCATCGTAAACATGAGCACCCAGTGAAAGGTGCACTGCAGAAAAAGTAGGCTTCAATTAATTACTAGACCAGAAGATTCTTTCCTTCTCAAAAGGATTCACTTCAGGGTTTCCAAGGCCAGCCACCTTAGTGAATTTATGATACAATTTGCTGAATTGTTCCCCTGCCACATTCACGCCCCACACATGCACACACATGCACGCACACACACAGACACGTATACACAAAAATGGACAGGCCCACAAGCTATAGGGGGAAGAGACCTATGACATAAATGAAGGCACCTTCATGTTTGATGCCCTTGTTCTGTTGGGTGTGACAGCAACTGCCCGAATCAGTGCCCTCCCCCCAACAACAGTGTGTTAGAAACACCCCAGAGATATTCCCAGTTTGCTTCTGACTTCTGCCCTGACAGGGCATTTAGCTGGATCTTGAGCTATTGGTTCATTGACCAGTTTCAGACCTGCCTCTTAGATTATTTATTGGACATCCCTATGTGCCAGGTAATCGACCAAGCCATTCATAGGTATTTTTCTCACTGGATTGTCAAATAAACGATGTGTAGGCATTGTAAGCCCTAATATTGTACATGAAGAAATTGGTCTAGTCATTGGCCCGAGGATGGTGGCTAGTGAAGGACATAGGTTAATATGACCCTTTCCAGTCCTTATCCTGCAGCCACTGGGTGACACTGTTTATCTGGTCCTGAGCCTCAGTCACCTTTCTCAGATCCCTGATTTTACTTCACCCCTGCATCAGTCCACTCTCTGCTACTTACTGAAACCAACCACATTTTGCCCATCCTTGGCTTGACAGCTTCCCCAGCCTCAGCCCAGGGAACTCGTGCCCCACAATCACCCAACCTGGGTCCCTCTGGAATGGAAACAGGTGAGATACCAGTAGATAGTCATACCTTTTTACTTCCATATGCAAATGGCCATGGGCTATTTTGTCCTAAATCCCTGATTTCCCAGGGTTCATGGGATTTCAGATGAGTTCCTTTTGATCTCTTCCAAATAAATATTTGTATGCAGGGAAAGGAACTGAGATTAGCAAAGGTGATTTGCTACCGTTATGTTGAATTAAAAAATATAATATAAAAAGAAAGCCCTAAATTTTACTCATATATTTATTAAAAAAAAAGAAATTTGGCTGATTACAACTGGTTAGATCTGCTGCTTCTCTAGTTCCATTTAGGAAAAAAAAGTGGCTTTATATTCCCACCCACTGATTTCCAACTAAAACAGAACTTTGTTGCCTGCTGATCCTGCTGGCTTTTTAAATGAAAAACTTATTCTTCTTAAACTGCTGGAAAATTATATTTAAAAATCAGCATAATTCCATTGCTTATTCTTTCTGGATTCCTTGAATAATGCAGGGTTGCTTTCTGGAACAACTCTGCATAATCTGATGTACAAATCTAGTTATTGACATACACGTTAACCAGTGATGGGCATTGTTGCTAATCCTCAGAATCCATTCCTACATGTTAATTAGTATCATCTAAGTTAAAATTTTTTCCCCCCTAATCTAATTACAATTTCTGGAGATAAGACTTTGACCAACCTAAAGAGATATTATGATAATATTATATATATAATATTCTGTGTATATTGTAAATATATTCCAAATTCTTGACCCACAGAACCATGAGTTCTAAAAACAATAAATTGTTGTTTTATTTCATTTTTAATTTTTAAATAAATTGTTGTTTTAATCCAGTGAGTTTTGAAATCATTTGTTACACAAAGGTGAGTAACTGGAACAGTGTCTAGCCAGTGTCTGCTCTATACCACATTCCACCTCCCCCACACCCATTAACCCAGCTATAAATAAACTATGGCAGATCACTTCAAGAAGATTATCTATATTCTAAAAGATTATCCATATTTATATGTGTATAAAAGATGGTTTTACTTCTAGGGAATGCAGAAGCTGTGACATTCTCTATCTCAGTACCTCCTCATTTATCAGAAAGGAATTGCATAAGAAATCTATTCTAAATTTCTCTTCTGGTGTAAGATCTCAGGGCCTGGACTAGAGCAGATATAATGCTTGCAATGCTTGGGGCCATTATAGCAGATGAGGAAGCAGCTGAACCAATCTTGTGACCAAGATTGGAAACCAGAAAGTCAAAGCCAGACAGTGGGTAAGTCATCAGATCTAAGAAGGGCAGAGTCATCCATGGAAGAGGAGTTGTGAGATTGGGATCCTAGAAGGCAGGGAGTCGGTCTGGGCAATGAAGTGTGGCAGGGATTAGGGCAAGAGGTTCTGGATAGAGCCCAAGAACTTTTCACGGGTTTATGAAAACCATTCTGCATGTGATGACAGTCATGCAGTATGAAGCTAGATCTGCTGGTTTGCTGAAGAGATGATTAGTCAATAGAGAATGCATAAATGAAAATAAAAGATGGCACCAATTATAACATCTAGTATTTTAATGATGCTACAGCAGGTACTGTGCTAAGCCTACCTGTTACCTTACTCTCCTATAAAGTTGATAATTAGGTTAGGTTATTAGGTTACCTTACTCTCCTATAAAGGTTACCTTACTCTCCTATAAAGTTGATAATTCATTTTCCTCTTCTTGTAGATAAAGAACCTGAGTCTCATAGATTTAAAAGTTCTTCAAGGTTCACAGGAATGTAGCAAACCACAAACTCTGTGTTTGAATACAGAGTGTCTGGACTCCATAGCTCCCAGTCTTTCATTCTAGGCTGTACTGTCATCCAGATGAGACTGAAGACAATATGAGAGCTGATCTCGTGCAGAGATGTTCCCTTCATTACAGCAATGGTACAGGTTTCTCTCTACAATCTGGCTCATAATGAATCAACACGAGTCAAATGTAAAGGCATCCAGTAGCATCATAGGGATAAGATGGAAAGCCTGTCACCTAGCATGTAGAGGACTCCTAAAATAATACTCTTCCTCTATTCCTCATAAACTCTGATATATTTTTTTCCAATCATTTATTTATTGGACAAAAATCCAAGGAGAGGTAACTCTGCCTCCAGAAATACAGAGACTATGATGCCTACCCCATGGAGCTCATGCACAGAGAAGGAAAACTTGGAAACAAAGAAGTGGAAACATTTACTTGAAGGGTGAAATGTGTTGTATCCATGGAACAAAGGTTGTAATGGCAAAATATACTTGGGGCAATGGAGGAAAGCATCACAGAGCAGGAAGGATGTTTAAGGAGTGCAGGTGGTTTGGGGGCAGGTAGGAGGGTGTTTTTTTGGGAAGGGTCTGCATACCTAAGAAATGGAGAGTTGCAACAATAAGGCTTATTGGAGAAACTATATAAGGACCTGGTACCTAGAAATTAGCACCACCCCGATAATACAGGAATTTCATTGGTCCCAATGGGCATGGAGATCTAAAAAAGAAAGGATTTTACCTCTCACCAGTCACTCCATTGGCAGTGGCTCTAGTGTCCCTGAGAGCCTTTGGTGGTGGGAGGGGCAGCTGTACGTGAGAGTGGGGCAGTGAGGTATGGCTTGATGAAATGTGAGCAGCATTTGCTTTGAACAATTCTATCTTCATTGTTATCTCATCAAAAACAAACAATTGCACAGTCAGCTCTGGAAAGCCAGGTAATAATATGCAATTCTTTGACTGTCCTCTGTAACCTTCTCTATTTTCTTACATGTCCTTAAAAAGACAGATAGAGCTACAGATGATTATCAGGTAAGGAGAGAAAAAGATAAGCAAACACAAAGTAATAATATAGTTCTCTGCAATCATTGGTTGTTTCCCTGCCGAGGATGTGCACTCAAATAAGCCATTATTTAACGTCTTCTTCTGCTTCTTAATAAAAATCTCATGAAGTCAGGGTGTTTTCTCATTCCCACCCCTGGCTACCTCTGTGAATAGACTCGGGAGAGCAGAATTTTTCTCTGGCTTTCCTCCCTGCTGTTCTATCTATTTCTCCCATCCCAAGGTCTTCCAAACTTTCCATTGAAGCAGACGTGTGGGAGCCCAGCGCTCAATGGCTCCAATTCTCTCCTGTATTCTTTTCACATCAGACTGATTTCTTCATTGTCCTCTGGATCACAACATGCATTTCTCTCCTTGCACATTTGTTCAGGTAATTTGTACAGCTCAACAAAACTCTTCCCTTATCACTTTTCTGGGAGTGGCGGGGGTGAGGAGGGGCAGTGTGGGAGGAGGAGATGGGGGAGGTCTGAAGCTGGGCCGGTCTAGGGGATCTTGAATGAGACATTTAATGTAGACCCTCACTGAATGTGCATGAATGATCATAATTGTTGATGAGCCTCTAACGTCTCAAGCTCTGGTTCAAGTTATGCAAGCAGACTGGAAGAGAATGGCGATGGACATCTTGACCTCTCATCTGTGAGCAATGAATGTGAACCGTACGCACACTGCAGATTTTGAGAGGAAGCTCTGAAACTATAATAAAGCTGCCTTCCTAGACCTTTGGTTCTTGATTTGACTCCTGATTTCTAGAGGCACTGGAGGGGGGTTGTATGCTGCTGTTCCCCTTCCTCAGATGATCGACTCCTGCTCTCCGGAATTCTCACAGAAATTCAGAGAAGGGGTGGGTGATTCTCTTTACCTGGGGCTCCTTTCTTCCTTACTCGTATGGCCAAGTCCTCCCTGTTTTTCTAGCTTAGGTTTGCCCAACAGCCCTGCTCTTGTGCCCTAGGTTGGTCAGATTGTAGGACAAAACACAGAACAGCCTGTTGAATTTGAATTTCAGATGAATAACAAATACTTTTTAAGTGTAAGTATGTCCCAAATATCACACAGGGCATGTGTATAACAGAAAAGTGTGTTGTTCATCAAAAATTCTCGTTCACTGAGACTCTAGACAACCTCATCAAATGTCATCCCTGTGTGTGTCTCTGACACCTGTGCACTCCCTACCAGCACTCCCTCCTGGCCCTGGATTTATCCTGCTCCCTTTCCCTCCTCTCTCCTCTCCCACTTCACAGAAGCGAGGAAACCACGGGGCTCCCACAACCCTGGCCTGAGACACAGCCACCCCTCCCTTAGGAGATTGCGGGTGTCTTCCAACCAATCTCCTTGTTTCCATCCCTGACTGCTTGTGTCTGTCTTTGTTCAGAAAGCTTTCTCTAAAGTGTGATGAGGTCACAATTCTTCCCAGAACCCTCAGAATGAATTCCAGAACCCCTAAGCTCCTCTTTCACTTTGCCTCATTGCATCCACAACCTCATGCCCTGCTGTTCTTCCCTCTTCTTGCTCTTTCCATCCCTCCCACACCCCATGCCGAACCCCCCTAACCCTCCAGGCTGTTGGTTTCCCCAGCTCTTCCCTGCGTATCCCCACATATGTCCTCCTGGCTCTCTCCCTCGCTACATTCCCATCACGCTGCCAGAGAGCTCCTGCTGTCACTCTGTCGAAAATCCTGCCTTTGACCACTACCCTCTGTCGCCATAGCTTGTTTTATTTGCTTAATATTATTTATTGACATACGACATATTATATATTCATATATTGTTTGTTTTTGAACTGTGTTCTCACATAAGCAGGAATTTGAGCTGTTTGGAGCTGCTCAGTATCCCACTGCCTAGCACAGTGCCTGGCATAGAGTGGATCCCTGATAAATATTGGTATAATGAACAAATGAGGGAGTGAATGAGTGTTTATATGCCCTCTTTTCCATAAGCTGGGGAGCCCCTGGATGTCCAGGGACCACCTCTGGATGCCCAGTTCCTAGCGCAAGACCAGAGACATTGTAGGAACCTTCTAAATCCCCAGTGCCTCGCCCAGGGCAGGCATGTAGTAGGACCTTCATATATGTTACTTGCGTGGACTGTGGAAATTGTCTCTGGCTTTTGCCAGTGAAGCAGAAGGTCTTGATTAACACGCTTCTGGAAATCCATCAGAATGTTATGGGATTTGAAAACAGCTACTGAAAAAAAAAAAAAACCTAAAGAAAATAAAATCACAGTCTTGGAAAACTTTGCTTTGAATGTTGCAAACATCTTTAATAGATTCTGACTTCAAGCTTTCTCTGCAGGGTTTTGAAAGTTCAGAACTACTAAATAGTCAAATATATCTATTGAGGAAAAATCCATATGAACAAAAGAACACAATAAACATCCCCAATTAGGAGCAGAGTGGGCAGATGAAGGACTCTGGCTTTTTGTGTAGTACAACAGGATGGAGTCTTTTCCTTAGGCAAGCAGTGGATATTTGCTTTATATGAGTGCTTGCTGATCGCCACGAGCTACCCCGGTCTGCCATTAGGACATAAGGACATGCCTTGTGAGCGGATGTGTGGTATTTATGAAGGGTTTCTACCGTGCTAAGTATTGAGCTGACACTTTCCCCCCAGCAGGAAAATTATGACATATGTGTGATACGATCTTTGCCCTTGAAGGACCTATGTTTTGAGGCAGCGCTGCCCGGGAAGACTTTCTGTGACAAAGTCCTCTATTTGTGATGTCTGGTATGGTGGCCACTAGTGTGTGTGGCGATTGAAGGCACACGTGGTAGGTGTCACTGAGGAACTGGATTTTAAAAAACCTATTCAGTTGTAATTAACTTAAACGTGAAGATCACATGTGGCTAGAGGGATTGGACACTGTCGTTCTAAAGTGAACAGAATGTAGGAAGCGATCCTCCTCTTGGTGCTCGTTAGCTCAGCTTGGCAACGTGGATGTGCTCCCGAGAGCCTGCCCAGGAGGGATCTGAATTCAAAGTCTGCTCTAAACTTCTGCTCGAGGAGGAATTTATTCAACTTCTCTGTGCCTTGCTGTTCTTATGTCTAAGGTGGGGATGATGTTAGCTCTGCCTTTTGGGGTTGTTAAAATAATCAGTGAGCTGCTGCTGCACAGCTGTGCGCCTGTGTGGACAAAGGTACTGCATGGTGCATTTAAAACAACAACAAACTGTTAAGAAGGTGGCTCTCGTGTTAAGTGTTCTTACCTTGGTAAAATACTAAATAAATAAATAAATAAATAAATAAATAAATAAATAAATAAGTCAGTCAGCTAACGTGTGAAAGTGTACGGGACACTGCCCGGCACGGGGGTAGCTCTTTGCAAATGCCAACATATTACTTGTGGAGCAGGGAGGCCAGGAGGCCACGCTATCTATTTGCGGGTTTGACATCTCTGTATGCATTTAAATCCCCAGAAATAAACACATGTCCCAGTTCTCATGAACCCAACACACCTCAGTGATGCCCTATCGCGTGCACCGGGGTGACAGGGATGCAGATGTGCCCAGGATGTGGGTTCTATTCTGCAAGGGCTCACCGCCTGGCAGAGATGGCCTACATGTGAACAGAACATTTTGGCTCCTTCACTTACACTTCAGGAATTTGCTGAAGAACTAACAAGTGCCAGCCCTGTCTTCAGTTTTTCTCTAAGGATTTTAAATCCCTTATGAATGTTTTCTAGCTTTTTATCTCTCTGGACTGCATCCTGGTTAAGTTACTCAGGCTCTTATTCTCTTTCACGAGGCTCAATCTTTGAGTGTGTCCCATGTACAGCTTAAATATTGAGTCTGGGTCACAGCCTATATTTTTAATTTCAGGGTTTCTGGTTTGATACTTCTTTATTAATTAACTTCATTGTCATATTTTGAGTCTTTTCACAATTGCACATTTTATTTCCATTTCCTTACAACAGAATCTCCCTCCCCTTAGTTGTATTTATATAACTCTTATGATGCAAGCTTTCCTCATGTGGCTCAGAATTTAATCTGTAAGCTCTTCTTGAACGGGGACTTCTAATCTCAGTTCTTATCCTCCTCTGAGTCATGGCTTTAAGATGGCTTCATCACCTTTCTGGGGCCTCAGCTGCATGACCTAGCGTGCTTCCTGGCTCTCTGCAGCCTCTCACATCTGAACCTGATGATGAGGGAGACTGAGCCCCAACCGTACGCCCTGGACTTTGGGTTCAATGTGGTGATTCAACAGGGCACACTGCATTTGGGGCTGCTTTCCTGGGTGTGTGGTTGAGTATGTTTTAGGTATGCAAAGAAACATGAGGTCAGTGTTTGCTGACCGGAAAGGTGGAGTGTGCTGGGGACTCAGCAGATACTCACACACTTACCTCTGGGCACATGTGTTTCCGGATTTCCCTGCAGGTGGCTGGGGTGCTGGGGTGCTGGGGTTGAGTAACCAGCAGTCCAGTGTGGGCAGAGATGTGCTCACTTCCACGGCTGGCTCACAGCACATCTCCCTCTCTCGTCCCCTTGCTCACTGGGTGCTGAAGCCTGGGACCACCTGGGGGGGGGGGGTCACGTGATTCCATTGAGCCCCCATTAGCCTTGGTTCCTAAAGGTCTGGGAGTGGATAGCACTTTTCACGATTGAGAAATAAACTTCTTTTGTGTTGAGTCATGAGACTTGGAGGCTTAGCTGCACAGCAATAAAACTAATACATGCCTCCCTTGTTCTTGTGGGCTTATGCCTTAAAAAATATTACTTCACTGTCATCTGAGTGGCATCTCAGGAAGGAACATGTTCAAGCCTCCATGTTGAAGCTGCATCTCCTGTCGGGGGTTCTCACCGCTCTGGCATTCTGAGAGCACCCTGTTTTATTTTCCTGTGCATGCATTTATTTGTTTGTTTTAAAAATAGCTTTACTATCATTTCTATGGATCGGGTGCAGGGAGAGGGGGGCTCAGTTTGTGCTTAGAGTCCTATCTTCAAATCGGTTTAATGTGCTGCCAGATTCTATTTGCTAATATTTTATTTAGGATTTTCCATCAATATTCATACGTGAGATTGGTCTGTAGTTTTATTTTATCCTCTCTGTCAGGTTTAAAAATCTACATTAGGCTGGCTTCACAAAAAGAATTTAGAAGCCTCTCTTTCTTCCCCACACACCCGAGGAATGGCAAGCATGTAGAAATAATCCATTCCTTAAAGATCCAAAGAAACTCACCTGTAGCACCATCTCTTTTAGAACACCAGCTTTCTAAAAAAGTCTACTTTTTCTTTGACATCATTTCCATGAGACAGTCTCTCCTTCTAGGGTCAACTTCTTTATTTCTGATTTCTTAGAAAATCAAGAAAATCAAGAAAATCAAATTCATCAAGAATTTTAAGTTTATTTGCTTTAAGCAAATTAATCTCTCACTTTCCATTTTTGGGGTTATTTTTTGAATTTTTAATAATTTTTATTTAGGTATTTATACTTTCAAAGGTTTTTATTCTTGATAAGCTTACCTAAGTTTTTTTTTTTTTTAATTCTTTGTTGCTGTCAAGCACATTCTTGGGTTTATTTATCCTTCCTACCATTTTCTGTTTCGAATTCATCACTCTTTGTTTTTATGATCTGGTTACCTTTTGTCTGGGTTTATTCCTCTCCCATTTCTTGCATTGATCTCTTTCTTCTTTGGTTGAATGTTTCCTATATTTTTTATTCGGTTTTCTTAGTACTGTAAAATTTTTATAATTATTTAAAGACATTTCCTGATGAATGTGGCTTTTTTTTTTTTTTTTTTTTTGAATGTGGCTTTAACAATAGAATACCAGTTAGGTACATAGTGTTTGTTTAACTGTAATTTTATGTTAGAAAGATGATCTACCATGAAGGAGACTTCCTCTTTTAAGGGGAGATTTGTGTGTATGTGTGTTTTACTTGCTTAATTTACAGATTGGGTGGAATCCTTTCCATGCTCCCCCCCCCCTTTTAAAAATTTCTATGACTTTGTGTTTGGAACCTACCTGAGCTATAGCTATCTGAGAACATTTAGTGATGTTTTCTTTGTGGCCTATTGATTATGAACTCTTTCAATATGCATTCTATGGGACTTGAAAAAGAAGGCATGGTCCCTTTTCCCAAGGATAGGCTTTGTAGTCCACTGGGGCAGATGTCTGCCTGGTACTCTGGCTACCAAGACATTTTAGGACACCTTTGCTATGTTTGGGGTTGCTAAGCTCTCTGAGTCAAGCCTGCCAGTTGTGTGAATCCTAAAATTAGCTCTCCAGGCTCCTTTTGTGTGAAAACTCAGGCATCTGGCTCAGACTCTACCAAGCAGACTCATCCCAGGGATGCTAGAAGTGAGCTTCTTGAGAAATGTGAAGGATAAAAGCTGAATTCAGCAGACTAGGGGTTTTAAAACCAGCAAATGGAGCAGGTTCAAATTTCTGAGATGGGAAGGGCTTTTCGGCTTGTGGAATTTGAAGTGGCAGTGAGGGAAGAGTCCAAATTGGGGCATTGTGGAATAAGGATTTTGGGAAAGTTTCTGCAGGTATGTCACCTGCTGTGCTTCCTCAGAGGAGCTCATGGTTCTGTAAATGGTGCTCATCTTTTTGTGCTTAATCACCCAGACACAATTTCTGTTGTTGCAACTTCGAACCCTGTCTGTTATATAGGTATTTAAATCATTTCTATATATCATGCAATTATGTATATAATGTATTAAAGATCCATACGTTATTTCTATCTTATGCTATTTAGATTGTCCATCTCCTGACTTTATTTATTGTTTTTAACTTTCTAAAACCTTTTCATTTTGAGGTTATTGTAGATTCACATCTTTATTTCATTTTACTTTATTTTTTTATTTTTTATTTATTGTTTTCATTTTACTTTAACTTAAATTATTATGCTTATAGGATGAGACAGGTGCATTAAAATGTTGTAACATTATTATATTACTGTCTTTTCTTACCTTTACTACATTTTTGGACTGTACTTTTGCTGCTGTTTTCATTGTTGTATAAATATTAAAGAGCGTCCATTGTGATGTGTTTACTCATTAAAAATGATCATAAGTATCTCCTTTAAATCTCTCTGCCTTGAATTTATCCTTGCCTGACTCTTTTTTTCTTTTAAGAGAAAGAGCATATGCCTGTGGTGGGGGAAGGACAGAGGGAGCGAGAGGGAGAGAGCGAATCTCAGGCAGGCTCCACACTCAGTGCAGAGCCCGACATGGGGCTTGATCTCATGACCTGAGCTGAAATCAAGAGTTGACAGCTTAACTGACTGCACCAGCCAAATCCTTGCCTGATATTTTAAGGTCAGTATGTACTTTGAAGCTCACTTTTTCTTTCAGTAGTTATAGCTATAAATTTATAGAATATACATAATTTTTATTTCTTCAGATAGTGTTTATTGATTTCCTTCCAACTAGCTTCCCTCTGTCCTTTCCATATAGTCTGGTTTTGGTTACCTACATTATTATTTTTATTTCTTCAAGTGAATACTTCACACATTTAAATAATATACCTATATATTTTATTAGTTTCAGACATTATGGATATTGATATTTCAACCTTCACAAGAGAAGATTATTTATGAAATACCTTTCTCCTTTCTTCTTCCTCTTATGTTGTTTGATAGCTTTAACATCATGGTTGATAGAATATGTATTCTGTTTAATGGCAATGTTTTTCCACAGCTGTACAATGTTTGTTTCAATTAGTTTTTAAAACATAATATAATAGTCCCAATAATTTTACAATATCTTTCTTTAATTTTGGAATGGTGACAGAGCAGCTTTTCATAGCTTGTTTAAGATTACATCATGGAAATTCTTTTCTTTGAGATGTTAATTTTTTTTTTTTTTTTGAAAAGAGGCATTTATTGGGCCAGCTGGGTAGCTTCTGCTTGGTCATGATCTCAGGGTCTTGAAATTGAACCCCATGTCATGCTCCATGCTTGGCATGGAGTCTGCTTGAGATTCTCTCTTTCCCTCTCCCTTTGTCCCTCCTGTCACTCTCTCTCTCTCAAGTAAATAAATAAATAAATGAAGGGGCATCTGGGTGGCCCAGTGGTTGAACATCTGACTTTGGCTCAGGTTTATGATCCCAGGGTCCTGGGATTGAGTCCCACAACAGGATCCCTACAGGAAGGCTGCTTCTCCCTCTGCCTATGTATCTGTGTCTCACTCTGTGTCTCTCATGAATAAAGAAATAAAATCTTTAAAAAAATGGAAATTTTAAAAAAGATCTATTTGTTGCTTTATTCTAAAAGGATATCTTGGCTGACTATAAAACTATTGCCTCACCCTTTCTCTGAGGACTCTGAAGACATTATTCCATTGTACTATAGCACTCCATGTTTTAGGGAGAAGTATAAAGGCAGGTGGTTTTTTTTTTCCCCTGAAAGACGAGTTGACATTTTTTTCTGGCTATAGAATTTCTTTTGTATTTTTGAGGTATAATGACTCAAATAAAATATACTCGCAGCTAGTGGCCCATTCTCAAGGTGTCTGTACATTCAAATATTTATTTCAAAGCCATTTTCTTATCTTAGATCTTTGGGTAACTTGTATGTTATATTTCTTTTGCTCATTAATCTGAGGCACCAATTCTGCATACATTGGATCTCCTTTGTCATCTTCCACAGTCATCATTTTCTGTTTTGTAATTTTAAACTTTTTGTTATTTTTTTCTATTTTATTCTGCTCAGGTTTTCTCAAGCCTGTCTCCTATGTTCCTGAGCATTACTGTGGCAAAGCCTATTTCCTATCAAGTGCTTCCAAAATGAACTTATACTTATTGGATGACTTTATTTTTCTGTTCTGCTTTTACTTGGTCTTTGTCAATTTGTTTATCTTTTTTTGCCTTCTTCTTCTTCTTAATAATTAGGTCCTTATATTTCTGCTTTGACTTTTTATTTTGTAGAAGTCATTATCCCTTTCAATGGGACAATGTGGAGGCACATTATTACCCTACTGAGTAGCAACATTATTCTGAGATTATATTCATTGTCTCTTTTTATTTTACCATATTTCTCTTCAAGGATTTTGGTGGAGGTACCATAATGGTTTCTGGTTTCCCACTGTCCTTGAATGCCAGAGCTCCTTCTGGGTGAGCTGTATGCTGCTGCATTATGTAAGAGGAAAAGGTCAGGAGGGTGGCTTGGGATAGGGTGAAAGTCAGAGCACTGATCCATTGTCTGTGGAGAGTCTCTGCCATGACCTCACTTCCTTATTCTTTGAAGAATCTGTGGTCTCCTATCTTTGCTATACTGGATATTCTGTTTCAACAAATTTACTTATGCCATTTAATTTTCACTTTAAAATATCTTTCTTGGTTTCATTGAAGATAGATTATTTTTGTTTTATTTTTCATCTTCTTTGTGTTGTGTTCATTTCAGAAGTTTATAGGATTCAAAGCACATCTACTACAATCTTTTAAAATTGATATTCTTCTTCCAGTGTTTAATTATTATTGTGATAACTCATATTGTTTCAGTTTCTGCACTTTCAATAACTCTGTGATGCATTTTAAGGTATAAAGTTTTATCTGTTTATAGGATTGTTTATTTGAGGGCAGATATCAATAAATAAAATTAATGGGAAAAGAGGGATCCCTGGGTGGCGCAGCGGTTTGGCGCCTGCCTTTGGCCCGGGACGCGATCCTGGAGACCCGGGATCGAATCCCACATCGGGCTCCCGGTGCATGGAGCCTGCTTCTCCCTCTGCCTGTGTCTCTGCCTCATTCTCTCTCTCTCTGTGACTATCACAAATAAATAAAAAAATAAAAAAAAATAAAAATAAAAAAAATGGGAAAAGATATGAACATTTTTAAAACTCCTGATTTATATTTAAAAATTGCTATTTATAAATTTTTCTTTACGTTTCTTCAACAATATATCAGAATGCCCTCACTCCATAACTTCCCTACCCCAGCATTGGCCAGTGCATTTTTTTTTTAAAAAATCTCTTGATCATTTGACAAACACCCTAGTTCAGTTTATTTATTTATTTGCTCGTGTGTTTGATTATTTCAAAATTAATTTTTTTCCATTTGTGTGCTTGAATGACTTATCCACATTCTTCACCTAATTATCTTTTGGAATATAACATTGTTATCAATTTGTATGAGTTTCTTATTAAGAAGAGTGTTACCTTTATCATATTTGTTACAAAGTCATTTTCTTTGAACTTTATGGTTCATTGAGAATTTTAACATTTTTATGTAGTAAATTTAATTTTTAATTTTTTGGGTGATCTCTCTTTTGTTTTAAATCTTAGGAATCCTTTTCTTATTCAAATATTAGATAAATGTTCAGTTATTTCTTTTACATTTTTGAGTTTTATTTTTTAAATGCTTTATTCTTCATTGCACATGGACCTGTATTGTCTATTTGACTTTGTATTCAATATACACACTTAACATTATAGTAAATATGCATCCTTATCATTAAAGACATTTTTGTAATGACTTTATTTTCTACACAAAAATTTGTTAGCGAGATATATCCTAATTTATCTGACCCTATTATTGGCTGTCTAGATTGCTTCAGGATATTATCTATTTTAGAGTACACTGCAATGAAAAACATTCTCCTTTAAATATATATCTTCTTCATAGTTTGCACTATTTCATTCCCATTGAAAGTACAATCTGTAGGGCCAAAATTATGGATATTATTAAATCTCTTAATACAGATGGTTTTGCAAAAGGGTAAGTTAGTGCCCATTTTGTAATCTGAGAGTGGCATCGTTAGAGAATTTCAACAAAAGGAATTCCCTGAGGTGACTCGGCCTCTAGCCTAGCTTGCTAGATATTTCCCATCTCTTGCATTTTCTTCAACAATTTCTAGTATGCAAAAATGATCTCATTTTGGAAATCATTTATTTTCTCATCAACTGCAGAAGAAAATACTGAGGCCAAAGGATGCTCGACCCCTCTTCCCAAGGTAACAGAGCCAGATTGGGCTAGTTGAGACAAGGTTTTCTGATGAGCAGTACAAAGTCCTATTCCTATGCCACTAATTGTTAGTGGTGAACACAGGCTCATTGACCAGGAGTCCAAAGTGGAAGGTGATTTTAAAGCTAAGAGAGATCCAAATGTCTGTCAATATTCAAGAGAAATAGCAGCTGGCAGCCTGTATAAGAGCAGACACAGCCAGAAAATTCCTCAGGAGGGAAGCCACCTCTTACTGCCCCCCAAAAGTACTTATGATAGTCAAGAAATCTTTGAGCACTTGCTTCTGAAAATTTTTTGAGGCAAAACCCCAAGAATTTGGCCTGGCTTTAATCAAATATTTATGATGCCCTCATTAGTCTCCAGTCCAAGGGTAGTACAGGCTCTCATTTGAATTTCCGAGTGGTAAGGGAGTTTTGAAAGGAAATGTCATATTATATGCACTGTTTATACAGATCAAATATGCATGTGTTGGTTTTGCAGACTGGTGCCAGTGCTGCTGTTATTTACTGGGACAGTGATAATGAGGTGCAGCAGGCATTCCCGCTGGGGATCTCGGGGAACATCTGGGCTGTGGTGGGTGCACGGAAGCCACTTCATGGCACTCGAGGCTTCCATGGGGCCACAGGACTTGAGAAGGTGTCTCTGTCACTATACTGCCTGGCAAGTTTGACTAGTGTGCGATAATGAGGTGACATTCACACCCAACCAAGTGATGAGTAGGGGGAAGAATATTCCAGGCAGAGAAGCCTCTTCCATAGCAGCCTGGAGGCCACAGACAACAGGGGGCTTCATTCATCGAAGGCCGAGTCTAGTCAGAAACTGTGTGATGGGGAAGTGACTGGGGCTGAGTAAGAACAGAAAAGAGAGCCAGGCCTGAGTGGTCTGTTGTGGAATTTAGGCATCATCCCCCGGACGGTGGGAAGGACTTTATGGGTTTTAAGCTAGCAAGTGACATCATCTGGTTTATGTCTTGGAAGATTACTCTGGCTTCATTGCAGACAGTGGATCGTCAGGAGGCAAGTCTGAAGCAGGAGGAAAAATCAGGAGGCTATTTCATGAGTCCTGGAGACACCACGGGATGGGGATGTGGATGGATGGATGTAGGTGCCAGACTCAGTGTTATTTAGTGGCTATTTGTACATGGGGAGTGAGGAAGAAGGAAACCTCAAGCCTGACTCTTGAGTTTTAGCTTTGGTGACTACCCTGGGGCATCCATGGAAAGCCAGGGAAGTCGGTTTGGAAGGGCAAATGAGTTTGTCTTAGAGAATCTGAGTTTGAATCCACTGCCAGCTGACCCAGCAGGGATTCCAAGGAGGTAGTTGGCCTTTGCCCTGGCCTTTAAGGACTTTGCAGTTTAGTTGAAGATGCAAGTGAGCGAGCAGACCATCACACCAGAGATGGGCAGTGCCATGGAACAGAGAGGGAGAAACTCTGGAGAGGCACCCCACCCCCAGTGGAGAGAAGGGATGGTAGGATGTAGGAAAGCCTTCTTAAAAAAAACTAATATTTCATTTCTCATTTAAAGGATGAGAAAAGGTTTTATCCAGAGTTGGCACGGGCATTCTGTGGGAAGGGACTATAGGCATGAGGACAGGGATGGAGGGAGAGCATTGAGTCTGCTTGCCTTGAAAACTGTGTCTCCACAGCACCCAGGAGTGAATAGGCACTCTATATTTGTTGGGAAGGAAAATGAACAAAATGTTTGCACAGAATGAATGGCAGCGAGGCAGTAGAGGCACAAGGACAAGACCACACAGGGTCTGGCAAATCAAGGGGAGGTATTCCAATTCTATCTGAGGTCGGGGGGCGGGGCTGGTGGACTGGTTGCATCCAGAATGAGACATGGTTCTCTTCGCTGGTATTTGCTAATGCTATTTTCGCAAAAGGGTTGGAGCTCCTCAGACAACTTCATGAAGGAGATGAATGTTTGGATTTTGTTGACCCGTATTTCCAGGTCTTTGTTTAGTGCAAGTTCAGCAGAAATAGTCTTCTGTGAGTTAAAGGTCTAAAGCAGCTGTCATTGGAGGAGGCTGAGGGCTTGCAGGTGCGTGGTGGGAAGGATTCCCTCAGGCACTGCAGGTAGCTCCACACCCTGCTTTTCTCAGCACCCCCACCCACCCCACTCTCAGGGAGGGCCCTGGCAAGAGAAATACAAGAGAAATGGGGAAGCGGAGAGGGTGCGGAGCTGGGCCCCTCCCCGGGGCAGAGAGGGGTCAGAGCTCACCCATCCTGGATGTCTGGTTATTGCTGGGGGGTGCCCTGGTGGGTGTGTTATAAAAATTCTTTCTCTCCTTTCCTCTCACTTCTCTGAATCTTTCTTTTTATTAAGGCACTGAGTGAGGGACACAGCATGGAGCTAGGGGCACCCCTTCCTTTGGGTGTTCATGTGTGATGGAAAACGCATAAGCTTTGGGAATACAACCCTGGTGTTTTAATCCTAGCTTTGCTTCCTCTTACTAGTGTGTGACACAGGATGGATTATTTCAAGTCTCTTAGCCTTTCTGTGGCTGTTGTTGTTCTTAAATACAGGAAAAGTTCCTTTCCATCCCAGCACAATGGTAAGTTTGGAATGCCCAGGCTTTGGTAGACCTTTGGTAAGTATCCATTCTTATCCTCACCGATTCTGGGAAGTGCTTTGGATCTAGAGATCCAAGAAGATTCTAGAAGGAGGATCAGGGAGGCAGTACTTTCAAGAAGGGAACAGTTAAGGAGACTGGATACATCTTTGAGTCCAACTTCCCTGTGTGGAAGAGGCATCAGGAAGTGAAGAAGGAAGCTGTCTACAGTAATGGAAGGTATGCATGTGGACAGAAGATCCCCTGGGCCATTCCTTTGAGGGCTCTGTGCATGATGATGGGTGGGCATGTGGGTGGATGGGTCTCTCTTCTCCCAACAGAAGAGATGAAACCCCTGATGCGTTGAGCTGGGTCTTGTCCTGTGGCCCTGGGTGTAGTAGTGTCTACATAAAATCTTGTAGATTGTGTATTGCATAAAAGGAATAAGGGCTGCTGACAGATAAGTGATGTGCCAAGGGACAGATTTATGGCTGATGTAGGGAGGCAGAGCCTGCATCTGGTAATGTGGAGCAGGACGGATATATGATTGGTTTGGGAGGACAGGGCCTGTGTCTGCCTGCACGGCTGTTTGAGATCTGCTATCTCTCTGGTCATCTGCCTTGGGCGGGATGATTTGTATGTGAGTGTTTCTGTTGGTTTCAGGATTAGGACACCCAGAATATGTCTGTTACTCTGTGTAATTATGAATAATTCATGTACAAGCTGCATAGTCATAGAGGTGTTATTTTCACCCTTAATTCCAGTGAATCAAACTGACCTCAGGCCTATTTATCAGGTCTTTACCATGGCCTGGACACATGGTTATGAGGAGAACAAAATACAAGTGAAGAGGGAAAGATCTAGTCCTGGACCTAGTAATCTCCCACTGCAGCTGGAAGATAGTCGGAGGAGTTTCCTCCCAAATTATTTGTTGAATAAAAGATATAGTTCGATGGAGGACATATAATTAGAAACCAGTCCTCTGAGAGAGATATGTACCAGCTTGCACGGGGTAGTCAGGAAGAGGCATTTTTTGAGTTGGATCTTGGAAGAGGAGAGGGAAGAAGGAGGAAGCTATTTTGATGGAGACTGGTGAGGGTCATAAGATTGCAGACTTGGTTTCTAGCTCCACCTGCCCTGCAGACTTGTCTTGAACATGTAGGGAAATAGTTAAGCTCATTCCCATTGGTTCAACCATCTGCAGTGAGTAGATCCCTATCTCCCTGCCTACAATCTCTTACTCCCCTACTCAAGGTCAGAAGGAGGAAGCGATGCCGTGTCAGAATCGAAAATGCTTCAAAAAGTCTATTGACAAGCTTAGAAATAGATTCTTAACAACAGAGAACAAATGGATGGTTACTGTGTGTGGGGAGCAGGGGGGATGGGTGAAATGGGGATGAGGATTAAAGTGTGTTTATCAAAATGAAAAAAAAAAAAAAAGACCCTCATGCTGGCCATGCAACTTGGGTCTGCGGAGCTTCCTCTTGTTATATCCCAGGCACTACCCCAGGTCCATGCAAGGTAGCTTCACCTTCCTCCACAAACCCAGGGATGTTGTCCTTTACTGGGCCGACAATTATCTCCAACCTCATTTGTGTTTATTTGCCCTGTGACAGTTGCAGAGCAGGCTACAGGGTTGTAAACTCCACGAAGACCAAAGTCTTATCTGTAATTTTAATCTTGGTGTTCCCAAGGTCTATTGTAGACGCTGGCAGGAGTTAAGGATCCATGCATTCTTGGTGAATGAGTGGGAGGGTTGGTTGAATGCAAGTAAGAGATAACTGCTTTTCTTTCCTATAGATTTTGAAGATAAGATTACTCTGCTCTTGCCTTAAATAAGTATATATATTTTTCATTTTTCCTTTTCTTTGTGTGTGTGTAGAACATTTCTACTTATCCTTTTTTTTTTAAAAAATATTTTATTTATTTATTCATAAGAGACACAGAGAGAGAGGCAGAGGCATAGGCAGAGGGAGAAGGAGGCTCCCTGTGGGGAACCCAATACAGGACTGGATCCCCAGACCCAGGCATCATGACCTGAGCCAAAGGCAGCCGCTCAATCACTGAGCCACCCAGGTGTCCTTCAACTTATCTTAATTTGTGGTAAGAGATTTTAAAAAATGAGCATGTATAGAAAAAAAATTACCCCCATTCTAGTAGAAGGGGATTAACATAGTTAATATTTTGATAATTTTTTTGATTTTTTCCTCTGCGTTTATCTGAATAGTGACCTAAATTAATCATATATACTCAGTATATTTTCAAAAAGGAAACAGTTATATTTTTTTAGAAGATTTTATTTTTATTTACTCATGAGAGACACAGAGAAAGAGGTGGAGACAGAGATAGAAGGAAAAACAGGCTCCCTATGGGGAGCCACATGTGGGACTCGATCCCAGGACCCCTGGAATCACGCCCTAAGCCAAGGCAGGTGCTCAACCACTGAGCCACTCAGGTGTCCCCAAATAGTAATATTAATACAGTTTTGTTTCTTAATTATTATTTTTTTAAATATTTTATTTATTTATTCATGAGAGACAGAAAGAGAGAGGGAGGCAGAGACACAGGCAGAGGGAAAAGCAGGCTCCATGCAGGGAGCTGATTTGGGACTCGATCCTGGGTCTCCAGGATCAGGCCCTGGGCTGAAGATGGTGCTAAACCACTGAGCCACCTGGGCTGCCCTATTTCTTAATTATTTTTCACTTAGCATTGTAACATAAGCATATCCTATGTTAGATATTTTTTAAAGGAAATTAAATTTTCATTGTATGACTGTATAATTCATTAAATCATTCTTATTTTGTTGGACTTTTTTTTTGCTAATACTTAACCTTTTAATATTAAAAATAAAGAGAAAATACATATATTACAACCAAATCTTTGAGGGCAAAGTTAGTTATGTCCTCAACATGAAGTTTTAGATTGGACTAATCAAGTCAGTGTGTAAGTTGTATAAATAGAAAGCACAAGGCTATGACATACATTGCCAAATTGTTTTTCTCAAAAAATGCCTCAATTTATAAAATGTTGAGCAGTGAGAGAGCTCACCAAAAATCAGAAGCAGCTTGGATGTCACTCTAAGTTTTATTGGCTTTCATGCTCGTTGCCAGTTCTTAAATAACATCATTCAGTTCCTAATTTTGATTCATTTCCATGATTGATTTTGCTTACATAGCCAACTAAATTTTTGGAGATAGGTTTGTATCGATGCATGCTCTGACCTCTCCCCCAGCGGAAAATAAATGACTTTCCTTCGCACTCACACACGGAGGATAATTTTGCTATTTTTGCTACGTCAGATTCTCTTGGTTACAAGTTCTGCTGCCCACCCTTCTGGAGCTGTTGCTTCACAATATCCAGTTGTCGAATCCCAAAGAAGTTCAATTCTATCCTGAATTTCATTTCTTCTTCAGTGATCTGTAGTATATGCTTAGACATTTGTAGGATTTATTTTTTTTCTTTCTCTTTGTAATTCATCAATTTTGCTAGTATTTGCTCTATTTTCTTTCTCCCCTACCTAGAACCAGCCTTTCTGATTACAATGCCCTGGGCTCTTTGAAATTGGTTGTTACTTCTGTTCCTGTTATTCTAACTTCTTACTCATAACCATCTTTCCTTAACATATTCAACATTTTTACTATTCTCATTACCTTCTCTCGTCTTCTCCCTAATTATTTTCAGTTCTTTGTAGACTTTATTTTTTGTCCCAATTCTGAAAGACCAACTCAACGTTTGCTCCGTGTCACTGATTCCATTTTTTTCAGGGCCAGCACTGCTCCCTGATGCTTCCTATGTAGCCCTGAGGAGTCTTTGGGGTCCATACCCTCTTTCCCCACCACATCCAGTCCCTTTATTCTCATTTACATGCCTTTAGATTTTGGCTTTGGCTTTTCTTACCTGGCCTTCACTGAATATGCCCAATAGTTCCAGACAATTTTCTTTCCTTTTATTATTATTATTTTTTTTAAAATTCGGCACTACATCACCCTCTGTCCTGTTTTTTGCATGGGCTATTTCATGGACTTTTTCAAGGACATGACAGTCAGTATGCTGAGTGCTTTACATACATAAGTTCATTTTCTTTCTCCAGTGACCCACCAGGTATGTGTTATCTACTGGGTGCGTTTTGCAGGTGAGGACATAGTGGGTTGGCAAAGTGCATGGCTCGACGGAGGTTGCCCAGCTGCTCAAGGCTATAGGATCTGGCCTTTAGCCCACCACATAATATGGGATGGATATGGTAGGGTCATGGAAGGAGGCTCTTACACTCAAAACATCCCTTTTCAGAGTCCCCAGGTCAGGCTCAGACTCAGCAGGCACACAGGATGAGTGCACGACTACCATTTCCAGGATGAGTGGTTACCAGGACTGTCCAGTCTGCATCTGCCAAATACGGAGACCACACCTTCCAGGATCTGTCATGCAGCCACTTGGTACCCTTGACTTTTGACTCACTTGTTTTCTGAGTGTTACAGTCTCATAAGAACTAGGAAAAAGTAAGACCAGCCGTAGCAAAGGGGATATCTGACATGTTTTGGGTCTATGCTGCACTCCGTACTATATGAACAGTACAGATTTCCTGTGTCAATCCACAATTATGCACTAAACCCTGGGAGGGAAGGGTTGTTATTAGTTAATGTTCTCATTTTACAGCTACATACAGAGTCAGAGGCCGCTGTCCTGACACCTGTACCCCTCTGAGAGCAAAGACACGAATGGAGGAGGCAGTGGTGCGGTCATGACTAAAAGCTGTGTGGGTGTTTAGATGAGAGAGGTGCCTCACTCCCTGCATTGGCCGCATCTTGCATTTCTGTCCTAGAGTCCCCTGAGGGTGGCTGCAGGGGCGTTGTCACTAACCTCGGTGAGGTGGGCTCACTCTCTCAGCAGTGGTAGCGTGAGGGCAGGCTGGGAAACTTCCTTTTCAATCCTATCCTCTGAGTTATGCAGCAGGTTTCCCCCAGCCAGATGTTTACATGGGCTGATGGTCAAGCCTGGTTGAAAGTGATGATTCACTGAGCTCTTGTTCTCAGTCTTTCTGATCCTCTGATTTCTCTTCTGTGAACTAGTAACCTTGACTGTTTCGAGAACTAAATAAAAATTGTACCAAGCCTTTACTGCCCGGCCTGGCTCAGAAAAGCCCTCATTGCTTGGACTTGTTTATTGACCTTAGCATTATTTTCTGTGTTCGAATTATGGTCGTAGGAAGTTGAGGGGAATCTGTCAGGGGTGCAGATAGCAGACTTGGGCAGTGTCAAAGCCTTTGACAGTTGTCACTCCAGGTCCTACTGTTTGTCCTGCTTGGATGGCCCCTGGAGCCAGTGACTGTCCTTGCTCACCTTCTTCATGTCAGGCTGCTCTTCAGCCAACTCAAGCCTTTCCTACCTTTCCAACCCTGAGTACTTTGGCCATTCTGGGATTATTTTCTAAGACAGCTCACAGCATCCATCCATCCACCCAACAGACATTTCCTGCACAGTTCCTTTGTACCAGGGCCCGTGCTGAGTGCCATGGATCTGGAGATTCACAAAGTTCAGGTCCTATCCTCTGGGTCAGCAAGACTCCATGGACCCGATGTGGCCAGCTGCAAGAAGGAATCCTTGTGGACTCAAGTATATGACATACTACCTTGCAAAAGGGAGGAACAAATTTCAGATCACATCAAAAATGGTTGACACCAGCTGTCCCACCTAGAAACATATCCTTGCATCTTTCTTCGGAACAAATAAAAATGAAAAGCCCAAAGTGCTCCTGTCTCTAAATCATAGATATTACAGTGTTGGCCCTGTTGGCCTCTGCATTCAGAGGTCAGCCTCAGCTATGATTACCACGCTCTCCCCACCCCACTCCCCCTGGATCCCTCTGGGTTTCTCCTCGGTACAGTCCGCACCCATCGGCGTTTTCAACGGCTGTTGGTAGAAGAGATAAGTCTGGTGTGACAAGCTCTTTCAGAGGGTAGATATTTTTAAAGATTGTCAGGATCCTGCCAGGAGCTCTTATTACTGGGTACTTCTAGGCTTTTCACGGGAACAAAGTTGGGTGCAAATACCTTTCTGACGTGCAGTCTGCCCTGATAGAGAGTGTGCTATTATTACTCCAGGAGGTTAATATCCCACTGGGTTTTCAAGTCGATTCATTACTTTTCTCATGACTTGTATTTATTTTTCAGCACCTGTGAAAAAACACTTTGATATTTCAATACCCGCTATCACTGACTGCCTGTTGTGTATCAGCACTTACTCTCCTGGAAGGAGGTTTGGTTTTTGTTTTGTTTTGTTTTGTTTTTTTGTTTTTTGTTTTGTTTCATTTTATTTTTGGATTTTTTTGTGTGTATGTGTGTGTGTGTGTTTAATATAAAGTTATTTAAAAGTTTAAACTCAAAAGTGAGTTTATATTAGTCCTTTTAACATCTGACTTAAACAGGTATTTTGTTTTTTTAACCTTCATCCCAATTGAGAATTTGGATTTAAATAGTTCAAAGATGTTATTTTAAATTTACATACAAAAAACCCCCAGATTGGATTTGATAGATTCAAAAGAAATTCACCCCAAAAAAGATCTCACCTAGCTAAGTACCAGCTTCATTTTCTAAGCATCTGCTGAGTGTCTCTGCACGGAAGTCCCACACACCCTACAAACTCAGCATGGAAAAAGAAAAATCATTTTCTCTCTGCTGCCTCAACCCTATTTCTCCTCCTGTGCCTTCTTAGTCCTTGAATTAACAACCTCTCCTGTCCAGTTTCCAGGGGCAGATATTCTGGATTCATCTGCAAGCTTTCCCTGCCTTTATCACTGAGCCCTTTCACTGTGGGTCCTGTTAGCTCCTCCTGACATGTGACTCAGGGGCCTTGGTCCTCAGGATGCAGAGACTTGTGCCCCTTTAGGAAATCTAGAGGAGGGTCCATTTTGAGGCACCCCAAATAATGCCCTTTCTCCCAACTCCTTCTCAGAGCCTGTCTAAGAACTCCTTGTTCCCAGTCTGATCTCCCTGGTGACCCACTCATTTTCTTGCTCCCACCCTAAATGATCCAGGTCCCCTTTGCACTCTTCCCAAGATCGATGGGAAGATGATGTTGATGCCATTGTTACTCTCCTGTTATGAAAGGCAGTGGAGCTCCGTGCCTCTAGGGTCAGGTCCAGACAAGCTAGGGTGGCATCTCAGGAACCCTAATTGCATTTTCTAGTGTCTGACCCATCATTTTCTTTCACATGACCTCTACATATTGATGGAAACTTCCATGCCTCCATGAACACAAGACTGAGGTCAAGCTGCATGGATATAAATACAATGATTGTTCTGTTGACCAGAGCAGATCAGGATTATTGCCTTTGTCACAGGGACTTTAAGAGATGTGGCCAATGGCAGTGCGCTGGCATGTCAGGAGGCAGTGATAGGACCTATAGGGAAGGTGATGTAAGTGTCCTCGTCACTGGGGGAAGTTAGTGTGGAGGGAGGTCTTGGAGAAAGCATGAAAGCTGCCTTCAAATATGTGAAGATGCATCATGCAGGAGGGCTTCCATTTGTGGGGGCAAAACTAGGGCCAGTGGGTAGAAACCAGGGGATGCCATTTGCAGTTTGATACAGAGCTGTCTAGCCACAGCTCTCCAATGAGGAATTGGAGATTATGAGCTCCCTGTCATGAAGATACACAAGTAGATACTAAATGGCATCTTGGCCAGGTAACTGCAGGAGTGGAAGGCTTCAACAGTGCCTGGCACATTGCAATTTTAATTATTGTCGTCATCATCATCATTGACTTAATTCGGGTGTTAGAGCCTGGCAAAAGATCATGTGATATTTAAGACCTCCTCTGACACTGGGATTTTGTGAACCTGTGCATTGCAAAAGACTGACACAGCGGGCTACAGTCACAATTTTAACGCCCACTGGAATGTCTTAGAGCAGCAGCATGGATGCTGCATGTAATGCTCCACCCAGAGCCAGCTCTCTATTCAGATTGATTTTTTTTTTCTTCTAGGACTAGAAATAGCTTTTACATAATCTCCCCACGTTGTTTCATTCTAAAGGTTTATCCCTCACCTGCATTATCTTGTGTGGTTTCTGAGATATTTGTGATCAAACCTTGCAACAGCAGGCACCAAATTCTACTTTGAAGCAAAGTAATGAGAACAATTCAAAAGGAGGCACTGCCTTGCACTGTGGTGGTGATAGACCAGGGGACTCGCCACGCCATCTCCCAAGGTTGATGCCATTTAAAAAATTACAAATAAATTCCTAATAAAACCCGAACCTGCCACTTCTGATGCACCATCATATTCAAAGGTCTTTTATTTTCCTCCTAACTTGAATCTTCACACCCTGCCATGTAGCAACAATTTTTATTAAAGATGCAACTAACTTAACATAGAGCAGTAAAATTAAACCCGATGAAATGTTGTTGCCAATAATTCTCATTTCTAATATTCTTCCAAAAATTATTTCAGGACTATTGAGAAACAGAATGGCAAACTAATAAACTTTGCAGATTTATTTCCATTTTCTTTCCTTCCCTTATGATTGATTATGGAATTGAAAAAGCTTTAGGTTATAGTTTAAGTGCAATCTTAAAATTGAGAAATTATTGCCAAAAGGGATGATCTTCTTGGAACTCCTGAAGAACAGAAATACGTGTATATATCTACATACTTATACACATACACATACAAACACACATACACACATATTTCACATTTTGAAAATAGTAAAATTTTTGGTAAAATGGCAAATGGTCAAATGGTTAAAAAAAAACCCACATCTATAATTCTGTCTTTGTATCCCATCTATTTTTCTGTTTATCTATCTATCTATCTATCTATCTATCTATCTATCTATCTATCCATTCATCTAACTATCATCTGAAACACATACAAGTATACAAGTTGAGGTCATGTTTTTATCCTGCATTGCTCCATTTTTCAACCGTCTTTTCCCCAAAGTAAATATTATCAGGCATTTTCTGTGAGTTCTTTTAGCCTATGCCTTATCATGCTATTGCATGTTAATCTATGGTAACAATTTTTTATAGTAAACAGTAAGCAGCATTGTTTTGTATCCTATTTTAAAATGTATATGAATGGAAGAACCCTGTGACTTTGCACCTTGATCTATATACTTGGTAGTATGTTTGAGAGCTCTACTTACACTTAATCTCTTGACTTGCTTTGTATCATGCCATTTTATGAATAGACTGCATGTTATTTATCCACTCTTATTTTTCATTTTTTAAAGATTTACTTATTTATTTGAGAAGAGAGGGAGAGCTTGAGCAGCGTGGAGGGGCAGAGAGACAGCAGAGAGAGAATCTTAAGAAGACTCGATGCCAGCATGGAGCCTGTGCAGAGCTCAATCTCACGACCCTGAGATCATGACATGAGCAAAAAACAAGAGTCAGATCTCAATTGAATCAGCCTCCTAGGTGCTCCCATTAATTTTCATTTTTAGGTATCGCCAACAGTGCTGGAAAGAGCATCCTTGACCACATCTTCTCGTAAATGTGTGGGAAGACTTTCTATAGCACAAGTTATAGAACTAAGGTGTTTGGGACTTGAAAGAGAAAAATGTTACTCTTTATTTTTACTGACCTTTAGCATTTCCTTCAACTGTGAATGTAGACCACAAACTCGAGTACCATTAGCCATGCTGCGACTTTGACGCCAACAGGAAGCACAGTTTCAGATCACATCATAGTTGTTGAAGGTGACTCGAAATATCATTGGTGAGCATCAGCACTTAAAAATTACAGGAATTATGAGAATATTACTAGACTGTTTTGGCAGTGAGTTAAAAAAAGAACACAGAGATTGTAATCTAAAAAATTTGTTTTTTTTAAACATTTATGGATGTTTTCAATATAATTGGTTTCCTTGGCAATCCTTATAAATATTTATTATACACACTATAACATAATAGGTATAATATTTGATACAGATATAATATAGAATATATAATTTATATTATGTGATACTTTACTTATATAATAATTATATATTATACTTATATATTTCATATATTATTACATATATTATTTATACATATGTTGCAATATATTACTATATTGCTATGTCTATAAATATCATGAGATTGTCAGTTGAATAAGCCCTTCTCCTGACAATATATTTGCTAGGGTATGTGATGTTCACAATTTCTGCTTTAGTAGAAATGGACAAAGATTCTAATAAGAGATGTTACCTTTGTTTTGTGACAGCCATGAGCAATCCATGGTAATACCCATTTCCTACACCCTTGCCAACACTTTGTATTTCAGAACTTTTTTCATATTTGCCAATCTAATGATTGAGAAAGAATATCTTATAGTTTTAATTTGCATTTCCCTGATTTCTAATGAGATTGAACTTTTTTTCCAATGTTTATTGGCCATTCCCTTTCAGTTTCTCCTCTGTGAATTGGGCAATACTGTTATTAACAAGACAGTCCTAAGGGAGTTATGGAAAGCATGGACTTTGGGAAGATAGTTTTTTCCTGTGAAATTACACTCATAAATAACCTCAAATATTTTTGACCAATGATCTTCAAAGTGGGGTTTTTGCTCAGAGGGGTACATAAAATTCTTTATTGTGGTATGAGCAAACATGTTAGAACTTCCATTTACATATTTTTATTTTATCTAAAAATATAAGAGGAAGTTAGATTTTTTTAAAAAATGTAAGAGGAAGTTAGACTTTATTAAAACAATATATATGTATGTTAGTAAATTGAACACCAATAAAAAATAAATTAAACAAAACAAAACAAAAACAAACAAAAAAAAACAATATATATGTTTGTTAATACTTACACTTGTAATTTATAACATGACTTATACATTCATAGGCATATATTAGCAAAGCATGCCTATTAGTCTCCAAAAATGTTTCAATGTCACTGTTTAAGGCGATGGGCATAATGATAAAAGTAGTTACATTTAACGATCACCTGCTATGTGCCAGTTGCTTTACAAGCATTATTCCATTTAATCCTCATAACGATACAGAGAGGCACATTTTTAGTTTATCAAGGACCTGAGAAAGAAGGATGTTATGTAATTTGCCCAGTGTTGCTTTTGGTAAATTGTAGAATTAGGAATTGCATTTACATTTATATTTTTCTGAGTCCATAGTGCAGTCTCTTTTTACCATATCCTGCTCTCCCATCTGCTAAATATTGGTTCCATGAAGGAAGAGCCCATCTGCTTTTTTCTTCACTCTATTCCAATGCCCAAAAGAGTGCCTAGCTTGTGGTAGCAGAGCAATCTACTTTTATTTACTGAATAATTGAATGAAAGAAAGGAAGTGGAGGGAGAAGGAAGGAGAGGGTGAGACCACATGGGATTCATGTGCCTGTGTGGGCATCAACAGAACAGGGTAAGTGGGGCCCTTGAGGGTGTGTACATAGTATGGGGGAAGCATGGGGATGGAAGCATAGACATAGGGTTGTTATCTTGGCATGGGTTGGACTAGGAAAGGGCCCCCAAATGTGTAGGATGGGAGGTTCATTCCCATAAGGGAGGCTAATATTTGTTAAATGTTTTGTACTGCAGGACAAGGAGTGGATTAATGGATGAGGTGCCAGGGCTGATCGCAGCCTGGGGTCATGGGCTTATTGGTTTCACACGAAGACTACAAGCCCTTAAGGAGCAAGGACGTGTGTACCCTCAGCTTTATTGTAGCCCCTGGCTACCTCTGATCTTCTTTGCCTGCCTTTCCAGGTGGAGGTCTCCCATGACACTTATGGAAGAATTCAGGACAAACTGTTCTGCTGGGCCCTGGTCTCTGTTCTGGAATGTGAAGCCTATATAGAACAGGGCACTGGGATCATTCTCTAATTAGGCAGGTGGGGGGTGGGATTGTTAAGGTTCTTAGGCAGCAAGTATCAGGCCATCCATGTTATGTTCTGTGTGGTTGAGAATGAGGGGTGGATTCCCCTCATTTATTTCCTCCCTCACCGAGGTCTTTATTTATGAAGACCCTTCTGGAGCTCTCTATATTCCCACTCAAGGCTTAGGCCCCAGCACCTCACAGCTCAGTCTCCCTCAGGCTCCTGGTGTGGGGTGTGGGGAGGTATCTGGAACAATCCAAATTAGCAACCCCCAACCCCCCTCTTCTTTCTGGCTCCAGATAAAGATTGTCACTTTATGGAAGGTCCTGCATCTTCTCTGCTCAGGCATCTCCAGTGGGCTTGGCCTCAGAAGCAGGTTGGGGTGGGGGATGGGGACAGTTGCCTGGAACTGCCATTTGATATTGGCTGTTGTCCCTCTCTTCCTGGTACCTCCTCTGCCTCTGGACAGCTTGTTCTAACGGGGGTCAATTCATTTCTTCCACACAAGTCAGCACCTGGGCCTTCACCATGGAGCCTCCGTCCTGGTGCTCGAGCTCCCCAAGGACAAGGTACGGGGAGTCCACCTGGCCTTGCATCACATACAAAAAGTATGATCACATTATAGCAGAGCCCCATTGATAAAGGAGCTCAAGGGAGATGAACTGGAAGAACTCTTTGGGATCTGTGGTCCACTTCTTGGTTAGGTTGACATTGGGACATGCAAGGGGAAAACACTCAGGAATGAGCTCACTTACTCATAATCAACCCTTCTGCTGTGTTCATAAAGTCTCTAGTAAAAGCACCCTGGGTGGTGTTCTGATAGATCTATTTAGACCCAGTCTGAAAATGGCAACCTTGAGATTGGTGCCTAGATTCAATAGAAGACGTGGTCTGTTGGCTGGAGTAAACTCTGGGTTATGTTTGATGGAGGGAGGGATGTGAAGCTTCAAGATGACTGCTTCTGGCCTGGGCATTGTTTTCATCTCCAGGCTGAACCATGGTATTGCGTTTTGGGTAGGAAACACCTCTGTGGACTCTGAGCCTTACAGTCTTGGTGGTATCAAATTGACACTCGAGATTTAAGAATAAGGAGCTCCATTCAAAACAAACAAACAAAAACTTTTGATTGTAGCAGATACCGCAGCAGCAAAGCCCTGAATTGGACGGCCTTGACTTTGGGGCATCTCAATAAGTCATGTGAATCTGACTCTTGGTCAAAATTAAGTCTGGGTGCTTTCTTTGTTTCCTTTAAACCTGGAGACAATGGATGGGGTTGTTTGCTGAGTTTTGGTTTTAGTTGGCTAAGGCTATAGGAGACAGGACTATTTTATGATGAAATTTGCCAGAAGAAATTGGGCTTTCTTTGGAAAAGGCTTTAAAAATTGGGGCTTCTCTCAGTGGGAGCATTGTGATTAAATAAATAATGCTAACATCTGAGTGTGGCAAGAGCGCTGTTTGTTTTCCCATCCTTTTGTGCTTTTGATTCATTTTTTCCCCCATTTGGTGCTAATTGGACTGTATTTGCAAAGATTGTTATGACCTGTTATCCTGTGTACTTGGCCTAAGAGATGCTTGAAGGGCTTCAGAGAAAAAGGAAGTCAGAACTGGTCTGACTTTTTTATTTCAATGTTCATAAAGCTAGAGGCAAAATAATTTAGTCCCATCCTGGAGAGGGACTTGAACTAGGGCTCTTTTTTTAAGGACTTCTCATGGAAACAACTAGCTTTTGTTGTTCCTTCTGGTTTTCCTCCCTTCTTTCTTTCCTTCCTTCCTTCTTCCCTTCTACCCTCCTTCCCTCCTTCCCCTCACTCCCTCCCCCTTCCTCTCTCCCTTTCTTTTTCTTCTCTTTTAAAAGTACCTGAAAAATATTAAACAGCTACTGATGACTCTTTTGAGAAAAAAAGCTAATACTCTCCAGCCAGTTAACATCATTTAGCATTTAAAAAAATATTCATTTAGCTTTAAAAATGCATTTCAGTTGAAAGAGGTCGCATCTCTTTCTTGCCTTTAAAGCAGCCAGTGCAAGGAAGACAGCAGTTGGGAGAAAGAGTGATTTGTTTCCCTGTGCAGTGTGTTTACTATCACATCTTACCACATTCTATTTCGAGATAAAAAAATCACCCGTTGAGGGCAGCAGCAGGGGCTCTGCTCACCTCATCCCTCACAGGTGCCCTTGGAGGTGTGTTGTTGTTCTCATCCTGCTGGGTCGGTTATGTCTGGTCAGGTTGGAGCTGATGGGGGCCATCTGTGGAATACAGATGCAGTGGGAATGGTCCAGAAGGACCCTTTGCTCCAGAGTGTCTGATTGGCTAGAATAAGGCTTCTCTTAACCAAGAACACAGTTAAAGACGTTAACAGAAGAGGGGTTATGTGGTTTTACAGAACAAAATAGTATAGTTGGGGTCTTGTCCACATTCATGCTCGTTATTCAATCAATATTCTGAAATTCTGTTTTTGCCTGTTTCTGAGCAAGACGCTGAGGACAGAGAAACTAAAATGTGGTCCCTGTTCTCAAGGCACTCATGGCCTAGATGGCAGGGAGAAGAGGTAAAAAGACTGCTAGACTGGGGTGCCTGGGTGGCTCAGTTGGTTAAGCGTCTGACTCTTGATTTCAGCTCAGATCATGATCCTGGGATTGAGCCCTGCATCTGGCTCCATGCTTAGCGAGGAGTCTGATTAAAAATTCTCTCTCTCCTCTCCCTCTGCCCCTCCCTCTACTTGTGCTGGCATGCACACACTCTCTCGCAAATAAATAAATCCTAAAAAAAAAAGACAGCCAGATTAATTTGGTAGCCCTTAGGCTAGAAGTAAGATGATGCTCTGGGGACCCAAGAGAGGTATCTCATCCAAGGTGGGCATACAGGGGGCAAATCATTCATTTTTTTTCACTATCTAGCACCTAATATCAAGGTGGTAGAGAATTTGGGTATTAAAAATAGATATGTCTATTCCATGGGATCAAGTCCAAAATAAACTACATGGTCTCTCTCCTTTATCTCTTTTCCTGACATTTAGACATATACACACAGACATATAGTCAGAAAGGAATTATGACTTCACACTCACTTAAGCTCAAATCTAGAAAGAGGAGTGAGTGTGTGTGTGTGTGTGTGTGTGTGGGAGGGGGGCATGCATGTGTCTGAAATAAAACCAGATCAGATCCTTGGGATGAAATCATCTCATGTTCTGTCTGCTTTGTGGACCAAACTTCATTGCCCTCATCTTCTCTCCCCGTCTAGAGTTTTCCTTCAGATATCTCCTTTCTGATCATTGCAAACAGAGCTAAGAAGGAGGAGCTTTCTGGGCAGGGGGAGAATGGGATTGGTTGGGAGTTGTGGGATTGGCAGATATATCCATGACGCTGAGAGCATCCAGAACAAATGCTGTCCAGAAAAATGGCCTGTTGACTTGGCTTTAGCGTGTCTGGAAGGTGAGGGGCTTGAGGCCTGGGGGAGACTGGGAACCCTATTAGGTACTGGCCGTTTTCTCATCCTGCTTTCCATCCCATCCCAGGACTTCCATGGTGTCCCTAGCCTGGGCCACCCCCTCTGCCCTGGTTCCTTCTACCTAAACTGCCTCATGGCTCAGAATGTCAGAGAACAGAACCAGTGCTTCTGGACTGGAGCTGGAATTTTTGAGACCAATGAATCCAAAGTAAAAAGCAAGAGGACGAGGATGAACTAAATAGGAAATGAGGAAGAGAAAGATCAAAGGAAGAAAATCACAAAAATTAGAAAAAAAAAAAAAAAAGGCAAATAGCGCCTAATACTCACGGCTCCCATTACTGTGAGTGTGGATTTGCAAATCGGGAGAAAATGTGAAGCAAAGGGTTTCAGAATTTGGTTTTGGCCTCCATGGAATCGATCCTATTTACAGCATTTGGTAAAAATTGTTGTTCATGTTTGCATACTGCTTTGTCATAGTCAGAGGAAGGCTTCTAAAGCCCATTTTAAGTGAAAACAGAGTCTCAGATACTGAGTGATGAGCCAGGTTCACTCTGCAGAAGTCGCAGGACTGGCCCGGGAGAATCTGAGGGCACAGCAGCCACGTCACTGACGTGTGGGAAGGTTTGTGTGCCGAACAGAGACTCCAGAGGAGCTGAGTCATTCAGATTTGCAAGGGTGGGAATCTTCCAGAAGGAAAGCCACCTGACAGTGGCTTGCTAGAGCTCTGGCACCCAGATGTCTTGGGCAAGATGCTCCCGTCTTCCACTCCCTGACTTGGGAAGTAAGTCACTAGGTGACTCCAGATGAGTGGGACTCCCACACTGGGGATGGTTCGCTGTGTGGGTTTTGCCTCCTTCGTTGGGTCTGTGCACATCCTAAGGAACAGGGAGATGGATGGCTTCCCGGGAGAGGAGGCAAGGGGCTTATGGAAATGGGCTTTCTCTTCCTTTTGCTCACACACACAGCTAATCCTGATTCAACAAGGTTTTTTAATTCCTCTCTCGTTGCTCTGCAAATAATTTTCTGCTCCCAAGTGTAACTCTGGTTAAAAACTACAGACGTTTGGGTGCAACTGTAGACAGGTTTTTGGGGAACGTCAAATCCATACATATTTGCTTATTAAAATAGGACCCTTAAATCTCCAAGCTGAGGGGAAAAGGAAGTTAAGTCTTTAAATGCACGTGTACAGACTTTTCCTGTGTAGCCGAGATTTTTCTGTAGCTCTGTTTTTTTATTTATGGATTTCTGCAGTTTACTTTGGATGGGGGGATTATTTTTCCCTCTGCCGACTCCAGCTGATTGATTCAATGCACCTGCTCACTTTCAGATATGGCAGGAGAAGCTACAGCATAAGTTTGTGTCTGTATTTAAAATTGAGAATACAAATGGGTTTAAACTTGAATATTTCATCGAGACATTGCGTTTTACAAGTAATTTATTTTAGAAATACAGGCTTCTCCCTGGGCAGGGTAGATTTTGAGTAACTTGATGCTGACTTATTTCTGAATATTAATATCATTTGGGCTGTGCACACTTTGAGATTTCATACAAACTTATCAGTGCAAGATACTTAAATAGCCATGAAGGGGATAAAGTGAATGCTTTTCTCAACATTTATATCAGGATATTGGCTTTCTGTATGATGACTTTAACTAATATAATCTCAGACAAGAAAAACAGCAACATTTAGAATGGAAGACAACTCTGTTAATCACAAAAAATACTGGATGCAAGACTTAATCATTTTTAGGACCACGGAAGTTATGCGTGCTGAGTAAATGTAAGGTTCCCCCCCCCCCCTTTTTTTTGTCAGCTTACAAAATAAATATTTCCTTGATGTATCTTTTTTTTCAGAAGGAGGCTTTAGAAGTCAGCTTTAGCAAAGATTTAGTCCAGCTTAATTCCATTTTTCATCAATCCATCGCAATTTGGAAAGTAAAACTCATTAAATTCTGGAAAAAAATTGTCAAAATTGGTGGATTGGGGGAAAGTGAAGAGGTTCAGAATGGAGTCCTGACACTCTGGGATCTTTCTCTAGGGATCAAATTCTCCTTCTATCATCTTTGAACACTATAATTCTCAGCTAAAAATGGCTTTTATTTGAAATGACGCAGAGGAAACCAGGCATGAGGGAGAGGAGGAAGACGATGAGATGTGTATGGGTTGAATTGGGTCCCCCCAAAAGATTTATAAAATCCTAATACCTCGTATCTGTGAATGTGACCTTAATTGGAATTAGTCCTTTGCAGATGTAACCAAGTTAAGATGACTTCATGTTGACTTAAGGTGGGTTCCAATCCAATACAAGGGGTGTCCTTCTAAGAAGAGGAGATTAGCACACAAATGAGGAGAGACGAACGTGTGGGGACAAAGGCAGAGACTAAAGTTCTGGTGACACAAACCAAGGATGCAAGGAGCTGCCAGAAGCTGGGAGAGGCAAAGGGGGATCCTTCCCCAGAGCCTTCCGAGGGAGTGTGGTTGATCAAGGACTCCCGGCCATCAGAACTATGAGAATAAATTTCAGGTCCCCCAGTTGGAGGTACTTTGTTATGGCCACCACAGGAAATGAATAAAGATACAAGTAGTGTCATAGGGACAAATGGAATTCTGGAGACAGAACAACCGAGGTTCAAGTTCATGGATCCTCACAATGTGTGACTGGACAAGTTCTTTAATTCCTTCATGCCTCTGCAAAGTAAGGATGGTGGAGAGGCTACATCGTAGGATTGTATGCAAGTTAAATAGTTGGTTTAGCAGAGGTCTGTAACGGCATGTGCATGTGTGTGTATGTGATTATGGCAATGTACACTGGTAATTTTGTTTGCCAATTTTAAGAGCTCTAACCCTGATGGAAAATGAGCTGTCTGAGACCAATACGAACTGGTCTGAATTAATAAATGATATTTCCATCATATTTAAACAAGGTTATGAATCTCAATTCTCTGATATCTCTGTATCCACACTGGCAGCCTAAAGTAGAGGAAAGAACACAATATTCAAAGTCTGTGAATGGCTTCAAGCTCTATTTCTACTGCTTTGGTAACAGTGTGACCCTCAGAAACCTACTTAATGTCTCTGAGCCTCAAAGGACATTCATAATTAGAATCTCACAGGCTTCTGGCATAAATCCATGAGACAATGGTTGTGAAAGGCTTATTAAATTGTAGCTTCATAGGACTTATTGGTTATTGTTGCTAGAATTTAGTGTACTGTCTTGCATAGGGTTTACTTCATAACACATACACTATCAAAGTTGATCACATTGAATTGAATTTGTCTGAGCATCCCCTCCATCTAATCACCATGGATTTTTAGGCTTATTATTTTTTTTTTAACACAATCTCCCTTAGTTCTGGGAAGAATATATTCATCTCAATGATGCTGGTCTTACCTTGACGTGGGGTGAATGTTTGCAGGTAAATATACCTATTTCTGGTGAGACATTGTGAAGAAGAATTTCTTGGAGCACCAAGATATCTGAAAATGGAGGTAAGATTTCTAAACCTTTTCATTGGATCACGATCTGGATTAGCCCGGAAGGGAATATGGCGGCATGATGGCTGGGGTGGAGGGCTGTAGAGTAAACCTTCCAAAGCTCATGTTAGCTGTAGAAGGCTGCTTGCCAGAACTTTCTCAGGGCAGAAAGCATTTCCTGTCCTTGCCCTGTCCTTCCTCCCCCATCTTCTCCTTCCCAAGCGGCCCCACGAAGGCCCAGAGATTGAGTCCATTCAATCTTTGTAAATACTAGTTTCATCATTTTAATCTCCAAGAGATTATGTTTTTTTGAGCAACATCACTGAAGCAGAAATCTTGAAAACTTTAATTATGATGGACTCACACTGTTTGCATTGTTTAAGATGAGATCCCCAAGGCAGAGAATCTCTGTGACAATTTTTGAGGGTGTAGGCAGTGGGTGATACCTCCTTTGTCAGCTCCTGGGTTCTCCATGTCTACACTGGCCACAGCAAGCCCAAGGGCTCCAAGGCAATGGAGGCTGCCGCCCTGTCTAGCTATGCTCTGTGAGTTGTTTAGGGGAGAATTGGCAGCTGACAAACAGGTAGGATTCTGACACAGGTGGAGCTCAAAAACTGGCCAGCACCCTACCCACACCCTGGAATTTTTTTGGAGTGATAGTGACAAATGCACACAAGACATATCATACCTTCCCATTAGAATCTGGCCTAGATATGGTCTATAAAGTTTCTGTTAAGAAAGATATGTCTTATGTGAGGATCCAAAAAATACATTTGGAGCCAGATAATCCTCTCCCTAGACACTTCCCTGTGTTTGTTCACATAGTGATTCTCAATATGACCCTGGCCTTGGCAGCCGGCAGCTCAGCACTCAGCCCCAGACCACTTTGGCTACCTTTTCATCTAAGAGCCTCCATGGACTTATATTTCGCCTTCTCCGAATGGTCTCTGATCACTCTTTCTCAAGTATTATCTTAACAAATTAACTTGATGTGTATCTAAAAGTTGTCAGCTGTTGACATGGGTTTAGGAGTAGTATCAACTCTCAGGAAGCAAAACTCCCAAAATGCCCTTGAGAAAGCCTTTATGCCCTATCCTCATGCTTTGACCAACTCTTGACCCCAGAAACTGTCATCCATATAGAGACCATCCCTGCCACCCCAGCCCCAGTACTGCACAATCCCTGGCATGTGACCTCCAACCCTGGGCCTGTCTTGGGGACTGTGTGTTTAGGATTGTGGCCTGACCCTTGGCCAACCACAGACTCTGGTCTGTGGCCTAATCTCCACTGGATTGCACTTTTGTTGGCTCTGACACTGGGTTCTGCCCACAAATGCTTTCCTTGTCATGCCCACATCTATTCCTTCTGCTGGGCATGGCCACACCTTGGACAAAAGCCTCAGGACTTCAGGCTTCTTGGTCCCTAAAGTGGGGTTAATTGCATCTCACCTGCCACCACATTGTTTTTGTGGGGATCACACAGATGAGTGAGTAGTGATGTGAGCTATTCCTCAAACATGCCCAGCTCCTTTCACTGAAGGCCTTTTCCCCTGGAATTCTCTTTTTTCGGATCTGTGCATAATTCACATCACTGCACATCTGCTCACTAACCCTGGGTCCCTGATATTCCAAATTACAACTCTTGTCCTACTTCCTTATTGCACTGCATTGTTTTCTATAACTGGTTGCTATCTGAAGTCAGGCTATTTATTGATTTGTGATCTTGATAACTGTCATCTCCCTCTCCACCCTTTGCGCATTACTGTGTTTCCAGCATCTTCAGATCTCTGCCCAGAACAGAGAAAGTATTGAATACACATCTGTTAAATACATGGTCAGATGCATGAATGGGCATTATGACCATAAGCGTCCAACTTTCCAGCATGGAAAGTTAAGCTTGCACAAGGCTGAACTCTCTTAAAATCCCTTTGAGGTTGTCATGCGAATCATCCCCTTATCCCCAGTTCTTCCTTTATTGTGGAACATGTTGCTTCAGTAGAGTATCAGAGGTGGGACTGGACCCAAGTTTTAGATTTCTGTTGCATGAGAAATACCCATCTTTAAACATTGGAATCACACCCTCCATGGTGAGATGTTCACACATTTGGAATGGGACCTATTTAGTATAAGAATCCAAAAGTCACACTTCCCAAGTCATGTTCACATTGGGCCATACTCTCTTTGAGTAGAATAATAGAATTCTCCAGACTATTTAAATGATTCACTTTCTCCTCCTCCCCCATCTCCAACCCTGGGTGCTTATAATGATTTTGCACATGATGTCACTGCACCATATGGACTCTTTGCAAATCACCTCTATCCAGTCCCTTAGTTTTGATGGATGGTACAATCTGGTGATGATGCTTTTGGAAGAAGATGGGTCTAGTTCTTCCAATGACTCACCTCTGTACCTCTGAAAGCCCTCCTCTGTGAGATGGGGAGGGGCATCCTTTATCAGCACAGGAGCCTCATGCTTGGGTTTCACTACATATCCAAAGTGAGTCATCCATCGTCACTGACTTATTTAGAGCTATTTTTCTGTATTTTTTTCCTCCTTCAAATTGCGACCTCTGCTGAAAAGACCCCCAGGCACAAAGACAATAACATCATTCATTAAAATATTTAAATCAGCTGCAGAAGCAGTAATGACCAAGATGACATCTTGGAGCACAAATTGCCTGTAACACAGGCACCTATTTTGCCAAAGGGGCTTGGAATGATCTGGATCTGGGGTGCTAGTAATGGCTAAACTCTTGTCAATAAAAAGCATCTTAGATTAGCATGAAGTCTCACATTTGCAATCTGGGGTCACCAACCCGTATGCTTCCCAAAGACCACCAATCCTGGGATCTTGTAAGACCTCTGCTTTTGGTGCTAGAAACATAATTCTCATAATAAAGATAAAAATCTATTACTTAAGATAGAAACTATTTTCACTCAGTTATCTGACTCAAGGCATCACAAATAGTAATTGTTATTAATTTTTTACAAAAAAGAATAAAATTTGCCATGTTTCTGGAAGCAAGTAGTTGCCAGTAGATAGATTCTGGGATTAAAACAAAGACCCCAGAAAGCTTGGTAGGGAAATAAATCCAATTTGGAAAATAGAGCCTATGTGAAAGCACTTTGAAAACTGGATAATGAGCAATGTATTTAGTGAAGGTTCAATATTGCGAGGCTGTTTAGTTATGAATGGTTAAGGGCAATGTCTCTGGGGAAAGAGAGACCCTACTCATGTCTCATGAGCTATTTTACCTTGGGCAAGTGACTCAGGGTTCTGAGTCCAAGCATCTTCATCTCATGATGGTGCGGGCATTGCTGAAAGCTGCCTCCCCTGGTCCTCATAAGGAATGGATCCACTTGGGCTCTGAGTTTCCCAGATTAGTTGTATTCTGGCTTCTGATCACACCATCTTCTTTCTTTGTGGTGGTGGTGGCTTCCAGCTGTCACCAATCTCTGGGTTCTCACTATTCTCTTTTATGAACCTCAGCTCTTCTGTGAGCTACAGAATCAATTCCCAGGGTTGGACTCTCGCTAGTTGAAGCACATGGTGTAGGTTCTATTTTTCTGATTGGGTCCTTCCTCCCAATCCTTTTCCTTTCCCTCTCCTGATTTTAATTCATTTTGGACCCTAATAAATAAATACGGAGACATTTTAATTGTATTCTAAGTCCCAAGTTAAATCTTATTTCCTAACTGAAACTTTCTTTGGCATCTCCAGAAGAAACCATTGTTCCCCCCATTTCTTGCCCTATCCTCTAGTCAACATAGATTTGTTTTATTCCAAACCACGTAGATTACAATGGTTTTGTTTTGTTTTTCTTATTCTTCTGACTTCTTCACTAGACCGTGTATTGTTCATCTTTGCACTCTTAACTCCTAGAGTGGAGTAGAAATTAGCTTATTTTTGTTGAATTAATTCAACTAATGTTACACAAATGATCACAGCAGGTATTGCATTAAGCACTGAGCATGCTAAGATGTTTCTGGTCTCATAACAGCTACTGGCACACCTTAAGTGTTCAGACTCTCAGCCAGAGAACTCTGGATGAAGCTGTCTCAGACATATTTCTATGCCTCACAAACTATACGTCTGCTTATTGGTTTTGATTCTCCTGTTTTCTCTGTGGAACAGGATCAAGAGTTTGAAAGTCTCCATCCTAGGACATGTCTGGCTGGGTCGCAGGCTTGCTGCCTGACCTGCTCCTTTCTGGCTTAGCCTCATTCTCACATCCATCAAATAAGGCATTGGCTGCAGTAGAGCTCCTTATCTGGGTCCAAAAACCTTTAGGGCATTCTTGAAGGGCTTAAGTAGTCTGTGTACATTGCAAATGATGAAAACGATGGGTATGGATGCAAGTGTTCCATTTCTTGGGGAGAGAGTCCATAGGTGTCCTCACATTCTAAAACATCCCATTTCAGTTCTGCTATGTGGTTTGCCCAGGAGTTTCCAACTGCTACTGTGGAAGCAGAGGGTGGCCCTATGAAGTGGCTAAGGGCTCCTCTCTGAAGGGAATTCCTCATTCAGTTCTGATGGAACCCATGAAAGCATTTCAGGATGCTATAGTTTCCCCCCACCACTCCATTTTAAAAAGCATTGTATAATTCATAAACTATCTGCCTAAATAAATGTTTATCTGAACACTGGGCAAGGAGCCTGCAGTGTCTCCATGGAAAACGAATCATTTTCTAACCTTTGATGAATTATTATTTATGGGAGTCAAATAAGCCAATAAATCTACCCTCTTCTTCCCATCCCCCTTGCACTCCCTCCCCCTTGAGGAGAAAAAAAAAGTATTTTCCACTGTCCATCCAAGCCAGATCCTAGAACACAAGTGTTCAGGTTGTGGTAGCTTCAGTGTCAATAAACAAAACCCTGTGGAGATAGGGATTCAGGTAGACTTGTGAAGAAAATAGGCTGGGTTTGTGCCTCTTCTCCTCACACACTTTGTTATAGGGCAATCCTCACAGTATAGAGCCTGTGGGATGTCCTAGAAGGGAGATGTCTTTCCTCTGGAACTAGTCAAATATCAAATGCCTTGATTCTTTTTTACCTTCACTTTTTCTCATTTGGAAGAAATAATCAGCATCAAAAAATGTTTCTGATCACCAAGCATAAATCAGTCAGATATTTAAGAAGAGAAAAAGGAGTGATGTAGTGATCAAATGCCAGAAAACTCTTCTGAGTTTCCTACAGTATAGACATGGAATGTCCAGGTCACACTCATGTGGAGATCCCTAGGGATCCCTGTTCCCCATTTAGGTTCAAGTAGACCTAGAGTGACTGGTCTGGTTGTTGTATCTTGAGGTCAGACCCAGTTGAGAAACATTAAGTGTTGTGACAGCAAGACTTGGCTTTGAGAGTGATCTGGAGGGAGCACAGAGAGATGGTGCATTTTCAGGGGTGAATGTAGATGGTAGCCCCCGGAAGCCCATGATCTATGCAGGCAGCGTGGGTCTCAGCAGCTTCAGCACAAAGTGGGATAACACTGCCAGGCCATTGGTCAGGTGAGAGGTGAAGACATAAATATAGCAGGTGGGAAGGCAGATTGCAAAGCAGGAGTGACAGGTGGTATGTTGGCTTTGCTGAAGGCTGTCCCACTTTGTGGATGGAGGTCTGGGTGAAGAGCATCACCAGCTTCACTGTTGATAACAGTCAGGCTCACAGATTCCCAGTAACTCTGACCTTTCTAGATACCAGGCTCCTTCCACTTATGAAATGGTGTGAATGAACCCCGCTTTTATACTCCTCTCTCCTCAAAAAAAAAGTACTATATTGAGATATGAGAGAGAATAACTATTGAGGCCTTAAGGAGGTTGTCTGGATCCAGAGTGGTATCCTTCATGACCTGTGCAACCAGAGAACTAGGAAGGTTCCTCCTCCTCAAATGCTGTATGCAGCAGCACCCCCGCCCCCTGCCCTGAGCTTTGGGGGGACCAGGAGAGGCACCAGGCCCATCTGCACCACATGACTGTTGGAAAAAAGCCCAATCCTCCAATTCTGGAGCCTCTTCTTTTCCTCTTGAGTTAAATTGTTATGGGAACCACCCTACCCATATGGTAAAAAAATGTTTGCTAGGTTTTTAATTGGACAGTATTATCACAAATTCACTGCTAGCAAACTTCGTTTTTTATTTTTTCCTAAGAAGATAATTTTTATGGAGTACACTTTTTTATTTTTAAAGATTTTTTATTTTTTATTTATTCATGAGAGACACAGAGAGAATGGCAGAGACACAGGCAGAGGGAGAAGCAGGCTCCATGCAGGGAACCCGATGTGGGACTCCATCCTGGGTCACCAGAATCACATCCCGGGCTGAAGGTGGTGCTAAACTGCTGAGCCACCTGGGCTACCCTTTATGGAGTATACTTATGAAGTGTAGGAGTTCCAAGCTTCAGCATTGTCTCTCTTCAGAGCACACTTGCTTTGCCTGCTTTGTCTTACGTGCCTGGCTGTGTTCAAGTAGTCACCGTAACATTGGCTGTGTGGAGACCTCATTCTCTTTGTCCTGATGAGGAAAGGCAATTATATTCTGTAAACATTCCATTTGCTATCAGTGCATGGTACATATCCTGGTTAACCCTGAACCCTTAAAAGCACCTTAATTTGAGGTAATTCAATAGATGAGAGGATCATATTGGGGTTCACTCTTTTGAGGTTCATACTGAAAACTGTCAGAGCTGGTTGATTCCTGCTCTCTGCTCTCTGACATGTTGCCCCAGAATATGAGCAATGATTGGAGAGGGGGGTGGTCAGGGAAGGATTCCTGCAGTCAGCAGTGACTTGTTTGAGTCCTTGTGGATGAATGAGGTTTGGACAGGCACTAGGTAAGGAGAGCATTTAAGCACACACCCCTAATATAAATGCAACTAGTAATCCACAGTCACCTCTGTTAGCAAACAAGCAGTTTAACTAGACCCAGCCCTGTATTGTCCTCTTTCCCGTGCCCCTTAAAGTAATCTCTTTGGGTAATCCAGGCTGATTCTAGCCAGAATTTGTAGATGATTGTCAGGACAACACCAAGATACTGACAACACCAATTAATGTGGCAATAGCTACTCTGCCCAGGATCCTGGGAAGATGGTGATGGGTGGAGTTTGACCAAGGAGAGTTTTAGATTGGGAGGCAGGATAGCTGGGTTTTGGTGTTGGTTTTGCCACCAGCTCATAGTGTGTGAGATCTTGGCTGAGGAATCACCCTCAATTCTTCTTCCTGATGGAAGAGACTGACAACTCGGGGATACTGTGCTAAACAGTGTGACCAGTAAACTCTGGCTGTAGCAATTGTGTCCCACTGATGCCTAGCCCAATGTCCTTGGCTGCCTAGCTTCCTCCAGCCTCTACTACCTTATGGCATAGGGCTCAAACACATTGATTAAATCCAAATGAGTCCAGTGGGATTGAGCAGCAACTCCCTGCTCATCACTGGATAGGGGCATTCTTGTCTGACCCCTTAAGAGTCTAGGAACCAATGGGAAGTGGGCAAGTACCCCGGGGTGAGTAGGTGTGTGTAAAGCAATGGGGTGACTGTACTATTTCAGAGTGGATATCCCATCTCTGCTTCCTGCTCTCTCTGACCATTGCTAGCCTCACCCTTGCTCTCCTGAATCCCAAAACAGACTGTAACACAAATGAATAAAGTCTTCCTCTTGACCTGATTCTTCCCTCTGAACACAGTGGAAATGCAAATTCACCAGCATCCTTGCCCATATGTGATGAAAACAATGTTTTTTTTTTCCCATCTGGAAATTATTCCTTTCTGATTGAGAGGTTCGAGTCCCTTCTGCTTGTAATAATATTATTATTTATAATTTATGTTCTTAATTTTTATAAATAGTGCTCAGTCACCATGGCAACAGAATCTTCACAAATCATTAAATTAAATAATGAGTAGTCATGATGCTTTGCACTTATGTTCATTTTCTTATTAAAAAAATAGATCTCCAAGTTCTTTATAAAATACTAATTAATTGGGTCTTTCGCTCCACTAGTATTTTCCAAAGGTGGGTGATGAGATAAATGTTTTTCATCTTTCTGCTGCCTCTAGCTTGGGGTCAGGAAATGATGGGGTGGAGGGACCTCAAGGATGGTCTGGTGTGATGTTTCTCAGAATGTGGGTGCAAATTCTCTTTTGGACTATCAAGGGTGTCTGTTAACATGAAACCCATTGCCAAGCTCACCCCAGGCCCTCTGAAATAACATTGGTAGGTGCTAGAACCCAAGGGCATGTACTTTTAACCAGTTTACTTGGTGATTCTTGGATGCAATCAACTCTACTCCCTTGTCTTTAATCCCAAGACACTGTCTGGCTTGGATGTCAGTACCCTTGTGGCAGTTTCTGGCAGCTTCTTAATCTCCTTATTATTAAAGTTTGAGGCCAAAGGATTCTGTATTGTGGGGCTGCTCTGTGCACCATGGGCTTTTCTCAGCATCTCTGCCTCTCCCCACCAGATGCCAGTGGCAAAACCCCTACTCCTAGGGGAACAACCAGAAATGTCTCCAGACATTGCCTCACATCCTTTGAGGGGGCATATTGCCCCTGGTTGAGAACCATTGTCCTGCTCTAGGACAAGTCATTCTAGACTAGGGAAGCTTCTTGTTTCAGGGTCAATACTGTGTCCCCATTGCACAGAGAAGTTGCAAAATTCCTGTGATGTGTCAGGTGTGCAAGCCCATCCAGGGCAGTGAAGGAGCCCATGTTGCAGTGTTTCTGGTCGTCAGCACCTATCTCCCTCCCTGGCACGAGACAGCCGTTTGTTGAATGTTGAATGAAATTTAAAAAGTGGAGGAATTTGGATTCAAACCTGGGCTTTCCCACTGTAAAGCTCATCCCCTTTTATTTATTTCCTCTTTACCACCCTACAGAACAGACGGCTTATGTAGCAGGACGGTGAGGGCCACGAGCCAGCCGCCGACTGTCTAGACCCTCAGCTGCCCCATTTGTGAATTAGGGGTAATAAAATGCATTCCAAAGCCTCTTTCGTTAGGACTAAATGAGTTATTTCAAGTGAATGGGCTTTGCAAGCTGTAAATTGCCGTATAAACCCGAGGAAATGAAATGACAAGGAAAACTGTCCACCAAGACTTCGCCTGCACCCAAGCGCTCTTATTTTGAACACAACCTTCCTCTGCTAATGCATCAATTTACTCTCAGAAAATCCACACTGCTTCTCTGAGCAGCTTCACTCAGAGCCAGCCACTCAATTAATAAGTCCCCATTACCCTGAAAAAAAAAAAAAAAACAAGCCAACAAAAAAGCCATTTTCTAGTACCTAAACAACAGGATTTTCGACTTAAAACACAATGCCAGCCTAATTAACTAATTAGACAACAAAATAAATAATTATCCAGTGTATCAGCAAGAGAAAGAGATGCGTTAAAAGGTTACTCAGATGCATTGTTTCTTCTGGAAAGGGATCGAGCTGGCTTGACTAGGATCTGGAGAGTTTTATTTGTGGGTTTCAGTCAGAGACCTCTCCCAAGCTGTGTGATAATTACACACATCACCCGGTAATGGGAGAGCCTGTGTGTGCACACTTTCTGGGTGATGAGCAGCCCAGTCTCCCTCTCTGCACTCCCAGCCCTTTGTAGCAAGCAACTCTCTTTCCCAGTTCTCCTCCTAAACAAACTTATCAGAACTGTGACGTCCACAGAGTGGAAGAGGATGGTGCTCTTTATCAAATGAGCCTCAAACATGCAGACTGAGAATGTGTTTTGGCGCCTCCTTGGTAATCCTCAAGCAAATTGCTTTTACATCATTACAACCATAGGTTCCTAGGAATGGGATTTGGGATAAAGGGTGAGAAGCCTTTGATCCTGTATTTCTATAAGACCAAACTCTTCCTATGCAAAGTATCTGAATTAATTAATTTTAAGATGGCATGGCAATGAGGAGCATGCATCAATCCATAAAGGGGTTGATACCACACATCTGCTTGGTAATTCATTCTGACGTCCCTGATGGATGTGCTGCGGGCAAGGTTGGTGTGTTGCACCTGATGGACTCTGTCATCATCTTCATGGGTCCATTCATGGGGAGTGGCTTTAATAATGCCAGCAAACAAACAAACAAACAACCCACCAGAATCCCCAGATGAAGGAGCCAACCTTACCTTCCAAAGACAAAGATTCCAAATCTCTAAAGATTACTGGAATTTGGCTGGAAGATGACCCTGGACATGGGGCTCCAGATGTGATGAAACTGTTATATTCTCAAGAGAAGAGCAAGATCGATTTTGGGCGAGTCAATGAATTTTCAGCCAAAGCAATTCGCTTGGCTATGAATGGACTTTACCTCTTGCTTATACTCTGAGGAAAGAATCCCTCCTTCTTCCCACTCTCTTTCCCCTCTTTGCATAAAGAGCTGTGGAGTCTGCACTAGGTAAATGCAATGTCCCTGAGGATCTAAGAGTAACAGCTCCATCCTCTTTATAGTGAAACTCATATTCTTGAGAGGGAAGCAGACATTATCTCAGTTATGCAATTAGTTATTTAGTGAAAATAGTAGTAGATGCTACAAAGAACAAATCAAGGAACTTTTGTAGCATGTAAGAAAGTGGGGCTCTTGAGTGGGGGTAGAGGAAATGCCCTTTGAACTGGCATCTAAATGAGTCAAGAGAGGCAGGCAGGGATCAGCTCATGTGGAGAGTAGGAGGCTGTGAGTTTTATCTGAGGGCCATAAGGGAGCCCATGAAATATTTCAAGCACATGGAATATTACTCAGCCATTAAAAGAAAGAAATCTTGCCATCTGCAATGATATGGATGGAACTAAAGGGTATTATGCTAAGTGAAATAAGTCAATGAGAGAAAGTTATCATATGATCTAAGTCATATGTGGATTTTAAGAAACAAAACAGATGAACATAGGGAAAGGAAGGGAAAATAAAAGAAGACAAAAACAGACCAGGAGACAAACCATAAAAGACTCATAATGCTAGAAAAGAAACGGAGGGTTGTTGTACAGTTGGTGGGTGGAGGTATGGGGTAACTGGGTGATGGGCATTAAGGAGGGCACGTGATGTGATGATCACTGGGTGCTATATAAGACAAATGAATCACTGAGCTCTACCTCTGAAACCATTATTACAGTATATGTTAATTAATTTGAATTTAAATTAAAAAATTAAAAATAAAAGTTTAAAAAAAAAGGAAAGAAAAGATCCAATGAGCAGAGACTAGACTCTGAGGTTCTAGGTGAGAAGAATGTGAAGTTGGGCTGCAGAGTAGAGGAGGCAACAGAGAGGAGCAGATGGATCTCAGAGATGTTTGAGCAGAAACTTACAGGATTTGGTAATTGATTAGATTGGGGACAGGGGGAGGGACACCATGTTGTGTAAATGTGACTCCCAGGGCTGCTGGATGGATGGGTGGCAGTGAATTCACCAAGGCAGCTCAGACGAAACTTTATACAACTGCTCAGAGAGCCATCTTTAGTCTGCTCATCTCAGAAAGGCAATTCTTTTTTTTTTAACATTAAAAAAAAAGATTTATTTATTTATTCATGAGGGACAGAGAGAAAGAGAGAGAGAGGCAGAGACATAAGCAGAGGGAGAAGCAGCCTTCACAGGAGCCCGATGTGGGACTTGATCCCCGGTCCCAGGATCACAACCTGAGCTGAAGACAGACGTTCAACCACTGAGCCACAGTGTCTCCTTTTTTTTTTTTTTTTTACATTTTTTTAAAATTTAAATTTAATTTGCCAACATATAGTAAGACTCCCAGTGCTCATCCCATCAAGTGCCCTCCTCAGTCCCCATCACCCAGTTACCCCATCCCTCCACTACCTCCCCTTCCGCAGCCCTTTGTTTGTTTCCCAGAGTTAGAAGTCTCTCATGGTTTGTCTCCCTCTCTAACTTTCCCCACTCAGTTTTCCTTCTTTCCGTTATAATCCCTTTCACTATTTCTTATATTCCACGTATGAGTGAAAAGGACTCTGCCCTCCATCCCCCGAGTGGAGACATAGGATGTAGGGATGGGGGACTGTCACGCCTTCGAGAGCAGGACTGATGCAACCTGTCAGTGCTAGGGCAGAAATCCTGAGGCTAGAACAGTGGCAGGTCTTGAGATTGGAGGGCAGAAGTGCACACAGCCCAGATGGGCTTCAGGAGAACTTGGAGCCCAGGCAGAGGCAGTGGGAGCTCGTTATAAGCAGCACGGCTATGTGCTGTGTGGAGACAGGCACTGTAGCCAGGCATGAGCATGCACTCTCAAGGGAGATAATGCTGGCTTTGAACCTGAGTCTGCCCTTACCTGGGCATGCATGTCAGCCCCCTGAGCCTCACGTCTGTGGAATACAGGTGGTGATAGCATCTACCTCAGTGAAGGCTGAATGAGACCATGGGGTAAACGATTGACCATGACAACTCACACATGACAGGTGGTCATAAACTGCTGCCGTCATTACTATTTCCGCCAGGAGCATAAATTTCAATCTCAATACCCAAGTGAGGCCAAAGGCAGGGTCAGCATTCAGGGAATCGTCCAATGTTAAATGGTAATGAGAGCAAGAGGAACAAGGAAATAGGAGGTGGCAGGAGGCTGGGGCTTGGCTCAGATTTCTGGGCTCCACAACGAACACCCCATCCGCCTAATTACAAAAAGCCTAGGAGCAGCCATTGTTAAACCATCCCCTGGTTCTGAGTTTATAGCAATAGTTTAACCTTGGCCACAGCCGTAGCCAGCAGCCCTTGTCATGTCTGGCTTGCAGGTGTGTTTTGTTTGGCCTCCACATGGTTTAATTAAAAAAAATTGTTATTAATTAATTTATTTTTAAAGATTTTATTTGAGAGAGAGAGAGCACATGTGCACATGTGCACGAGCAAGTGGGGGCAAGGGAAGATGGAGAGGGACAAGCAGACTCCACGCTGATCGTAGGGCTCAATGTGGGGCTTAATCACATGACCTTGAGATCATGATCTGAGCCAAAAACAAGAGCTGGGTGCTTGACTGACTGAGTCACCCAGGAGCCCCTCAGTTATTATTTTTTTTAATGATCAATAAACATTCATTTATTTATTTACTTACTTATTTTAAAGATTTTATACTTAAGTAATCTCTACACCCAACATGGGGCTCGAACTCACAACCCCGAGATCAAGTGTTGCATGTTCTACCAACAGAGCCAGTCAGGCACCCAATAAATGAGTAAAAAACATTTAAAACTTGGATTTGTCACACTAAAATCAGAATTTCCAGTTTTACCGAGAGACCCAAAGATCTGACAAAGCTTGGGTTCACATCCCAACATGGCTATAGTAGCCAGGATCCAAGAGTGGATATTTCTTTTAAGAAAAACACTGGCTGTCCAGAATCCTGGGGTGACTCTTCTCGGTTCTCTGACTTGCTGAGCCTTGTAGACTTTAGAATCTTTGGGCTCCTTCTCTAAAACAATGATTTACTATGTTCCAGTTGGGATTATTATTCTTTTCTAAACTGGATAAGGTTGGTTCACCATTAATGTTGGATCATTGATAGTATTTTCCAAATTCACACAACCATGGACAAAGGCACACATGTCCTTGCACTAAACAGTCTAATTATTGGGACTTTTCTTGACTTTTTCTCCAAAATTGTTCTCAATAGTCTTAAGCTTGTCTATACTAGAATCTGGCATCGGTGTCAGATTTTGTTCACGTGTCTATCTTTGGTTTTTAACATTGAAGACATCTAGCTATCACGGCTCTTTTCCAGGTGTTTTGCCCCCTGAATGCTTCTGAGACACACTTGGCCAAAGGTTCTTGTTCAAAAAAATCAAAACTCTTTTAAACCCTGAGTGAAATGGTTTCTGATAATCCTTTTTTCCAATCTCCCCTTGGTGAACCCATGAGGAAGTAGAGACACGTATGAAGAACCTGCCTTTTCGAGGAAAACAAAACAAAACAATAGGCAATGACATAGTAGAGAGGGAAGATATTTGCCCCAATAGCAAAATCAACTACTTGCAGATTTCATTTACCCAAGGACAGCATGTTTTCTCAAATATTCCGTAGTGATTATCTGGCAAAATCTCAAAACATTTTTTTAACACAAGTTGTCTTTGGTCAATAAATACCAGAACTGAAATGTCCTGGTGGGGGGTGGGGTGGAGATTTATGATCCTAGCACAACAAACACACCCATAAATCAGTCCGAGAAAGCTCTCAGGTAGCCGAAGCAGCATTTTGCTGCCCTCAGCAGAGGCCACGAGTGAGTGTGTGGGCTCCTGACAGGCTGGGCTCTGCTCAACGTGTGGGGAGAAGGACCAGCTTTCAAAGACCCCATTTATCCCGCCTCAAAGGAACGGACACTTTGACTTTGCATAGCTGAGTTTTCCTCTCTCCAGTCTACATTCTCTGGGAATTTACATTTTTCCATTGCTTGTAAGTCTTTCCAAAGACAGGCATTGGGGTGAAGAAGCTGAGAGCTGGGTTCGAATCTCTGCTTGACTGCTCGGCTGTGTGAGCTTGGACATCTCTTAAATGCTCTGACATTTCACTTTCTTATCTGAAAATTGCACATAATAATATCTACCCTCTAGGGCTGCCGTTTGGACTAAATGAGATGACCTATGGGCAATTAACTTGGTGCCTTGCCAATGGAAAGCACTTGATACAGTTTTATTTTTATGGTTAATATGTATAAGGTTCATGGCACAGTATAAGTCTTCTATGAATTACACTTAGTGCTTTCCAAGGTGCTAATTTACGGGACTATGCAGATGATGCTCCAAAATAAATAATAGCTTCCTCCAGATGCAAAGCTTGACTGAAGCCTTTGTACAGTGTGTCTTGATATGGAGTCCAGCTCTGATAACTGGGTTTGTCTTGGCCCCGAGATCTATTGCCACCTTGAACTTCCATTTGTTTACTATCCATTCCCATCCACCATTCAGCACGAGACTCTCTTAAGCCTGCTTCTCCACATTTTAAGTGTTGGGAGGTTCCCTACTCTGATTCTATGCCCTCTTCTGCCCTCCTGCTCCCCACTGCCCCTCTCCCTTTCCCAGCCCCTCTCCTCTGTCTTCTCTTTGCCTTTCCTCCCTCCCTGCCTTTCTCTCAGTCTACAACTCCCTGATGAACTTAAATTCCCTGGTCTCAGTTACTGCGTACATGTGCCTATGGTCCCAAATGATATGTGGTTCTCCCAGCTGTCTTTTCTGGATTCTAGGTTCCATATCTAGAGAGACACTCCATCTGACATTTCCACTAAGGTACCTCAGACTCAACGTTTCTCAGACATGCTTCTTCACCCTTCTTCACTGTTTGGGCAATTCATTCCAGACTCTAACATGTGCCGGCTGTGTGCAGGATGCTGAGGAGGCAGTGATGGGAGTCAGACAAGTCTCAAGCTTGCAGAGCTCACACTGGTTGGCCTTCGGAGCCTCTTGTCTTGGTAAGTGTCACCAACAACGTACTGATCACGCAGGTCCAGTATCTGGGACTCCCTTTGGATGCCTTCCTCTCCCTGTGTGCAAACCTCTGCCTTGCCCTGTAGATTCACTTCCTAAATACCTCTCTTGTCTGCCACCCTATCTTGACAGCCTCTCATCTGTCACCCACATGCTGCGGTAGACAACCTTTTCCTGGAACCCTGTGTTTCTCCCAACCATCTCGCACAGAGCCGCAGGAGTAGCTTTAAGTATCAAAGTCTGGCCATGTGATCCTTCAGCTTAAAATAGTTCTATGGCTCCCCTGGATTTTAGCACACAACCCAGTGTCCTGCCTCCACCTCCACCATGTTTCCAGCTCCTGTCTTCCTCTCTTTCTGTCCTAGATATGTTGACATTCTTTGTGGTTCTCCACTGTGCTCTGATCGCCCTGAATGCCCAGCCATTCCCTCTGATCTGATCCCTATTCCCCTGCTCAGGATCAGGTCTCAGCTGAAACATGACCTTCTCTGGGATGCATCCTTGACTGCCTATCCTTGGTCTACACTCCTGCACCATCTTGGGTTCTTCACTGTAAGCTCTTGCACACTCATGGTCATTTAATCAGAATGTGGTGAAGCCTTGGACCAGTACTTCCTTGTGCATAGCTTGGATCACCTGGGGAGCAAGCATATGAAAAATGCAAATTTGAGGGGGGTTCTCACACTTAATCAGAATTCCAGGAAGTGGGTTCTGTAAATGTATATTTTTAAGGGGCTTCACCAGTGATTCAGAAGCATTCTGAAGAGAAGCAGAGATGGAGTACTATTGCCCATGGAATAGGGGAAGAATCCCTGCTCTTGACCCAGCCAGGCAGAGAGACAGGACTATGGGATGAGGCAGGCTATGGACAAGGCACAGGGTCTCAGGATGCCCTAAGGAGCTTCTCCCTCCTCAGGTTCTCTGCTCTTATGGCATGGCTTGGATTTCTAGCTGTCTCATGATCTCTTGACAAATGCATATTTCACAAAAAGTGGAGAATTTTCTAGAACTGTCAGCATGAGCAGACTTCCTATTTCCTATCCCGGGGGTCTGCCACATAGATTACCCTGCTACTCTTCAGACACATGCATAAGCCTCACTGACAATAACAACCCTGTTATCCGAAGTTATGGGAATAGAAGAGGCAAATGGACAAGGCCAGTATTTATCTATGAAATCTCACTTCCTCTTAAGGATATTTCCATCCATGACATCTCTTCCACTGTTCTTTGGAACAGCTGCTTAAATCTTTGGTGTAGTCCAAAGATCAGGGGTTGTCAAATCAGACGTCCTAGAAATGACTCTAGGTACATTTCTTCACCTCTCTGGAATTCATATTTCTCTTCTGTAGAAAAGCAGCAACAATAGCAAAAGCAGGTAGGAAGCTCACCTGGAGGGGATGTGAATTGTGTGAAAATCTGGACACAGGGAAACCGCCCCCCCACCCCAGGGATGTTAGTGACCCTTCCCTTGCCCCTCTGCAAAGTGTTCATCAATCTCAGACATCGGGAAGGCCAGCCCTGCTCTGACAGCGATGTCACTCCTGCTGCCACACTATAAATACAGATCACTGTCATGGTGAAACCAAGCGGTAGCATCCCTTGCTTTGGTAGAGAGCTCCATAAAAAAATTGCATCTTATTACATACTTTTCCCAAAAATTGACATAATCCATAACTTCGTTTTCCATGGAAGGAAATTTAGAGACAGATTTGTCAGGTTCTTTCCTATAATCGACTGGCGATCTATCTAGATTCAACTCTTGACTCTGGCACTTACTGGCCATGTAATGTGGGAGCAACACTTACACCAGCCCTGAAGACATTGCTCACTTGCTGCGAGGCCCTAGTCTAAAAGTTTAGTCATACCTGCCCTTCCCCTCTTCGTATGATCATGATCTTTATGTCACAGGTGAGAAGATTGAGGCAGAGTGAAGAAAGACAGTCCAGAGTCCACTACTGGGAAATGGCCTTCGGGTAGTGGAATTAGGCCTGGGACTGTCATCATGACCAACATGGTTGAGCTTTCTAAGTCATTGTTCCTTATGTTAGCAGAAGTAGGGGTGATGAGAGTCAGTATCCCCACCTAGAGTAGGAAATTAAGCAAGGCAGCGCAGCTAAATATCTAGCATAGCACTTGGTCATGGAAACCTCAGGATGTGTTTCATCTTGTGTTAAAGTGGTACCTGAGCCTTCATTGGATGAAGCCGCCCTTTACCATGGCGGCTGAATGCAAATAGTGGCATTGCCCCTGCTTATGTAGCCTGCCAGACACCTCTCTTCTGTTCTAGCCTGGCCATTGGCTTTGTTAGACTCAAAGTCCTGCTGGTCACCACCAGCTCCTACTGATGGCCATGTGTCTTTGGCCGTGGCTTCCATGCCTTGGTTATAAAGGTGTGGAGGGAAGAAGCCTGATGAGAGACTGGCCTCAGGACATCTGCCTGCTGCAGCCACCGTAAAAGGAACCAGGTCTCCAAGTTGCTGCCTCTCCTGCTGTCTGTCTTTCCCTGGTCCCTACATCTTGTACACTCTTCATAGAGCTGGGTTCTGACTTTTCTTCTCCATCTGGCCCACAACCTCACTGTGTCTCACTGGGATAATTTGGCAGGCTTCTAAATGGTTTTCTATGTCCAGACCTCCGACCGGGAGTCAGCAAACTACAGCCAGTGACCAAATCCGGCCCTGGGCCTATTTTTAGCTAAGAACATTTTTACATTTTCAAAGGTTTGTAAAAGCCAATGAAACAAATAATAAAAATAAAGAAGAACATGCAGCAAAGCCCACAAAGCCTAAACTATTTACGATCTGGCCCTATTCAGGTCCCACTTGCTGACCTTTGTTCCAGACTACTCTTTAGCTTGCGACATAACTATCCTTTTACCTAGATCCCTGGGACCCACCCCCACCCAACCCAGCACGTTGTATCGCCACCATGCTCAAAACTCCTTAAAACATCATGAGTATAAGAAAAGCGCCACCCTGCTCAAAAATCTTTAAAACATTTTGAGTGTAAAAAAAGCAAGCTGGAGGTGACCTGAAAAAATCTGGATCCAGATCCCAACTCCACATTTGATGAGCTACATGCCCCTCCAAGCCTGTTTCCTCATCTGCGTGGTGCAGAGAGTCCTGGTGGCAGCCTATGGGTTATTTGGGGTCCCGTGGCTGTGAAGGGTGAAAATAAAGTCCGAGCTGCAGAGAGCTCTTCCAAGTACAAGATGATTTCCTAACTCTTTTGTTCATGGGGTGGCATCCCCAGCCCAGAGCCTGCTTTGCAGCCTGTCCCCAGTGGGGCCCCATTTTCTCCACCTCATTCCTTGGGATTCTCCACCTGACCTGCCTCCACACACCGTTCTGTTCTCACCCACTGTGGCAGAAACGTTCTTCTCCTGTCCTCTCATTTGAGTCCAACCTGACTGTGGAGGTTCATACTCAGGTGGCGCGAAGCACATGGTGGAATGTGTGTGTGGACATTGGGCACAGAGACTGGATGTAGCTTTCTCAGCTCTGTGACTGCTCTCCAGGCCCACGGAGGCCTGCATCATGGCACTCTGTGAGCCAGTCCTAACTGCTCTCCTCCTTCTCTTTTCTTGTTCTTTTTCTTTCCAACACTCCAACATGAAACAGTGCCTGCTGGGGCCGTAAAAATATTTTGGCTGTCTCCTTCTTAAAAACTTTCTAAAAATACACAGAGGCACCTCAGATGAACACATGGCTGGCTTTGATGATTGCCTTCCAGGTGACGGAAATACAACCCAAGCGTGCACCCCTCCTGAAGACGAGCGTGGGCAACTCCTGGTTCAGGCTTTCCCAGGAGAGGCTGGTAAAGTGGCAGCAGCGTCGACACAGCAAAAGTTCACCCTGTCTGCCGGCCACTTGAAATCCTGCAGAACTCCAGTTTATTTGTAGAAATCAGAAGGAGGAACGTGACTTAAAGGGAAGTAGAATGTGATTCATTCCCTCCTTTTGTATTTGAAGATCTGCTGAAAGAAATAAGAAGTTTTGAAATTTTTGCCTCTTTAAAGCACTTGTCTGAACTTGGATAAACTTTTGTTTCATGGCGTCCTGGAAGATCACTGGGCGGGAAGCCAGTGAGACAAGGTTCTAATTGCCACCTGCCACTAACCTCCGACAAGTCACGGCTTGCCTCCGAACCTCAGTCTCTTTATCTAAACACGGAGATGCTTTAATTAAGTGACTTCTCCGACCTTTTCCAGCTGTAAAATTCCATGATCTATCAGCTAATATTTAAGACATAATGTAAGACTAGAAAACAAGAGAGATTCTTTCACCACTAATAGTCACAACTTTGGAGGATGCTGCATATGGCTCTCATTTAAAATCCTGTTCACTGGGCAGGGTGCAGTGACTACAACGGAAGAAAGCATGTGTTTATTCTCTGGTCCTGCATGTTGCATGTTTATAACATGCCTTTGTGGTCGAGATCATTCCCGTTATACAGAAGATAACACCGAGGCTGTGAAGTTGAAATTAATATTCAAGCTCATATCTATGAGATGAACCCATTCTACTTAAAAGGGCCCCAATCTTATTAAGCATCTCCAAAGTAGACCTTCAACTTATTGGACCTTCAGGTAATTCTGACCTATGGTGCAAATTGTTGTTTATGGTACATTTTTTTTAAAAAAAGTTTTATTTGTTATTTTTTTAGAGACACACAGAGAGAGTGTGTGTGGGCTGAGGGGGTAGTGGGAGAAGGAGAGGGAGAGAAAGAATCCCCAGCAACCTCCATGTTGAGCTTGGAGATCAACACCAGGCTCAATCCCATGACCCTGAGATCATGATCTGAGCTAAAATCAAGAGTCGGATGCTTAACAGGCTAAGTAACCCAGGCGCCCCTATTTATGATACATTATTAAATGAGGTAAGCTTATTTTGTATTGCAATGTATCACTGCTTCTGATGTTTTGGTACTTACAGCGAAGTTGCTTGCCCACTGTGTGCCTAATATTAGTAAGGCCTCATTCAGGCTCTTGTAATAGTGTTTTCACAAAATCAAGATTCCTCAAGGAATGCCCCAGTTCATGCATTCTTGCCTATCTTAGTTATTCTAGGAAAAAGGCTTTCATGATCAGTGCATTTTGGAATATGAGACAAAATTAAATGGGGTCAGAATCTCTTTGCACAGCCTGTAAGGCACAGGTGGTCATTTGGAATCTCCCAGAGGGTGCTACAATTTGCTATATTTCCTGAAGTATTTCATCACAGGACCCCTCTACCTTTGCATTGGTATCCACAGAAATCAATGCTTCTCCCACTTAATCTTAATTTCTTTCATTGGCACTGAATCTATGGGGTATAGTTTCAATATAAAAAAGAAAGAATAATGACTATTTGCTATGTTTTAGACACTTTGTGGTTTCCAAAGTGTTTGTCTCACTTGGTTTTAAAAATGACGATGAGAGATGGGATATGATTTGGTTACTCCATTGTATTCACATAGCAATGAGAATTTCAGTGCAAGATGGTGCACAGAATAAATGCTACAACCTTCCCCCACTTCTATGAACATATTGGGAAGGTGGAGAAAATATTAGTAAGGTATATTAAACACATAGCAGTGCTCTTAAACAAGAATGGGGATTCCCAAATATCAGGAAGGGCAATATTTCTTAAGAAAAAGGCACCTGTGGTACTTAACAGGTCTGAGTCCTTGAAGTCCAAAGGGGTGCTGAGAAGAGCTCAGCCCCAACATGAGTCCAGGTGAAGGGCATTGAGTCCTAGGAAGGGCTGGGGCTGCATCTGGCAGTCTGGGCATGGCTAAGGACTGCACTTAGGCTGTGAATTTGTAGTGAGGCTAGAAATCTGCTCCCTGATTCTATTTCTAGAATCTGCACTGCCCTGTGTCTGTCTACCCAGAGGTGTGGCTTAAGCCCTGGTCCATGGACTTGAGCAGTGCCTTCTGCCCACAGCAGGGCCTGGAGTTACCAAAGGGTAGGGCCTGTCTTCAGAGAATCCCAACATGTGGGATGGGATCACATGATGAGACATGTGATTAGGAGCCATGGGGATGCACCCTGGGACTCCCCAGGATGAAGCCCATGGAAGACCAACAAGACTGTAGAGAGTAGAAGACTAGTCATGTGATGAAAAGAAAAGATCACCAAGGAATCTAAAAAGAAATTTACAATATGTGAATATCCAGAAAGAAATAAAGGAAGAATAGCCAAGAGAAGAGGAAAGAAGGTTGTGGGGAAGGGAAATTTTGAAATGTTAGCAAAGCATTCAGAAAAGCAATGATAATTTCCATATGTAGAAATACATTTTTTGAAAATAAAGTACCTTATATGACGGGGTTTTGGAGTGTACTTGTTATGATCAGCACCAGGTGATTAGAATAAAAGCCTAAAGAAAAGAAAAGAAAAGAAAAGAAAAGAAAAGAAAAAAGAAAAAAAGAAAAGAAAGTACCTTTAAAGATGTTGGTTTCCTTGACAGAAGGAAACCTCCAAGAACATAGCATTGCAAAGAGAGAACTATCTGAAAATACTGAGACATAGCAGGTGACCTGTTCAGAAACCAGGGCAAATGGGGTTCTAGGAGAAGAGAATGGACAGAACAGAGCTCAGAACACATATAAGGAATATTTGAAGATGTGCTGTATGGACATTCTAAAAATCGGCTGATGTCATCTAGAAAAAAACCTCCACACATAACACATACAAAGGAGAATCCTACAATGTGTCAGAGGAAATTAAAAACAAATCCTGCAATGGAGCGAAAATCATGCTGATATCAGATTTCTCATCAGCAGTATCAGGTGCCAGCATAATAATTAAGTAATATATTGAGAAAGAAAATAGATTTCTGTCATGAATCTCTTATTTTTCCCAAGTAATTTTTAAGAGGGAGGATAATGTAAATAAAGAGATTTAAAGACATACAAACCAGGAAGGTGACCACAGCCTCCCCTGAAGGAACAAGAAATCCTAGAAGGAGGTCCACATGGTCCCATGGGCCAGATCCAGGTCACCACCTAGTTTTGTGTGGTAAGTGGGCCAAGAAGGATGTTACACTTTAAAAGATTGAGAAGAAATAAAAGAAGAATAAAATATTGTGACACATGGAAATATCAAATCAAATTTCGTTCCCCATATTAAAGTTTTATTGGGACATGGCCAAGCCTATTTGCTACATAGTGTTGAGGGCTGCCTTCAAGACACAAGGGCAGAGCTGAGTAGTTATGAAAGAGACCACGTGGTCCACAAAGCCTAAACTATTCACTATCTGGGCCATTATGGAAAAAGCTTGCCAACCAAATAGATGTATGTTAGCAAGAAAAAATATGAACTATGATAAACAGAATTGAATGCAAGAGATGAAAGCAAACAACACAATCAACAAATATTTTGAGGATTCTAAATAAATCACGATATAACTATTATTATTTTAAAAAATTAAAAATGTGTGAAAAGAAACTGCAACTAAATCTCCAACAACAACCTCACAGAGTAGAGAGTTTTGAAAGGAAGTAAACGTTCTGCGCAGATTGCTTAGGAGAATGGAGGTACTAATGATATTTGTGTCTTTTAGAGGAAACATATCTAAAGTAATTTTTTGAGAGACATTAAAAAACAAAGAGAATTTAAACACAAATCAGTAGACACTAAATAAAAGGATTAAAAGAAACTTGAATTATCTAACAGAAGGAGAAGAGGGAAAAATAAGAAGGCAAGAAGTATAGCAAGTAGAAAACATGAAATAAGAAGGCAGACATAAGTCCAAAATTGGAGCAATTCCAGCATAAAACAAATTAAACTCACCTAAAATGGACCTACTAAAATAAGATGAAATGCTGTCTGTGAGAGACACAGCAGAACAAATAACTCTAAAGATTGAAAATAAGTGGAATGGGGCGTCTGAGTGGCTCAAGGTGGTTAAGGGTCTGCCTTTGGCTCAGGTCATGATCCCGGGGTCCTGAGATTGAGCCCTACATCAGGCTCTCTCCCAAATAAATAAAATCTTAAAAAAAAAAAAGACCTGGCACCTTCCAGTCTCTGGCACCAGGAGATCTCTGGCAAACGAAAGCCAGGGAGTCAATACTAATGTCAGAAACAAGGAATTAATCCAAAGGGACAAAAGAGAAAGAAAAGATGCTCGTGGTGATAAGAGGACCATGTATAGGTTAAGAACTTGCAGCACCTGCTGAAAGTATCAAACCATTTCAGCTTTGCAGGACTCACAGAAACAGTCTGGTGGTCTGGATGCGGCCATCTGCTTCAAGTTGCCTCTGGGTTGCCAGGTGGTGACTGCTTTGCTCATAGAGTCTTCATTCTCTAGAAAGAAAGAACAGTGGGAGAGAGTGGGTGCCTGGCAGGAAGGCAGGGGAAGATGCTCAGGTCTCAGAGCACAGTCCTGACTTGGGCGTTCAGTTGGGAGGCCCTGACCTGAGTTTGGTTCACACAGAATATGGGTGCTTCACCATAATGCCTGGGGACACAAATGTCCCTTGAAGTTCTGCTTTCTGATTCCCAGGATAAAGATTCTCCCAGCTGGAATTTTTAGAAACAATTGTGAACTGGGTCATTTGTGAACAGGAACGAATCCAAGATAGAAGCCCAGAGGGGGTCCAGGGAAGGTGACAGTGTGGGGTGGTGGGTGCCGGCTGCATGGGGGTCCCACCTCGCTCCATCCAGGTCCGGTGCTTGGAGGCTCTGTCTTCTCTTCACTCTGAAGTGCAGATTCCTTGCTTCTTGGTTATCCTTCCATTGCTGGTTTCTAATTGTACTGTGACCATAGTTTGCATGATGCCTATTTTGGGAGGAGTGGGGAGCTTTAGATGGAGTACATGGTCAATTTTTAGAACATACATTCCCTGTGTGTTGGTGTCCACATTTTATGTTGTGTCTATCAGCTATCCCACACATGTACACTTCCAAGTGTGCCATGTGCCAGAGTTTCAATAATTAAATTAACCTTACTATACCTTTTACTTGTATTACCCTTGTTCCATTGTCTTTTGACCTAAGTGTGTTAAAGACACTCATATGGGTTGGGAATTTATCTTCTTCTTCTTTTTTTAATCTCCTGGCAGTTCATTCAAGTTTTTGTTTTCTGTATTTGGGGAGTTATATTATTAAGTGCTGGGGTAAAAATGTTTCTTTCCTCCCAAGACTTACTCCTTATTCCTTCCTTACTAGCAGAGGAGCCTCTATGTTGTTGAAAGGAGCAATGCACCCAACTTAGAAATATTTTCCCTTGAAAAACAGAAAACAGGAAGTGTTGGGGTGGGGATCTGGGGAAATTGGAACCCTTGTGCTTTGCTGGTGGGTGTGTAAAATGGTGCAGTCGCTGTGAAAAACTGAATGGCAGTTCCTTTAAAAATTAAATATGGAATCACCACATGATGCAGCAATTCTACTCCTGGCTCTATACCCCAAATAATTGAAAGCAGAGACTTGAACATGTATTCGTACACCAATGTTCATGGCAGCATTATTCACAACAGCCAGTGTGGAAACAACCCACACTTTCTTTTCTTTCTTCCTTCTCTTGCTTCCTCTATCTCTTCCCTCCCTCCCTCCCTCCCTCCATTCCCTCTTTCCTTCTCCCCATTGACCCCCATGTGCAATCTCCTGGGTGGGGGTGTAACTCAGTAGGCCTACATGCCTCTCCTCTGCCAAGCACACGGGGGACATCCACAGGTCCTCACTAGGCTCAGGAGTCCGGGACCAGACCCTGGCCTGAAGGACCCACAGAGGGCTGATTCAGATCTGTCTTGGCCTTGTCAGATCTCCTTCATCAGGCTCCCATTTCATGATATGATTTTACTGGAATGCAGCAGGAACGACAGCACTTTCTAGAACTAATTGCATTCAGCTTCAGGCCTGGGACTAACTGGTATGCACAGTGTGGGCAGGAAGTCAGAGTGCAGGGCTGGGCATCACGTGCCGGTGACCACTTGCACGTCTTCTTCTATTTTCTCCGGACCTCTTCCCCACATCAGCTCACCAGCACCCTTATGCTCCTGCTCTTGTCTACCCCTTTCTCAGGTGAGGGAATCTTCAGCCCCAGAGGGTGGTCCTGCATCTCATAAGGGATGACACATCTCCTAACAGACAGTGCTGAGATCACAGGTGGCCCTGTCAGTCTTTGGGTTTGTTGGTTTTCTTCTTTCTGGATCTGCTTCCTCATTTCAAGAAAACGTCTACTATGACTCTTTTAGGATTCTAGCCTTATTTTCCACAAGGATTGCTTAGGAGCTTATCCTTATCAGGTGAAGGACTCAGGAACTGCATTGATTTTAGTGGGAACTTACCCTTCAGCTTTAAACTTCTCAATGGACATCATTTGAGGGCTGCAGATTCTCTGCATGCTCCTGAAATCTGCCTCTGTCCCAAATCCACCTGTCATCCATGAAAAGATCCAAAATCTACCAAAGAGCAGGGGAGCTATTGTTTGCAATATTTGTTGTCCCACAAATAACAAAGCTCTCATCTCTTTCCTTCTCTCCTTTTCCACTGCCCAGATGCGTCTTAATTGTTACCTGAAATTCTCTGACCATCTTGATAAATCTTAATACATATGCATTTATTGAAGAAAAAATATTCTGGTTGAAACACTATGCTCTTTACTGGGAATTTTGAGACACAACAAGACAAACTCTTGGTCCTCCATCACCTCAGTCTAGTAGAAAGTGTGACATATAAACAAATAGTGAGAATTAATATTTATTAGAGGCTTACACACATTGTTACATACATTGTCATTGCTCCTTTACACACTGGGATGTCATTTAATCCCCAACACAAACAATAATACTGGGAAGATATTATCATCAGCCCATTTCACGGAAGTGAGGGTTTCAGGTGAGAAAGGAGGAGAGAGAGATGGGCTCTTTCCCTGTTTGGGGGGTGACAAAGGCCACACTCTTACAGCAGGTGACAGGTCTCTTGCATTAGGCTGTGATGCTCACCATGCTTGGTGACAGTTTTTTTTTAATTTTTTTTTATTTATTTATGATAGTCACAGAGAGAGAGAGAGAGAGAGAGAGAGAGAGGCAGAGACACAGGCAGAGGGAGAAGCAGGCTCCATGCACCGGGAGCCTGATGTGGGATTCGATCCCGGGTCTCCAGGATTGCGCCCTGGGCCAAAGGCAGGCGCCAAACCGCTGCGCCACCCAGGGATCCCTGCTTGGTGACATTTTAAGGCAAGCTGCCTAGAAAGCTGGGGAGAAGCTACATGTAATTTTGAATGCTGAATCAGGGTTCATGAGGGAGGGGGCAGAAGGAGCAGAGACACACAGTAACTGTGCAGCCTGGCATGCTCATACGAGTGCACACAGTTCAGCATTGCTAACGTTTATAGCAAATTTGGAGGGCGAATGGGGTACAATGAGGGAGACTGGAAGCTGAGGCGGGGAAGTGAGTGGGGGCCAGGCCATGGGGTCCCCCCTGGCTTATAAGGGGTTAGGGGTCTTTTTGGGGGAGATGAAAGGTGCAAGCCCGTTTTTGGACAGGGCTGCTGTGATGCCCAACCTCTGTCACAGGGCCAGGCACGTAGTAGGTGCTTGGTCTCTTCCTGCGAAACAAAGCTGTCTGCTCTGGAGGCACCTCGGATTTCCAGTTCCGTGCATGCATTAACACAAAGATCTAAACAGCAGTAAAAGCCAACAATATGTCTATTCCATGCCCATGTCTGTTTTAGACCATTCACGGAATAATTATCAGGATGGCTAACAATGGATGATTTATTACAAATATCAGCTTTGCTGCTTGTTAATTCAGAACCAAAATATTTGCCCATTTCCATCCCAAAGGGAGAAATCTAGTTAGTTTGTTCCCCATGTTATAACTATGAAATTAAATTAAATGAACTGAATGAATTGCATGGGGGTAAATAAACTATTTAATTTAATTCACACGATGAAGAATAATACTGGATACATCTATAGTTGGCTAAATAAACCAATTAACTATTTTCTCTTTAGACAGTACAAGCCAATGGTGCAGCTTGACTGAAAAAAAAAAGTGTAAGTGAAAAAGAACTTGTGTTTAAGTGTAATTGCGCCTTGGGCCACCAGCCCTTGGGTTTTGGCTCGCTGCCCCCCCAACCTTGGGTGATGATGATAGTGGCTTTCTCGTGTTCTAGGTGTTGTTCTTTACTTTCTTTCTTTTTTTAATTGAAAGAAATAAGTCTATGGGGTTGAAGTTTAAGGGACTCTATTTCTCCAGCACACACCTGGAAAATGACAAATCGTGGGCAGCGTGAGCACAACCTGATGTACTAGTACTAGGTCTTGGGGTCAAGTGAAGTTAGGCTTAAATTTATGGCTGGATGAACTTAGGCAGGTTACACTGCCCTCATCTCCTCATGGCTAGGATGGGAATGGGATTGGACTACCTCCTGGGCTGGTATTGAGAATCGAACGAGACCGTGGGCATAAAGCACAGCCCTGTGCCAGGCGCATAAGCACGCCGTGGCTGTTAGCGCTTTCCACCTGCTCGAGTGCTAATCTGCCCGGGATGATCACACATGCCCTGTTCCCAAAGCCAGGAGAACTAAATTCTTCCAACCACTCTTTCCTGAGCACTTACTATTTGTCTGGTGTTTGACTCAAGGAGGAGGGGTGCCTGATAGGCTGCCCTGCAGGATCTCTAGAGTCTAGCGGGTGAGTCAAGGATGGGTCTAGCAGGTGAGTCTGCTCCCTTCACTTGGTTAACACCCAACAGAAGGAAAATTTGACAAGAACGTGCTAGAATGGTAGCTCAGAATTCAGCCAGGCTCTCATTAGTATCTTGGCCTCAAGAAGTTACTGACAGCCAGAGCCTTGGGGAACAGGGGGATATATTCTCTCATTGTCATTTCAAGCCCAATAATGCTGATTCTTGCCTTATCTCAGGTCAGTTCTGAAGGTAACTGAGGCTGGTTCGGAGTAGGCTGCTTGTGATAGGACTGCCTTTGGTTGGCTCCAGGGTCAGTGTCCACAGAGAAGACAGTGACAAGGAAGACCTACGGCTAGCGAGCCATCCTGGATCAGAGTCGGGATCCCAGGCCCGTCCATGCTTGGCACATGAGCTTTGCATTCCCACCCTGGGCTTCAGTTACCATACCTGCAAAGTAGGGAGTGGGAGAAGTTTCCCTCTGGTTTTGAGACCCCACAGGGAGTAATGCTAGAGCTACAAGTGCAGCTCTAATCTCTGGAGAAAGGAAATGAGTTGCACGCCCATTGGACACATACTTTATGAACACCAACAGCTGTAAGAACCGAAATCAGTGCTGGAATAAAGAAAACCTGAACCAAGGAGCACACAGTCCAGGGGGTCAGACACACAGCTAATACTCAGGAAAGATTTCACAAGTGCTGAAGCGTAGAGCAAGAGGCCAGGGAGCTGTAGCATGGGGGAAATGGTACCCAACCCAGCCGGGAGGGATTAGCAAAGACTTTCTAGAGATGCTTAAACCTGCTATGAATCATCGAGGACACAGATGAATCCAGGAGGTAGGAAGTAGGAAATCACCTGGTTTACAATCTAAGCTGGGAAATGCAAGCTCTTTGGGGCTGCCGGAACTGAAAGACACAGAGAAGGGGCAGACAGAAGGCACAGACAAGATTGGGAAGGACATTCTAAGTTTTGCTAAGGAGCTGAGACAGGATCCTCTAGGGGCAGGGTGACCTGAGCATGAGTAGTAATTGCACTGATGTAGGAAAGAGACCAAATAGGAAGAACTCCAGGAGATAAAATCTTTAGGATGCTTGAGGCAGGAGAGGAAGGTGTGGCCTGATTTCTGTCTTGAGCCAACGGGCAGAGACACAAACCACAGGGGTCAGGAGTCTCAAGAAGTGAGAGCTTCTGGTTTGGAGCTGCTGGGTGTGAAGAGACCGGCAGCCTCTAGAAGACAAGAGGGTAAGCCGCAGGTGCAGAGCTCTGGGACAGCCTTCAAGGTGGGAGACACAGATTTGGACACTGGGAAGGCCTGGACAGAGCAAGGTAGGAGAGGCCCATGGCCGATGGGATTTGGTGACAAGAAAGTCTCCTCTCCCTCTCCCAATCTTCTACTGTCACCTGGCTACTCCCATGTGCCCCGCGTCGTTCCAGCTTGGAGAGAAGAGCTGAGCCTGCTCCCTTCACTTGGTTAAAATGTCCATCTCCAAACACAGAGGGAAATCGGTAACAAGCGACAATACAGCATTTGAAGTTTGATGGTCCCCAGTAAAATTCCCCATGGCACCGCTGTTCTTCTTCAAGCTCCCCTACTTTGACACGGATTTTGATGACAGGCAGTCAAATGAGCTTCTCCAGAAGGGCTGATCCTTGGGGTACAGTGGGCTCTACCAAGGGATCTGAGATTGCAGGGATACCACCTGCCTGGCGTCTGCAGAGGGAATGTGAGGGACGATCAGCCCAGGGCCACTCCAAGAAGCCAGTGGAGGGCATTTCAAACGTGGACACTAGGTGCCCTTTCTCCCCAGTACATTCGCTCAGAAGGATTGTTGTTTTGTTTGCTTGCCTGGAGAATGGGGTGACGCTATGGCTTCTTCCTCAGAAACCTCACTGGCTCGAAGGAGTCTCCTACGTAGAGCACAAACCTGCCCTTTGGGACTTCAGGGTTCCCACTTGGCTCCACCTCTAATCCTGATCTGTCTTTTTGGCCTTTTGTCTTGATCCCTGTGTCAGAGGAGCCTGTTTGTTAGCTTAGCCAGGAGGGCTGGGAGGCTGGGGAGGGCCCAACAGGCTGGTGCTTCATCCCTGTGTCCTTGAGCTGCATGTGGGGTTTACACCAGCAGGTGCTCCAGCAAGGTTTGCTGAGGTGCTTGTTTTCCCAGAGTAACCCTCCTTGCCTTTGCTCATGTGGTGACCCCTACTGGGAAGCCCTCCCGTCTCTGCATCTCAAACATTTGCTCCTTCACCAAATCCCAAATCCAGAGTACCTTTCCCAGTGTCCCCCAGCTGTGGGCCCTCCGAGTGTTCCTCTGCAATAAACACCCCAAGATTTGACTAGTGGGCTAACGTGTATTCCTTTTGTTGTTAAACCAAACTCTGCTATGCCCAAGACCCAGATTAGGACTTGTAGGGCTCTTGGGTGTCCCCAGAAACATCTCTTTAAGTGTTAGATTCTCTCCCATGTTCTAGACCTTACAAGGGTGCCAAGTCTCCTAGAACCCTCAAAGGATCACACAGGCTCTGTCTCAGGGCCTTGTTGACATGATCCCCTTTTCTAGGGGACCCATGCAAGGTCACATCTTTCCTTCACAGGACCTCTGGCATTTTGTAGCTGGCATTTACCCTGATAAAACATCTTGGTTGAAACTGTTGGCTTACTGTTCCATATCAAATACTGGCGCCCTACTTGTCAGGAATCTTCTCTCCAGTCTGGCCCCCTACCCAGTGGCATGCAGAAAGTGTGCAATCAGTGCTCATTGGATGGCTTTGGCTATCACATCAGTCTTAATGGAGTATGATATGGCAGAGACAGCATAGTGACGTAAAGTGGACAAAATGTGAATGTTGACTTTGCTTAGTGGTTAGTGACCTTGGTGGGATGTGGTGAGAGCGCTGCCCTGCAGACATGGGCTGGCCTAGGCAAGGAGCATTTGTTTAGGAGTTAGAGATCTTGCCCATCATTCGGGCAACCACCATTTCATGTGCTGTGTTGTCTATACCCGAGAGTCAGCCCTGTGCTAGGCCCCCACTGGGTTCTGGGGATGTAAACATAAATTAACTATTTCCTTGTCTCAATAGAGCTAAGTCTGCCTGGAGAAACAAATACGTGGACAGGTAAATTCCAATGCAGTGCACATTGACTAAATGGGTCAGCCCACTTATTGCAGAAGACAGGACCAGCAGCGTTTCTCACCTCACAGTTGAAATTGCCTCTTTTATTTGGTATCTACGAGCACAGGGGGAAGATAAGAGAGTGAGGCAGTGAAGGGCTCGTGACTTTGGCCTTTACTGCTGAGCTGACCATAGGCATGTAATCCCTCCTTTTTGAACCTGTGGTTCCTTCTGGGAGATGGGGTTCAACTTTCCGGTTTGTTTGGAGGATTGATGCTCATGTGTATGAAACACCTGGCCCAGGTCGACACTTAGACTTGTTGTGAAAGCTTGTTGTGACCCCACTTATGCTCATGCACAGCTGATGGGGCAACGTCCAGAGCGATAATAAGCAGGCAAGGTGGACAACAGACTTTAGCTGCTGCCCCTGAATTCTTACTGCTCTGGGACCAGAGAAATTGGGAAGGCCCTCATCCTCTAGCTTTTGTAACCTCTGCTCCTTCTTCTGACCTGATGTCCACAGAGGCTGTCCTCGTTCTGTGTGAGAAGCTCCACTCAGAGGCTCACTTGTCTCCACTCATTTCTCTGTATCTTCCTGCTCACAGGAACAAAGTGAGAGTGAGCAGCAGCGCGTTGGGAATCTTCTGCAGTCCCAGATGGCACGCTGACTGCTCTTTCAGGGGATGGGGGCCTATCCATGAAGCTGCAGATGCTCCTGGGCATGCAGGAGGCGGTCTGCTCGGAACACTTGGTGACCACTAGTGCCAGGACCCAGTGCCAGGGGCCACACGGGGCCTGGTGTGCAGACCTGTCTCTGCATCTTTGGGTCCTGGGGGAGGCCGGGACTTACCCTGGATTGCCAGCCTCACCTAACACAGTCCAGGTGTGAGGGGGACAATTGTCAGATGTAAGGCCACCTGGCATCTTATCAGGACAACACAGAGAAATTCCCTGTTATTTGGTTTCCTAAAGGCCTGAGTCATGGCTACTGAACTTGGTTCTTAGCAAGCCTGTGATAAACATCAGTCCAGTTATTTTGGCTCTTCAGCCATCAGTACTCCAGGTCAACACTGCCATTTCCTTCCATCTTCCATCAAAGATTGATTAATATTCATTGGATGATTCTTAGATACCTGGAGTTGTGACAAGCTACTTTACAAAATTAAAAAACATTAATTCTGTCCCACCACTCTGCATGATGGATATTTTATCACCATATTCCAGGGTTAAAAAAAGGTCTCAAAGAACATAAATAATTTGACTAAGACCATGGAGTTCATACCTAGTGAATCTGACCAGTTGTTGATCTGGCTCTAAAACTCTGTTGTTTCTATTTTTCTACTTAAGAGTCATGGAATCTTGAGGGAGTAGGAGATCTTAGAAGCCACCTGATTCCTCCACTTCCTTCTAATGCAAGGATCTCTTACAGATATTTTTCAGAGAAGCAGGCTTTATTTATGTTGTAATCACCCTGTCTTCCTCACCACTGTTTTTTTTTTCATTGTCATCATCATCATCACCATCATCTTCATCATCATTATCACCACCACCATCATCACCATCATCATCATCTTCAGCGTGTTCACCATTGTGTGGAATTTCAAAGTCTCATTTGTATGGCAGAGCTAATACACAAACCCAGACCTTCCTTGGTCACTGTGATAGGCTACCTTGTAATTCTTAAGTCGGGCAACTCTTTGCCTCACAAGATAACACATTTATTTTTTGTCCAACTATCATGGACAGAAGGTCTTCAGTTAGTTAATAAAGGGAGCAGCCACTTGAATGGCCCTCTGTGGATACAAATTTGACTCCTCATGTATACCACAAATTTAGATATTTGAAGACAATGCTCACTAGGAACTATTTCTCCTTTTGTAATTATTTCACTATTATCTGAGCTACACCCAGGTCCATCTCATCCCTGGTAGAATCTGCTGACATAAAGTGTAGATCCCCCTTTGAGACGGAGTTTGATTTGGCAGCCCTTCCAGACATGGACATGGTGGAAACTAGGTGGTAGTGGGATATCTGGGCAGTGTTTGCAATAGTGAGCAAAAGACTGGGACAGACAGAACACAGGACACTCCCCTCTTCATGAAATGTGGATGTTTCTGAGTTTAGGTGAAGCAGTGTGGTGAAATGAATAATTACCCTACTCTCAGATCACTTGGATCTTTCCCCAACTCTGCCATGAACTTTCTGTGTGACCTTGGCTAATTCACTTTCCTTTCCTGGTTTTCAGATAGACTGTCTAAAAGCAAGGGTTTGATGTAATGATCTTCATGTTGCCTCCACTCTGAAACTTCTCTGAGTTAAATGATTCAGAGAGAATGAATGAAACTACCAGCTATACGACAAACAAATGTTGACTCAGATCATAGCTTTGCAAGACAGAAGCTAACCATTCAAATTAGCCATGCACATGGAAAATAAGAAGAAAATCTCACACTTCAAATATAGGTGAGGGGTTTCAGACTTAGAAACAGGAGTTCTAAGAAAAAGAAGTGAGAACAGCCTCTTGAAGGGGTAGACTTGAGACTGAGGTGTGACTAGAGACTTACTTATGACTTGGTGCAAGGTCATTATGATATCAGCTTGGGTTTCAGAGATACTTACATTGAGTTGATAAAAATGGTAGGCAATGAATTTCCTGTTTAGAAAAAAAATGAGGAGAGGCACTTGAGTAGCTCAGTCAGTTAAGCATCTGACCTTTGATTTTGGCTCAGGTCATGATCTCAGGGTCAAGAGATCAAGCCCCATGTCGGGCTCCACATTCAGTATAGTGTTTGCTTGAGTTTCTCTCCTTCTCCCTCTGCTCCTCCTGCTTGTGCTTGCTCCCATTCCCTCTCTTGAAAAAAAAAGGAAGGAAGGAAGGAAGGAAGGAAGGAAGGAAGGAAAGAATGGAGGCTCAGAGGCTGGGTAACCTCTTCTCTGTCTCCTGAATATTGAGAAGTAAGGCTGAGGTCAACATGTACCCACACCCACTCTACCAAGTCTCACCTTTTACAGACCTTGGCTTATATTTTCAGGTAGATTATTAACATGAGGGGTTCATAGTAAGGTAAGTGCTTATTATATTAACTTAATCAATACCAAAATGATCACAGATAATTTATCAGATATTCTCTAAAAAATTACACATCACATTTTGTTATTTACATAATGACCTGATCATGTTCAGTTTCAAACTGAGTGAAATATGAAGCCCTCTGGAATGGAGATGATATATTGGCCATCTAGATCTACGTATTACTTACACCACCTTTGATACTTTGCAGAATAAATTGAGGTATACATAAAACCATAAGATAAATTTAATTTTTTTTTCTCTCTGTCACCACATCAAACAAAAATGGCCAGACAGGTTTCTGCACACTGGCTTTGGGATGGCCAGGTGTAAAGTTGTACTCTATGGCATGTGTGACATTCACTTTGGGAGCCCTGATGGCCTTTCCAAGAGAGGCAGGCAGCTTGATCTGACCTTGAGGCTTGATGAGAGGTATATGTGATGGCTTATCAGGAAAGATAAAATATATAGTGTGAAGATGCTATGGACCAAGAAGATGAACAGTGGTTCCAAGGATGAGCTCCACCTTGCAAGTCATGAGGGCAAATCTTTGACCTTCATTCTGATTTTGCTTTGCAACAAGATCAAATCTTGCTTTGTAACAAGAGACTGATGTTCAGGGGGTACTAGTGTCAGAGATCAGCATTTTCAATGACCATTAATAATTCTAAGTAAAAAAGAGTGCAGTGTGTATGCATGTGTGTATTAATTCATGCACATATAAGATATTCATACACATGGATCATGTCTGTAGTAATGCTTGTGTGTGTTTAGACACCGATGCAGACTAGTTCATACATTCTTTTATTCCAGAAGGAAAGAACAAAATCAACACAAATTTCAAGTATACTTTAACTACTCTTTATTGATACGGTAGCACAAAGCATAAGCTAATTATAATAAAAACTATTAAGGTGCCTGATTCAATCACTAAAATGAACCGTTAAGGAAAAGCAACCAGCTAAAGGTCCTCCAAACCCTTACCAGCTGAGACATAGCCTGCAGTCAGACCACTATATTTCAAGGTCCAGCCATGCCATGCACCTGCTGTGTGACTTTGGACAAGTCACTGCCCCTCTGGTTCTTGATCATCTCACTCTGAAATGAGCTAAAAACTTGAACTCTAGCAGCACTGGGCTTGGAGTCACAGGAAGCGTGGGCAGTGTGGCATGGTGAGTAGGAGTTCAAACTTGCAAAGCCTCTGCCTAATGCTGAATTCTGGGGCGCTCAGTTTCCCTATCTGTAAATTAGGAATGCTGACACCAACCCTCATGAGGTCATTGGGAAGCTTTGTCCGGAACTCAGGTAGGGTGCCTTGCACAGTAGAGCACACAGGAGGAAATGCTGGCTGCAGTGATTAACAAGTCGTGCAGAACCTTGAGTCACTCATCCTCATCAGCCTCCTGGGGATGGCAGTGGCCTTCAAATCCTCTCTCCAGTTTGGAGAAAGAGGGCAGTGCCAGACCAGGAGGGAGGGCAATTGCTCTTTCCTCGCACTGCCTTCACAAAGCGCTCAGAGTTGTGTGACTCTGGAAGGTTCCTGCTATCTTTCTCTGCAGCTCTCCTGCCTGCTTGCCTTGACAGGTGGACATCATTATCTCTATCAGGACAGTTAAATTACTGAAGGGAAAAAATCTCACCCTGAAGCCATCAATTTTACTTTTGATCTTTCTCCTCAGGTTGAAACTTCCTTCCAAAGTCATTAAAAAAAAAAAAAAAAGAAAAGAAAAAGAAAAAGAAAACCTTTAAATGGAGGTTTTATGCAACAGACAATCTTCCCTATTTGAATTATTTCTTTTGAGCCTGGATAGTATTTCTGTTGCCCACCGTCCAATAAAACATTAATCACAGAAATATTGAGCTTTAGAGAGCACCTTCAAATCTTCCAACGCATCCACGTCAGGCACTTGGGGGAATGGATGGATATATTATAAATCTAGAAAGAAACGTAGCTACGGAGTTCACTGCTTCTAGCATTCACGCTTCTGAGGCAGAGGGCTAAGGAGCTCATTCTGCTTTGAGCTGCGTGTTCCTCAGAGTGGGAAGAAGGCACACAAAGGGAGGACGAAGAGCTCAGGTCCTGATTTTCATCATGACATGGGTCCTTACAAGCTCCCCTCTTCCCTCCAGGAGCTGGCGTCTCACAGGTTTAGATCAAGATCCTGTGGTGCTGTCTGATGCCTGGAGGACACTAGGCGCCTATTGAACACGCGGGAGACTTGGTTCCATCACAGGTCAGTATGGGCACTTCATGAGCTAAGGATATTACGGCTTACGCATATGTTAACCGGCTAACTCACTAGATACTAGGCTGGCTGCTTTACACACCTCATCTCTTTCAATCTGTATCTCGTTCTACGTGGTGGGCATTGTAACCATTCTCATCTTCCTGCAGACGTTAGAAATATTTAGTGATTTGTTCAAGATCATATAGATTATCAATGTGGGCTCCAGATACCTGCATTCCTTATCATAAGCAGGCATCACCTCTCTCTGTATGAGGTAGGAAGATAGATGCCCCATGCCTGGCATATAGATGTTCAGCTCTATGCCTTCCTGAGTCCTCTGCATTTAATGTCTGCCTGACAGCCCTCCTCCTGGCAGGAGTAGCACCCTCTGCTCACATGGGTGAGAAGTTGAACACGCTTGGTAGTTAATGACCTTGAAGCAACCCTCAGCCAACAGTGGATGGTGAGATGATGGATCAGTACCCCGGATCCCTCGTCCCTGGTTTGAGTGGGTAATTTCCGGGCATGTTGTGTATTGTCTCCCAGAGTCCCTGCTGGGGTTAAGGCCAGATTTGTTTATAGCTGCTGTGTGGTAACAACCATAATACCAATTTCTCTCAAGGTGACTTAGTTTTACTGCCTCTTTTCTTTTCTTTTCTTTTCTTTTCTTTTCTTTTCTTTTCTTTTCTTTTTTTCTTTTCTTTTCTTTTCTTTTTTTTTGCCTGAAATAAAGAACGTAACAGAAATACAAAAATGAACTGCCTGCCCTCTGACCCTTGTCTCAAGTTGAGAGTCTATGGGACGTCAAACCCAGGCTGAGTTTCCTAGGGCTCTGGTGTGTCTGCTTGATCGCAGATGTCCTGCAGTTGGCACAGTGCTGGCAAGGAGGAGGAGCACAGCATATGCGTCTTGCGACAGGCAGCATGATGGAAGTGGTGAGTGCGCAGGCGTCTGGGCTCCGGTTTTGGCGTGGACACATGCTAGCTGTGATTCTAGGCAACTTCCGTACCTACTTGTAGCCTCAGTTTACTCAGAGGGATTAAAAATCCTCTCCAGAGTATTTCTGGACTCGGACAAAACTCAGACACAGCACCTGACACATAGTGGACACTCATTGCATAGTAGCTATGGTGACGCTTCGTGGAAGGCCCGAGAGCCGACCCCCACCTCGCCTGCCAAGCTGGCAAGTCCAAGGCCCATCATGCACAGAGTGAACAGCAGTAGAATGAACTATTGATAACACCCTCAAAAGGGCAGTCTGAGCTTTTGTGCAGCTCCAGCCAGACGCCTCTGTTGAATTAGGCCGGTCTTGCTAGCAACTGCCTCCGATGGGCATCTCTGGCCAGGGGGGTGGAGGAGGGTGAGGGAGGAGGGAAAAAAAAAAAAAGAAAAACCTCTGACTTTATTCTTTGAGAAAAAGCAATGAGCTTCTTTTGTCTCAAGTTTGAGAATGGTCTGTGGAGGTCACCACATTTGTGCTCCGAAGTCAACGGCTCAGACAAAAGGCGTTTGACTCGGAGGATAAACAGATGTAGATACCACGGCCACAGGCCTGGCTCTCCTCCAAGGACAAAGGAGGGCCCCTGAGAGTTGCAGGGATTGGACAAATGCCCCACCTTCTTCTATAATCTTCGAAAACACTCCTCTCGGCTGCCTCGATTAAGCCCATTAGACTTGCAGAGGCAATTTGGAAACCAGATCTGAGGCTGCAAAGGTAAGCTCTCAGGGTGTGTCAGCGTGCCTGGACGAGGAGGCATGGGCAGGGACACTACATCACGCCTGTCGTTGGCCATGTGTTGGGCACAGGGACAGTACATATTGCATGCTCAATATCGGGGTTTGAGTGGCACCCACAGGGCAGGACTGTCCTCTCAGCAATAGGGGCTGCTTTATCATAACGCTGTGAGCTGCAGGTATCAGAGATGCACAGTTAGCTGCTGACACACAGGGAGTCTTGGGTTTGGGAAAATATGAAAATACATTGGGAAGGAAACTAGCATTTGTTGATTCCCCCATGTTCCCAGCAGGTTATCCAAGCCTTATGTGAGTATTAAATCCTCCCAACAGCCTGTGAAGACCTCCTTTTTGGACGCAGTGACACACTGGTGTAGCTGGGACCTCAGGCTCAGTCAGCTTTCCAAGTCCTTTCTGTCCCAACTGAGCGATACCTTCAAAATGTCAGATAAAGTCTGTCATTCCTTACCTGCGATGCTCCTCACCTCGGAGTAGAAGCCAAGCACTCACTGTGGCACTTTCCAAGGCTCTCATGTTCAAGTCTCTTTGCTTGCCACTGGCCCCTGCTCCCCCTGTCAACCGCCCATGGTCATGGCCCCTTGTTTGTCATGATTGCCAAGTACAGTCCTGCCCCTGGGCCTTTGCACCTGCTGTTGCCCCTGCCTGGGGTGCCTGACCCACTGGCCAGTGGCTCACAGCCTTCCTTGTCTCAGGGGTCCAGGGTTAGCTCCTTAGAGGCCGGCCTGGAGCGGAAGCTCCTCAGACAGCTCAACTTTCCTTCCCTGCGTTCTTTACTTCTCAGCTTCAGATACAATGATTCCACTTTGCTGATTGCTTGCCCCTTCCCTCTCTGGAAAAGCAGGGACCTTCTTCACCTTGTCTGTCAAAGGGTCCCCATGCTAGAACACAGCATGCACATAGTAGGCCCCTCAGGACGCTGGTCCAATGAATGAATGAAAGACTTCCCCAAGAAAGCATGTTTTGGAACAACTGCCATGTAATGAGGCCTCCATTTTGTGTGAAGTGGGTACATGGATTTAGAGTTATCAACAAAGTTATATGTCTCCTGTCCTTCCGTCAAATGTGTGAGTTCCAAAAATAACTGTTCTGCGAGGGCTGGGGAGTTGCTTTCTGTGCCCGAGTTCAAATCCTGTTCTGACTGCTAGGAGCCAAGCTTGCCATTACAAAAGCTTGCAAGCAGAGAGCATGGTCACCTGGTGTGCCCCACTCATCTGGTGAGAGGGCCCCCCATGGGGCGCTGGTGAGTGTGAACTGTGGGTTCTAAACCCGGCCAAAGACTCGGGTGACTGAGGGGCAGATGCTGTAGGAGGAGTGGACCCCTGTGGCAGAAGCAGGGGTGTGGCAGGGGTGGGGGGCTGCCGCACTCTTGACAAATGTCTCCAGGAGCCACTTGGGGGCGGTGGTCCCTGTGGTGACAGAGGAAGCAGGATGCAGGGATGCAGGGATGAGGTGACAGAGGAAGCAGGGATGCAGGGATGCATCCCAAGGATGTGCAGGCAGGCTGTAGTGTGCAGTGAATCCACAGCTACCTCTGGCAGTATCAGCAGGAGTTTGCCAGCAAAGAACAGCATCCTAAAACAAGGCGTGGACTGAGCTGTCACATGGGGGGACCGTCCCTCCTGCCTCCCATTGTCTCTGCAGCATCCCTCTCTGGCTTCTTCAACAAAATATACTGAGTGGCACCATGTTCCAGGCACTATGCTGGGCAACAGTGAACACCAGAGAGGCAGTGATGCACAAAAAGAGTCGCTCGTGTCCTCACAGCTTGGAAGCCACAGGATGTCCGGGTTAAGGGTAGGACTTAATTACCAATTAGCCTCACGAACTGCTCTGGGCTAAGTCAGAAGCTCAGACCATAGATGGGTCGTTGGGTATGTGTGCTATAGGCGAAGGGAGACTGATTTTTTTTTTTTTTTTTTACCTTCTGCACGAGTCTTCCAGAAAAAAAAACTTTATTTTTTATTTTCTTTTAAAGGTTATTATTTATTCATTTTGAGAGAGAGGGAGAGAGCACAAGCAGAGAGGGAGGGACAGAGGGAGAGGGAGAAGCAGATTCCCTGCTGAGCAGCGAGCCTGATGTGGGGCTCAATCCCTGGACCTTGGGTTCATGATGTGAGCCCAAGACAGATGTTTAACTGACCAAGCCACCCAGGCGCCCCAAGGAAAAATCTTTAATGGCAGCTGAGAGCCAAGGCAGGTGGTAGCTAGGAGCCAGCAGCATGCCCAGGACAGAAGGGATGTGTCCGTTAGAGCGAGCCTCCCCTTGCGTCTCCTGCGTCCCCAGCCCAGCCTGGAGGAAGGCAGTGGATACAGACTGAGCCCTAGAAGGCTCCAGACACAACATCCAGCATGTTTCTTTCACCATGCACCTCTCGTTCCCTGCAGAAGTTTCTTAGCTGAGGAAGCTGAGGCTCAGGTGGCCAGAGTGTCCCCATCCCATTAGTGTGAAATGGTACCACTTAAAAACCCCTCCACATTTGACTCTGAACTTCTGTGTGTCTCTGGATTTAAGCAAATACAATGATCATCTCCTCTGGAGGTTGGAAGCTTTCTGGTCCAGCCAGGCCTGGGTCCCCTTTTTCACATGAGTCTCCTTTTCTGTTTCGGTGGAAACAGACGCAGCAGCAAAACTTTGTTGATGGGGAGAAGGCTCGTGGTGGCCGAGCTCCTGTGGGAGGGCTAAATACTCCTTCTCAGGCCTGAGTTGGGGTTGCCTGGCCAGCTGGGGTATCTGAGGGCTCAGAGATACCCGGTCATCAGACAGGTGTGCCACCTTGCATGCTGGGCTGGCTGGCCCTGAGCCATCCTTCTTATCGTGGGCTCTGTCCTAAGCACATCAGAAGTACCCCGGATACTTCTTTCCTCCTTGCTTCATTTCAGGAGCAAGCCCTGGTGGGTAATATGTTTATAACCAAATCAGCTTCCCTGTCCTTACAGAGTGAAAAAAATCTTACTAAAACAGAAGACTCCTCTATTAACGTGTTCATTATCCATTCTTTCATGCACTGGAAGCGATCTGTGCAGTGATTCTTTCTTGCCAGGCTCTGTCTTGGGTTCTGGGGTGACGGCAGTAGACAGGACCCCAGAGTGACTTTGAGAAGTCAGAGGTTGAATGGACAGCTCAGACATAGAGAAGGTCAGCAGTGTGGAAAGCGTCTCAATGGGGGTGATGAATCCAGGCAGGCTGCCTGGAGGATGAGGATTAACTCAGCACCAAGAGGTAGCAAGCCATGGAAGGCTTCTCAATGGTTTGGGATTCTCCTGGAGGGGAAGAGGAGGCAGTGTGAGCAAGGATAGTGACCTGTATAAAACAGATAGCATCGATATTGTCAGCTATGATGGGTGTGCAGGTGGGCAGGGATAGGACTTGAGACAGGCCCCTTGAGGGTGACCTGGGTCTCCGTCCTATGTCCGTTGCTAAAGAGCTGGGTGACCCCAGCAAGGTAGGGACAATGTGAGCTGGCTCCTATAGGCCCCGTCAGGGCAGGATTCTGGGGCCATGATGCTATGAACAGCTGGGTGCCAGGTGGCCCAGGACTTCGGCCTTTGCGTTCCTGGCTAAATTCAGAACAGCTGAGCATCTCTGGCCCTTTCCCCATGGCACGTTGTCCACACAGGCCTCCCTTTGGCAGAAAAATCAACTTTAATTCTTGGGAGCTCCAGGGATTTGGGGCAGGCCACAAAGCCTTCCCCTTCTTCCCCTCCCATTCATTAATTATTGTCGTCAGAAACTTCTATTTATCAGGCGCCGAGCACAGGTTTTAGGGAGAGATAGACCCATGCAGAATGTTAGTGATCTGATACGGCTGGACTCTTAGAAGAGTTACCAGACCACGGATGCTAGTTAATTAGGAATTCCGGGCCTGCCATTCAAAGATGGTTGATAAACAGCTCTCAGCATCATTATCTCCTCAACCAACTGAGCAGTTGGCCGCCTCCCTGCCAAGCCGTCCCACCCCTTGGGAGGAAGAGGGGTTTCCCTGCATTGTGAGTAGCATGTGATGTTCGGAGGCAAAGCTCTGCAAGCGAGCCCTGGGCCAACCTGGACGGAGCTCGATCTGCTCCAACTGAAAACCCTTTTCCTGTCGTCTGTTAACTCAGGCCCAGACTCACTTTCTTCATCTGTCAAATGGGGCTGATGTTATTACTGGCACAGGAGTGAGGCTATGGGATGACAAAGAATGGCCAGCCATACAGTCCTATGCAAAGGGGTGATATTTCGGCATCAATCACTGAAGAGGGATGTCAGAGAGTCCTTTCCTAACTCTGTCCTCCTTCTTGGGATCACCATGTCCTCCAATTGTCTGGGGCTCCTAGGGAGGTCATGGGGAAAACCCTAGTCATCACTTGACGGAGATTCATTCTGCAGGGGCTTCCCTCCAGGATCCATCCGCCCAGGAAATTGGGATTTTGTAGCTCAAAAGCCAATACACGTTGGGTTAAAAGCATCCAACTACCCGTCCACATCCGGGTGAGAATCAGGCTGCATACTCTGCACTCTCCTGTTCCAGACATGTAGAGAACAAAGGAAAGCAAGGAGACCAATACAGATGGAGGGAGAAATTGAGGAGATGGGCAGAGGCATTGTGGGGCCCTGGGACACCAGGAGCTGTGGAACTAAGAGAGAGAGAGGCAAATGGAATCATAAGACTCTGGTTCAGCAGGAAGTGCAAACATCTTTGTTCTCTCCATCTTTCTAGAAACGTCCCAAAGTTTGAATGCTAGCAGCTCTGAGGAAAATTGACAAAAACGGTGATGAAAGTTTATATTTAAAAATATATATTTTTGGGGGGTGTTTTGCTTTCATTGTTGTTGTTCTGTTTTGTACTCTGCAGAGTGTGGATGAATGGCCACAGCTTTCTTCACTCAGCGGGGATGACAACGTGGGGCAGGGCCCTGTCTGTTCCTGTGCAAGATGCTTTCAGCAGAGGCAGAGGCTTGATGGAAGGTGCTGGTCAGCCCCTGCAGGGGACATCCCCTCCTGCTCGCAGCAGGCCTGGAAGCTGCTGCTCAGGAACCTCTCCTCCGAGATGTTGAGCTAAGGGCTGCACTGCCGAGAGCTCATGAGCTCATGGCACTTGCCACCTCCCCAGGAGCTAGGTATTAATATTATGGCCATGATTTATAGGGTTAGGGTTATGGCCTCAATCTGTAGTTAAAGAAAGCCGGATGAGAGGCAACCGCTTTCTTAGCGTCCCTGAGCTAATGAGTGAGGGGGCTAGATTCAAAGCTAGGTCTGATGGTGTCTCCCGGGTCATCCTCTCAGGACTGGGGGTTCTATGCCCATGACCCGTGTGCTTTTTGAGGCACTAAGCTGAATGAGAGAGCACAGTCTTACGCCTATGGATTTCTGGCATCTCTTTCTCTAGACAGTCCGGCTCCCAGACTGTCTGTCACTTACCTGATGGCTCAGTTGCCCGTTTCCTGAGCAGGCTGGACTCTCTCCAGATCTTGAGGACCTATCCAGGCTTCTCTCTTTCTCCTGTGTTGCAGACCCTGATTTCTCTGTGTTTTAGAATCTTCAGCTACTTTGAAGTCCAGATCTGGAGCATCCCCACTCTCACCCAGGTTCCCAGCAATCTTTCCCCCAGAGACTCAGTACACCATTTCTCATGTGGCCCTGGAAAAAATGATTCTTTAAATTTTAACTCCCAGAAATGGAATTTCCCAAGTATATTGCTTTATTGCCTTTTTCTCCCCAACTCCTATTTCGATTGTAAACTCCTTGGGGGAGAGAATATGATTCTCCAGCTTGCTCTCACTCACTGGCTAGCCCCAGAACTCTGTACTTCTTAGGACCTGCTGTGTTTTCTCAGCCTCCATCCTTTGTACCCAGGTCTTCCCAGCCTGAAATGCCACCTTACCATCTCAGAAAACTAGTTCTGCTCCTCCAAACCCCATGCCAAGCCAATGCGCCCACCTTGGTGATGTTTCCCCTAAATAGCCCCACCCCACCTACTACCTAGAAGTTGAAAGGTGAATTTTGCATCCCCAAGGCTTCCTTTGCCCTTTCAGCATGTTCTTATGATAACACATGCTGTTGTTTTAGTTCCTACTAGCCTCTGGCTGCTGATTTCCTTTCTGGCACGTAGTAAGCCTTCAGTATGTCTTTGCTGATGAACAAATGACAACTAGGAATGCTTAGGACATGTTAGCTGGACCATGGGATATGAAACAAACTTCTCACATATACTCTGATGAGGTAGAATGCATGAGGACTTAGAGTCTCTATTTAACAGAGGAAAAAACTTGAGATCCAGGGAAGTTAAGCAACTGGTCTAGGGAAAAACTACTCTGCAGCCAGAGATGGCCTGATAACCCAGGCCCCGCGATGTGCAGAGATGATGGAGTGGCCCTGGGCTCCAGGCTGAAGGTCACTGCAAAGTCAGCACTAATCCAGGGCCACCTGGGGTCTCTTCTCCACAGTTCCTTGGTGGGGACTTGAATTTCATGCTAACATGTGGGCAAGCCAACCGCTGGCTTCTCTGAACTTGCCCTGTCCCCATCTAGTCTCCCCCTCTCCTGGGCCCTCCACAGGAATGCAACACCCAGGCTGGAGCAGGGAGAGGATAGGATTCCATTCTCACTTGCTGTTTCCAGGGAACGCTTGATACGCAGGCCAGATGGGAGAGCCTCCCTATGGACAGGCTCGACTCATGTGGCCACACGGGGTGTTTCAGGCAGATGTCGCCCCCACCCTCCGGCCGCCCAGGGCTGCCCTGCCAGCCCCCTTCAACCCCCCCACTCATCTGGCCCAGCTGTGCAGGGGCTTTAGGATGAATCCACAAGAATGCCCCTTCAGCTCTGGTTGGCTGCTGGTGACATCATTGGAATCTGGAGAAATGATTTTATTGCATATCCTGTTATATATGTCTTTGATTAATACACATTGGGCAATCAAATTAATTATGTCATCACAAAGGCAGATTTGTTGGCAAAATATTTTGAAAATGTGACTTTCAGTCAAGACTGGATCCGAGTGGTAGCCTTCTCAATGTGTAAATTACACCAAGAGCAAGCAGGAAATAGTTTTTTACTAAATCAATGCCCAAATGCAAGTTTCCTGACCAAGCCCAGGGTCCTGCCCCTTTATACACCACTACCTGGAAGTTCTTCCAAGTAGATGATGAGATTTTTTTCTCAATGTCATGTATTAGACAGATTTCCCCATGGTATGTCTGCAAGATGGCACATATGTATCTTTGTATTTGCAGAAGACAAGACAGATAGTCAGCAAAAAGCTTTCTAATTATAATAAAGATCCTATAGTAGTTTCCTAGGGCTTTAGGAACAAAGCACCATGATTTAAGTAGCTTAAACAGTAGGAATTAATTATTTCAGAGATCCAGAGTCTAGAAGTCCAAGATTAAGATATTAGCAGGGTTGCTTTCTTTAAGGGCTGGTGGGAGAATCTGTCCCATGCTTTTCTCCTAGCCAGGTGGTCAGCTGGCATTCTTTACTATTCCTTGGTTTATAGAATATCACCCTGTGTTCACATGGCATTCTTCTTGTGTTCTAGTCTGTGTGCATTTGTCCTCTTTTTATAAGGACGTTGGTCATAAAGGATTAGAACCCACCTTAATAACTTTACCTCAACTGACTACATTTGTAACAACTCTATTTCCATAGAAGGCCGTATTCAGAATTACTGGGGGTTAGGGCTTCAACATCTATATTTTAGGGAGACACAAACCCATAACAGATGCCTTCGAAAGGACACGGCATGACATAATAAAATGATAATTTCTAGATATTTCACTTCTAACAAGTCAATTTATCACTGAACATGAATTTCCTTACCTTTAAAATGGATTTAATGATAATTATATGAAGGGGACAAACATATTTTGGCTGTCCAACCAAATGACAAATTCCAGAAGAATCAGAAAATCAAAGGTTTTTTGGAAGAGACACATCTAAAAGTAAAATGATGTAGAAATTGGAAAGTAAAAGAATAAAAAAAGAATATACCAGACAGACACTAATTAAGATAGTCCAAATGAGTATCAGAAAAATAAATATCAAGTCAAAATTGTCATTAGGGATTTGGAAGTTTGTTACTTATAATAAAAGGAAGAGTTTATCAGGATATATAATAATCATGAATCTTAATGCAACTAACAGTGTAACTATATATATTAAAACATGTGTGGGATACAGCTAAAGTAGTTCTTAGAGGAACATGTTTAGGATTAAATGCTTGTGGTACGAAAGAGAGTATCTCAAATCTTCCAAGAAAAAAACTTAAAACAGAAAAGAACAAAGTAAACTTAGAGAATTGTAAGAAACAATGAAAACAAAAAAGGAACAAATGATGTAGAACACAGAAAAACAATAGAAAAATAAACAGTGGAGGCAAAAACTGGTTCTTTGAAAAGATTAATTAAATTGATTAATCTTTAGACAAGCTGATGATGATAAAACAGATAAAAGACACAAATTACTCTTAACAAGAACAAAAGAGGTGACATCCTAAGTGATGCTAAAAATGTTAAAAGGGCAATAATTAAATATTTTAAGTGACTTTATAGCAAGAGAAAAAGCAGCAAATTATGTGCAAACTAACTCAAGAAGATAGCCTAAAAATTCCTGTATCTGTTGCATAAATCAAATGTTTAGTTTAAAACTTTTCCATGCACACACACACAACTTCAAATAAATCAAACACATGAACAACTATTGGCTCTTTCTATTTCACCAGTGAATTCCACCAAATACTTAAAGAATAACTCAAGCTAATTCTACAGAAACTCTTGCAGAATGTACGAACAGAAACAGTACTTTTCAGCTAATTTCATGAGTCTTCCATCATCATATTCCATTATCATACATCATTACATCATCATACTAAAACTAGACCTGTTTCTCTTTATTACACATAAAAAAAGACAGAGAAATATCCCTCAAGATCATAGAGGTAAAAATACATAAGAATTTTTTTCAAATCAAATCCAATGACACACACACAAAAGTAATAATCCATCAAAACCAAAGAGTTTATCCTAGCCATGAAAAATTTGACTTGACAGACTAAAATAAATCAATGTAATTCACTATAATGACAGGTTAAAGGAAAAAAAAACTTAGTTGTAGAAATATATTTTAAAATTTTAAGACTAATTCATGATTTAAAAACAAACAAACATCGGGGTGCAGGTGTCCAGGCGTTTCATTGCATTTGTATCTTTGGGGTAAATCCCCAACAGACAAATACCCACCATTTGCTTCAACGTGGAGGGTATTATGCTGAGTGAAGTAAGTCAGTCGGAGAAGGACAAACATTATATGTTCTCATTCATTAGGGGAATATAAATAATAGTGAAAGGGAATATAAGGGAAGGGAGAAGAAATGTGTGGGAAATATCAGAAAGGGAGACAGAACGTAAAGACTGCTAACTCTGGGAAAGAACTAGGGGTGGTAGAAGGTGAGGAGGGCGGGGGGTGGGAGTGAATGGGTGACGGGCACTGGGGGTTATTCTGTATGTTAGTAAATTGAACACCAATAAAAAATAAATTAAAAAAACAAACAAACAGAAACTCTTTGCAAAAATAAACACTTCCACAATCTGATAAAGGGACTCTAACAAAAACCTACAGCTAACATTATACTTAATGGCAAGAGACTGAATGCTTTCCCCTAAAGATCAGAAACAAGGCACAGATGTCCACGCTCACCATTTGTATTTTATATTGCACTGGAGGTCCTAGCTTGTGCAATCAGGCAAGAAAAAAGACATAAAAGACATCCAGATTGGAAAGGAAGAAGTAAAACTGTATTTATTCACAGAAACATAATTGTCTATATTGAAAATTCTGAGAAAAATATAAAAGAAATTCTATAACTCATAAATGAGTTTAGCAAAGCCATAAGATACAGTCACTACACAAAAAATCAAATGCATTTCCCATACTAGCAATGAACAAGTAAAAATAAAAATGTAGATAATACCACACAAGGGCAAATTTAACAGAATATCTACACAATCTGTACACCAAAACCTACAATACACTGCTGAATTGAGTTTTAAGAAAACCTACATAAATGAAGAGATGAAACATGTTAGGAATTGGAAGATTCAGTATCACTCAATTTAATATCCTTATATTCAACTATAGATTTAAAAAATCCAAATCAAAGTCACAGCAGGATGTTTTTTAAATTGGCAAGCTCATTCCAAAATTTATATGGAAATTCAAAAATGCTAAAAATTAGGTTTTTGGGGAATTGCAGTACCTGAATTGAAGCTTACAATAAAACTATAGTAATCAAGCCATTGTGTTATTGGTGTAAAGACAGGCATAATAGATCAATGGAAGAGAGTGGAAAGTGGAAAAATACATCCTCAATATATGGTCAATTGAATTTCAACAAAGCTGCCGAAGTAATTCAAAAGAGAAAGAATAGTCTTTACAACAAATGGTGCTTGAATAATTGGACATCCAGATGGAAAACAATGAAGCTCAACCCTTACCTTACACTATATAAACAATGAATTAGAAATGAATCATACTCCTAAATATAACAGCAGTGAAAACTGTAAAATGTCTAGATAAAAATGCAGAAATAAATAACTGTGACCTTGAGCTAAGCACAGATTTCTTAGACAGGACTCAAAAACCATGAATCATAAAAAAGAAAAAAATAAAGGAAACTTCATAAAAATATAAAAAACCCTCTTCATAAAACAGTTAAGGAAATGACAGGAGAGCCATGAACTGGGAGAAAATACACACATTTGTCTGACAAAGGGCTTGCATTCCAAATGTATACAGAACTTGTAACTTGATAGTGAAAAGAAAAATGACCTGATTTAAGAAATTGTGGGTATGAGAGTTGTACAAACATTTCATCAAGGGAGATATAGGGATGGCAAATAATTACACTGAAAAGCACTCAAAATCATTTGCCTTTAGAGTAAAAAAAAAATGAAGCTTCAATAGAAAAAAAAATTCACACCTATTAGAGTGACTCAATTCCCAATGACTTACAATATCAAGTGCTGGTGAAGACGCTGAGCAACTGCAGCTCTCATTCATTGCTCGTTAGTGATGAAAAGTGCATCCAGTTGAAAAACACTTCTGTGGTTTCTTACAGAGTTATATACTTACCTTATGACCATCAATCCTCCTCCTAGATTACCCCCAGATAAATAAAAACTCACCTACATACAAAGATTTGTACTTTAATATTCACTTTATTTATAGTTGCAAAACCCTGGAAATAACCCAAATAGCCACTAGCTGGTACATGGATGAATAAATTGTGATGTGTTCACAAGATGGAATATTACTCAGTCATAAAAAGGAACATTGCTGATATGTATAACATTAGTGAATCTCAAAAACATATGTTAAATGGAGAAATCCAGACACCAAAGGCTACATATCGTATGATTCCATTCTTATGAAATTAAAAAAAATATATATATATAGGCAGAAAGAAAATGATTGCCTGGGGTTGGGGATGGGAGAGATGACTAAGTACAAACAGATATGAGGGAACTTTCCCGGGTGATGGAAATAATCTATTTCATAATTGTGAATATGTACATTTGTTAAAACTTATTAAATGATACGCCATAGTCAGTTTGATTTTATGTAAGTTACAACTCAATAAAGCTGATTTAAAAAAAATCATAAATGCTGTTGAAAGACAAGTCAAAGTCTGAGAGAATATACTAGCAACATATTCACCTATTCAGGATTCATACATTTAAAGTAGAATATGCATTTTTCCCTCTGCGCTGCAATAAGAAAGAGAGAAAAGCAGGCAGAGAGATGAACAACAAGTCATAGAGGAGGAAACCCTAGTGGGTAGTGAATGCGTTTCTCACTACAGATCAGGGAAATGCAAATTAAAACAATGTTAAATATCATTTCACTCCTTTCAGAGTGACTAAAATGAAGAAGATAACAATACCAAGAGCCAATGGCCTCTTTCACTAGAAACAAAATAGTTACCCGAGGCTGCAAATGGGGAGTAAATAGTATCTGGCTTCCTGGCAGGTATAGCCTTGATAAGATCTGAGTTCAAACAATCACATGTTCCACCAAAGTTCTGCTGGGGACTTTGAGTCTTGAGCAAGTGTCACCAGTTACGTAAATATGCATCACAAGCAGATGCAGATATAATATAGTTTTTTATTATCTATCTTCCCTCCAGAATGTAAGCCCTGTGAGAATAAATATTTAGTCTTATTTAGTGCTCTGTTCTCAGGGCATAGAAATGCCTGAGAAACTACAAAATAAATAAACTACTAGAATGAAGATGGAGGCAGCAGTAGCAGCAGGCACTAGCGAGCCCCAGTGATGGTGGCAGGGCAGCTCAGTGTCCGCTGTCCAGTGTTGGTCCCAGCAAAGGTGGCCATCCTGATAATGGTGTGCATACTGCAGTAGTGTCAGCAGCAGGGCCTGCCCAGTGGTGACTTGCACATTTCATCAATACCAGCAACAGTGCCATGCTTGAGTGACATGTAGTTTGGTGGCATTGGCATTGGTGAGCATCCTGGTGGCATGCACAGTCCAGAGATGCCAACAGAGTAACTGGCCACATTTCCTTTGGTAAGATTGTAACTTTAATTTCAGCTTCCTGATCTCTCCCCCAGCTGCCCTGTTTCTTCAGAATTTTTATCTGTTTTTTTTTTTTCTGTCAATTCCTCTATATCCTTCTCATTAAATCATTTTCTGGTTAATTTAATGACAGCCACTTTCTGTTGTTTGCAACCATGCCCCCTGATGAATACAGATGCCCAGCTGTTAAAATGAATGAACTGGATTTTTGTGTATTAACATGGATAAAATCGTACAAATAATTTCGAGTGAATAACAGAATGTTATAGAAGGACATATATAGCATGATGACATTTATGTGAATTGTAAATACACACCAAATAATATAGTTCACTACTTATAAATAAAAGATATAGGGGATCCCTGGGTAGCTCAGTGGTTTAGTGCCTGCCGTCGGCCCAGGGTGTGATTCCAGAGTCCTGGGATCGAGTCCTCCCACGTCAGGCTCCTTGCGTGGAGCCTGCTTTTCCCTCTGCCTGTGTCTCTGCCTCCCTTTCTCTCTGTGTCTCTCATGAATAAATAAAATCTTTGAAAAAAAGGATATGCAATACAAGTGTTAATGAGAAAAACACACAACTTCAAGATGCTAATGACCTCTAGGGAAAAGAGGATGATGAGGAAATTTCAAAGAGGAGCTCAATGCTACCCCTAATATGTTAGTTTGAAGGAGTCAGAAGCAGACATGGTGGGGTATAGGAGTATTTGTTTTACTGGGGTGCAGAAACATAGGCATTTGTGAACCTAGTATCTTTAGTTCTACATGTACTTTATTTTTTTAAAGATTTATTTATTTATTTTGAGAAAGAGAGAATGCACATCAGTGGGGTTAATGGCAGAAGGACAGGGAGAGAATCTCTAGCACACTTCCCTTTGAGTAAAGAGTCTGACATGGGGCTCAATCTCATGACCCCGAGATCATGACCTGAGCTGAAGCCAAGAGTTGGGCGCTTAACTGACTGAGCCACCCAGACACCCGTCTATGTACTTTATTAAAAGGAGCACACATACTTTTTATTCCTGGCTGCATAGCCCCCCTCACTCCTCATGGTGACCCCAGGCCACCGCTTCAGGACCCAAGAATTTCCCAGAACTGAATTTCAAACTACTGCCCCTGGTTAAGAATTCTCTCCCCTTTTGGAAAATGTGATCATTATAGTTATAGCCACTGCTGCCTTCTTTGTCAAAATAACCAAGTGTTTCATAAAAATGTTAAATTGTGTTTGGTGTTAAGGAATATACCCCCCAAAATGGGATTAAAGACATGATAAAATAGAATTGAATCTTTATTTTTTTATTCAAATATTTTATTTATTTCTTCATGAGGGATACAGAAAGAGAGAGCCAGAGATATAGGCAAAGGGAGAAGCAGGCTCCATGCAGGGAACCTGATGTGGGACTCTATCCCGGGACTCTGGGATCATGCCCTAAGCCAAAGGCAGATGCTCAACCACTGAGCCACCCAAGCATCCCAGAATTGAATCTTTAATGTGTATAGTTTAAAAGTTGTTTCATTAAAAAACATAAGGTCTTTATAAATGTTATTAAATGATAGAATACAATGAATCTTTAATTTACTGTTTAAATAGTTGCTCCATTCTTGAAATAAAAAATAGTCTTTGTGTCTTATCACTTTTTAATTGTTCCTTAGCAAAGACTACCTGACAATTAAGGTGTGTGTGTATACAATTGTGTGCATTTGTATATAATATATAATGATATATAAAGAGAAATACAGAGATTCATTGTCATTATGCATATAAAAATCCTCTTGTCCTAACAAGAGCATTAATGCTACAAAATACATCCTGATGCTTCTCTAATAGTCTGAAGGTAGTGGTGGGATTAAAAAAGTGCTATGTTGTATGCATCCTTGTATTTTCAAAACATTCAACACTTTCTACATTTCCCCCTTCTTTTAAAATTCAAAGAGCTTTCAACTAGATATGGAGGCTAGGAATTTCACTCCTGTTGTAAATGAAAAGATGGATGCTCAGAGAGAAACGCCCATCAATGGTCTCCCACTGTTTTTGGGATGAGAAAGGACTAAGATTAAGATTCCTTGGCTGTTTTCTTGGAATAATTGTTCACTTACTGATATTGACTTAGCCCAGACCCCAGCCCTATGACCTCTAGATCATTAAGATGACTTTGCATCTTAATTGAACATATATTAATGGAACACTGTGTATATGAAGGAGTCTGTGTTAGGCATTGGAAAACCAAAGACAAAAATTACTGCTCCTGTGCTCAAAGCATAAAGGGTAAAACAAACACATACATCAGTTCAATTGAAATTTGGAAGTTTTGTGTGAGATTTAAACACAAAAAATTATGGGGAACTCACCCAGGCTGAAAGGTGCTAACCAAGATGAGAAGAGAACACAGGGCATTAAAAGCAGAGGTAGCAACACAAAGTATGAAATTGCATGATATGTACTGACATTGACAGACATCACTATGAGAGGCAGAGTCAGATGATAGAAAGAATTTTGGGTTCAGTTGTGGCCAAAATTCTGAATGAACATAACTACTGAACTCCCTTCCTAAAAACACTCTGGAGGAATTAGGGAAAGGAAAAGAGAAAGCTCTAGGAAACACCCTACAGAAATTTTAGTAAGAAATAACAAATAATATATAAATAAGGGGAGGAATATACTATGTTCATAGATAGAAAACCTAAAATTATAAAGATACTGATTTTTACCTGAATTAGAGCTTTCCATTTGAACCAGTTATGGTTCCAGAAATTGACAAGTAATTTCTAAAGTAGGTACTAGAGAATAAAGATTAAACCTGCAAAGTTAGCCAGAACACTTCTGAAGGAGAAAAGTAGGCAAGGGTGATACCAGATATTAGGATATATTTTGAAACTAAGACATCATAGTAGTGTGGAAATAGAACAGAGAGAGACAAGTTTAGCAATGGAGTGTAAGGGGGAAATCCACCTACATGTATGGGGGATTTGGGTATTTACATCAGAGTAGCATGTAAGATGACAGAAGAGAGAGTGAATCTAAGAAAAGAAGATTGGAAAAATTATTACCCATAGTAAAAATAAAAATTGGACCCCCTACCTCACACCATGTGTAAAAATTAATTGTAGATAGAGATGCCTGGGTGGCTCAGTGGCTGAGCATCTGCCTTTGGCTCAGGGCATGATTCCAGGGTCCTGGTATCAAGTCCCACATTGGGCTCCCTGCAGGGAGCCTGCTTCTCCCTCTGCCTCTGTCTCTGCCTCTTTCTCTCTCTATGTCTCATGAATAAATAAATAAAATCTTTAAAAAATTAATTGTAGATGAATTAAGTTTTCAAATATAAGACAAGACACCAAAAATCTTTGTAGCAAATAGACGGGAATTTGCTTTAGATATTCAGACTTGAATAGACCTTTAAAGAAGATGACAGAGTATTGACTATGAAATAAAGGGTAAAAAAATTTCAACTTATTAAAATTAACATCACTTTTGTTTTAATGTAAGCTGTATGCCCAACATGGGGCTTGAGCTCACAACCCCAACATCAAGAATCACATGCTCTATTGACAGAGCCAGCCAGGTACCCCTAACCAACACATTTTTAAATAAAATAAAAAGACAAGTTATAAACTAGTAGATATTTGTAACACACGCACATGCCTAAGAAAGAATTGATATAATAATAAGATAATCATTTTGAAAAATGGACAAAATGCTATGAATAATAAAGCCAATAAAAATATAAAGAAATGTCCAACATTTCTGGTAATAGGGAAATTTAAACCAAGACCACAAACAATATTTTACGTGGTTTTAATTGGTAGTATTTTTAAATTTTGAAGATTTCAGTTGTGGGTATTCTAGAATCCACAGGATCTTCTAAACATCACTGGTGTGAGAGGGAAAATGGATGCAAATACAATTTGTCATTACCTCCTAAACTTGAGTGTCATAAAACCAATAGCCCTAGTAGTTCTGTTTCTAGAAATGCTCTTGGAAGAAATTCTTACACACGTACAGTGGAAGACATATACCAGCATGCCACAACTGCACTGCTCACAATTGCAAAAATTTAGGAACAACAACATTGCCTATCACTGGGAAAGTCAATGAACAAACAATGATATAGTCACAAAAAAGAATACTAGACACCAGTCAAAATTAATTAACTACAATTATTCAGAGCTAAAGGCTGAGTATTAGCAATATGATATTACATGGAAAAAGTCCCAAATACATTTAGCAACATGACACATTTTATAAAGCTCAAAACCAGTAAATTAAAAGTACTGTTTAGGAATACACATAGGTGCTTTACATCTATGAAAAAAGAAAGCAAGTTAATGATGAGTTGAGAATTGTGGGTGTTGATCATCATGGGTGAGAGGCAGAAAGTCTGGGGTAGTGTATGGGGACTTAGGGTTAGAAGTAGCTATTGTTAGAGACCTAGCTTTCATTTTGAGAGGTGGATTGATGCTTATATGCCATTAAAAATATTTACAGAAGAAACTAAATAAAGTGTGTTATGAACCAAAATTACAATTATTCCAGTTATATGTGTGTGAGGCCAGCAAAAAGAAAAGATGGAAGGAAGGATGGAAGAAAAGATGGAAAGAAGGATGAAAGGAAGGAAGGAAAGATGGAAGGATGGAAGGAAGGATGAAATGATGGAAGGAAGGATGAAAGGAAGTAAGGATGAAAGGAAAGAAGGATGGAAGGATGAAAGGAAGGATGGAAGGATGAAAGGAAGGAAGGATGGAAGGATGAAAGGAAGGATGGAAGGATGGAAGAAAAAATGAAAGGAAGGAAGGATGGAAGGATGAAAGGAAGGAAGGAAGGATGGAAGGAAAGAAGGATGGAAGGAAGGAAGGACGGAAGGATGGAAGAAAAAATGAAAGGAAGGAAGGAAGAAGAAAAAGAAGAAATCAGGGTAAAAACCAATCCCAGAACTCCTGATACAAGTAAGTGGCCGGCCATGGAAATTGTGTCTTTCATACAATAAAAAAGTTCCTTCTGGTTATTATTCTATTACAATATCATTACAATGAACAAGCACATAATATGTTCAGGTGGTGCCAAATGCTTTCCATCTTCTATCTCCATGAATTCTTCCTATGAAGCCAGTCCCTGTATGAAACCTCCTTATGAGGGACTTGATCAGAGTCGTTCAGTTAGGGGAACTAAGGTGCAGATAGGCTGTGCCTTGCCCCAGAGCACTCTCAGATGCACAGAAGTTTCTATACTGTATATGATTTTGCTTATTTCATTCTCCTCTTGACTTCTGGGCCACTGTACTCCCTGGTTCCTAAGCTTCCTTGGTGGCTACTCCTTGTCAGTCTCCTGTTTTGGCCACTCCTATCTTCTCTCCCTGGTAATATGTTCCTGACCCTCATCCTTGCTTCTGCACTAATGTCCTAGGTAACTCATCTAATCTCATGACTTTCTTTCTTTCTTTCTTTCTTTCTTTCTTTCTTTCTTTCTTTCTTTCTTTTTTTGATGATCTGAGCTGAAGGCAGGCGCCCAACTGCTGAGCCACCCAGGCGTCCCTCATCTCATGACTTTCAATATACATACCTTGGATGGTGGCTAAACATTCTTGGGCACGTACTTCTAACTGTCTTCTCTACCTCAGTGGGCTAGTGAGGGTGTCTCCCAAACTTCACAAGATCAGAACCAAGCTCTTCACTACTGTCTCAGACCTGCTCCCAGTCATCTTCTATGTTCATTAACTAATGGTGTCACCATTCACCCTATTGCTCAACCCCAAACCTGGACCTTATCTTCTTGCTTATACCCCACCCATGAGCAAATCCCATCAATGCTCTCCCCAGCTGCATCTAAACCAGTGACCTCCTGGATCCCTTCTGCACATCTGCACAGAGCAAACTGCCATCATTACACAACCGAATTATTGTAGACTCCTAACTGTTCCTCCTATGTACACCCCTATATTTCTGTGACCTGTTCTCCGTACAGGAGCCAAGGAGGTATTTTAAAAATACAAATAAGAACTCATCTTACCAAGCTTACAATATTTCTAGGAGCTTAATCTTGAGCTAACATACATCCCAGTCTCTTAGGATATATACTCCCTGCCTTCCTCTCTCTCACACGCTGCCATGCTCTTCCTTACTTGCTCTGCCTGTGGGCAGTGGCTTCCTTTCTATTTAGTAAAGTCACTAAACTCTCCCTCTCTCCTCATCCTTTACTATGGTTCTCAGGAACACTCTCCTCTCAGTTCATGGTTAGAGACACTTTCATTAACACGCTTATCTAAAACATGTGTGCAACCTCACCGTTCTCTACTGCCTTATGCGACTGTATTTTTCTTTATGTCTTTTCACAGCACTTCAATCTATAGTGTTCTTTGCTTGTTCGTTAACTGTATTTCTTTCCAAATGGAATCTAAGTTCCACGAAGGCAGGAAACCCATCTGTCATATTCACCGTTCTACATCCAGTGACTGGCACAGTGTCCAGGACATTTTTGTTCTAGAGTATGAATAAATGAATGAATGAATGGTCTCACAAAACCTGACCAGAGAGATTTTTAAAATTACAAATGAAAAACGAAGACAGAAATGTTCAGTTTGTGAAAGTGACGGAGCCACTAAGACATAAAACCAAGCCTCACACGTGAGTAGTTTGACCTCTGAGTTCATGGACTTAATTATTATATTTCTCCTTGAACTGGCTAGGAAAGTGCCGTTCCTGGAGGCTTACATGAGAGACCCATTTTAATGGATAAAGAAGAGCCATATATAATGAAGATATTACTTTATGCTTCAGAATTGACTGCCAGAACTTGAAGAAAATATCTTAAGTATATCTTCTCATTAATTCTCACTTACAAAAAAAATTCTCACTTACCTGATTAATGTGTTTAACAGACCCTTATAAAGAGGAACAATAATGTGAATAACCATCTGCATTCTTTCAGAATTTTTACAGGTGGCTTTCAATGAATCAGGTTTTAGCTGATTTGTCATTTCATCAGCACCACAAATATTATTTAACAAAATGGTGAGGCTATGTGATGATATGAGGACAAGATGTATCAGGTGGAGATGTAATTTAGGGATAGTGAACCTTGATTTCAAGGGGCAGCAAGGGTAGCTTCTGATCACTATATTCTTTGATAAAACTGAATAGAAATTTATATTTTCTGTTTATAAAAGTAATACATGTTAATTTTTTGAAAAACTGGGAAAAAAACAAAAAGGTATGTAGAAGTTAATTATAGTTTATAGGGACACAGTGTCAACTGTGTGTGTGTGTGTATATATATATATATATATATATATATATATATACCTTATACCTTATCACACTGAAGTCAATAGTTTTGTGTCCTGTTTGTCTCACTTTATATCAATCATAATAATTTCCTATATGAGTAAATATTCCTTGAATGTATGATTTTTAGTGGCTGCACAATTTCTCATAATAAAATGTCTTAGTATTAATTTAACCATTTTGAAAAGGTAGGAAGCTGCCCTGTGTGTGTGTGTATGTGTGTGTGTGTGTGTGTGTGTGTGTGTGAAAATCATTGCAAGGAACAGCTTATATAAATCTTCCCTTGCATCTCTGATTATTTCCTGTTACTGAAAGGTGATTTTAAGTGCCTAAAAGGAGGTTTACAGAAATGAAATCAGAGCTATTTAAAACCATGGATCATTGGTGTGAATGCTATTTCCACTTTTCACCTCACAGGGAAAAGGTGTTGAATGTTCTATAAATGTTTGTCTTTAGCTATATATTTTCTAACTTGTCAACAAATTGCCCACTAGCAGGGGAAGATCTAATGGTTGTTTCAGAGTAAAACTATGAATCTATGGATTGACCCTCATTTACCCCTTAACTGGGCATTTGTCTAATGGTCCATGAATGCAGTCCATGCATGTATGGAAAAGTTTTCGTTGGTCTGGGATGAAAGGACAAAATGAAGGCAATGTGGTATGTATTCCAAAGAGCTGAATGTGTATTCCTCTCTGGGAATAGGGATGATAAGAGGTGGTAGGCTGTGTGTTTGTTGACGGCTAACTTTGCAAAATACAAAAACTCAAAAACTTTTCATGAAGTTTTACAGGCCTATGAAATGCCCAGATCTGGCAACAACTGACCTACCCAGAATGAGCGGGAGGTGATTCTTTGCTACTGCCGCTGCCCTGGGGGGATATTTGGTGATGTCATCACCCTGTCTAACCGTGAACATGTTCTCAGCCTGGACCTCATGCAGAAAGTGGCTTTTACTCAGAAAGGGACTTTCAATCCCCACTTGATTACCACAGCAACTAGCATATGTTGATGACAACAGGGACTATAGGCAGAGCAGCACAGGCAGGTTATGGGGAAATCTGCCAGATTAGGCATCAGATAAAAACCATTTCTAAGTTAAAGAGTTAAATAGGCAGCCAGTATTTCACGGAGCATATTGGAAGGAAGCAGAACAAGCTAAATTTAAATTTAGCTGTGAGCATTTGCAGATGTAAGGACTAAGAACTCAGAAGCACGGGTCACTAAATGAGAAAGCAGTGCCAGAGTTCTAACACCATAAGGTGAGAATGTTGTGTGGGGGATGGGGGGGACACAGAGCATACATTCGAACTTGAACTTGAACCTGAACCCAGCAAACAGAATGTGTCAGATGAGGGTTCCCTGCAGCTTTCGAGGGAGGAGATGGGAGAACATGGTTACAAAGCTCTGCTCAGCATAAAATAATTGTTTATTTTTATGCCTAAGCCAAGTGTGTGGGAAAGTGAGGAGGGACCCATCTTGAGGGTCAAATTGCTCATTCTTTATAATTATTTTTAATATATTAAGCATACGACAAACAACTGGAGATCCACTCCAGTGAGGATTGGGAGATCTACAATCTCTTATCGACCATACCCAAATCCCAAAAATCCTAAAAGGCCTATTTACAGAAAAGTGGATTGGCAGGAGATACTCATCAGGACTGAAGCAGGGTGGGGGGGTTAGCGCTTTGGGGGCCTCAGCCAGTTAAGCGCCTGACTCCTGATTTTGGTTCACGTCATGGTCTCAGGATTGTGGATGGAGCCCCAGGTCAGGAACCACTGTCAGCGGGGAGCTGCTCTAGAGTCTCTTCCCTCTGCACTTCCCTACACACTCTCTCCCAATCTTTAAAAAAAAAAAAAAAAAAAAAAAGAACAGAAACAAGATTATTTATAATCATTACTGTGGCTCTCTTCATGTGAATATTCACCTCTTTGTAGCAAGAATATTCAGGTGTTTAATTACAGGTTGCCGCCCCAGATCCTGCTGGGACTGTTAAGGCATATATAGTACATGGATTATATTACTTTTCTGAAATCTCAAAAACTTTAGAATTATGAAGACATCTGCCTCAAAGTTTTCAGCCATAGGAGATGCATGGATTAATATGCATATCCTATGAGTGTGCTCTATATGCTACCAGATTCAAACAAAGTTGAAGAAATGAAATATTAGAGAAATACATTGTCCTATATATGACTCTACCATCCCAATGTTGTCTTTCTTTCCTACTCAAAATCCCCATTTTCAATATCAGTATCTATTTTGTCCATATAAGTTATTACACTAACATGATATATACTAGTGTAAATATTCCATTATTATTAAAATATACATATATGGGCATGTATTTGTATGTGTGACTGTATTTGTAGAAATTTATATGTTGCTGTAACTCCATTAATATAATTTACATGTAGCATTCTTTACCTGGTTTTCAATATTATGAATAGAGTCATCCTGCAATTATTTTTACCTTTTACAATAACTATCGATGTTAAAGCTCTTTTTCATGTGCTTATTGACTATGCATATATCTTGTTTGTAAAATCCCTGTTCAGATGTTTTGACAATTTTTTTTGTTGATTTGTCTTCATATTAATGAATGATAAGACTTCTTTATATAATCTGCATTAAGTTCCTTGTCAGATATATATGATTTCAAATACTTTCTCTGTCTGTGGCATGGTTTCTCTTTTTCTCAACAGTGTCTTTCAGACATCAAAGATTTTTAATTCTGATTCAGATGTCCTTAATTTTCTCATTCATGGCCTGTGCATTTGCTCTTCTGCTTAAGAAATCATTGTCCAGCTCATTGTCATGAACATTTTCTCCTGATTTTTCTCTCAGATACATAACAGTTATAACTCTCATATTTAATATCTCATATCCATAGGAGGTAACTTTTTCCATGGTGTGAGATGAGTGTCAATGTTTACTTTTTTTATACAAGTAATCTAATTGTTCCTGTTATTGAAAGGCTATCAGTGCCTTGTTGAATTACCTTAGCATTTTTGGCAAAAATGAATTAACCATAGAAATGTAGGTCTACTTCTGAACTCTTCATTCTGTTTAATTCACGTATAGACTCTTATGCCAATATCACACTGTCTTTATTACTGTAGTTTTATGGTAAATGTTGAAATGAGGAAGCATACATACACTGTCTTTATTACTGTAGTTTTATGGTAAATGTTGAAATGAGGAAGCATACATACTTATACAGTCTCTTCTTTTTCAAAATTATTTTGGTATTCTAAGTCCTCTGCTTTTTCATATAAATTTTAGAATTGGCTTGAAGATTCCTTTCCTTCCTTCCTTCCTTCCTTCCTTCCTTCCTTCCTTCCTTCCTTCCTTCCTTCCTTCTTTCCTCCCTTATGAATTTGTAGAAGTTCATTTTGTATTCTGGATATTTTTCCGTATGTTAGCTATATGCTTGATAAACATCTTTTCTTAGCCTGGCCTTACTTTTTCTTGTAGTTTTGCATTCTTTTGTTATGCAAAAATGCTCACACAAAATAGAGTCGAATTTTCCAATCAGTTTCATTGGATTTGGCTTCTTATTAGGTTAGGTTTCTTGTTTAAAAAATTCTTCACTATCCTTATAGCACATATATATGTTCTTATGTGTTCTCCTAAAGCTTTAGAGTTTCCTTTTTTTATATTGAAGTACTAATTATATCTAGAATTTCTACTTTGAGGATATGATGAGGTAGGTTGCAGATATTTTATTTTCCACAGGGATGAACAATTCTCTCTGAGACTGTAATGTACGATCCATTTTTTCCCATGCTACTTTTGAATGCCTCCCCTGTACTATGTCAGGTTTCTGTATTAACATAGGTCAGTTAGGGGGCTTTCTGCTTTAATTCATTAGTCTATTTTCTATCTGCTATATTGACCACATAATTTTAATTACCAGATGTCTATAATACATCTTGATATCTAGTAGGACAAGTACCCAATCTTATTTTCTTCAAGACTGTCTCAACTTGTATTGATTCTTTTTCTTTCATGTTAATTTTATAACATCAAGGCAAGTTCCCACACAAAGTAAACACTTTGGGCTGCAACTGCATTGAATTAACAGAACAACTTGGAGGAAATTGACATCTTTGTTGATATTAATTCTTCTAGGAGCCTGACCAGATTTTTGGGGAGTCTTCTTTTAATCCTAAATGACATTTTTGTATTTGTCTTTATAGTCATATGACACATCTTTTGAGGAAATTATTACTGTACCTAATAAAATTGTTCATACTGTAAATGTAGTATTTTTCTATTAGATTTTTTAGTGATTGGTTATTATTGGTAAATAACACAATTTTCTTGGATGTTGATCTTTCAACAACTTTGCTTAATTCTCTTATTTTAAGAAGTTGCTTACAGATTTTTAATTATCTTAATTTATTTTAAATTATTATTGTTTTAAGTAAGTTCAGCTAGACATTTGTTTCTATTGATTTAGCTTCATCAAATGAGTTTTGATATGCAGCCCATTTATTTCTAACACATTCTAAATATATGTAGATTTTAAATAATTTTAGCTTCGATTCCCATTTTAGCCCATCATATTTTCAAGTGTGGTAGGGGAAAGTGGCATTAACTATACTTTTATTGTTGGTATTTATTTATTTATTTAAATATTTTGTTTATTTATTTAAATATTTTGTTTATTTATTTGAGAGAGTAAAAATAGGAGGAGCAGCAGAGGGAGAGGGAGAAGCAGGCTCCCCTCTGAGCAGGAAGCCCAAAGTGAGTCTCCATCCTAGGGCCCCAGGATCATGACCTGAGCCAAAGGGAGACACTTAACTGACTGAGCCACTCAGGAGCCCTTTATATTTATTTTTAAATTTAATTCCATTGCAGTCAGAGAATTTGGGCTGTATTATATCTATTCTTCAAAATATATTAGTATAGGGATGCCAGGGTGGCTCAGTGGTTGAGTGTCTGCCTTTGGCTCAGGGCATGATCTTCGGTCCAGGGATTGAGCCCCACATTGGGCTTCCTACGAGGAGCCTGCTTCTCCCTCTGCCCATGTCTCTGCCTCTCTCTGTGTGTCTCTCATGAATAAATAAATAAAATCTTTTAAATACATGTATATTATATATATTCTTATATGTGCACATTGATATATATGTGCGTTATATGTAACCTAATCTATGTGTGTATATATGTAGTAATATATAAAACAATAGATGTGTGAAATAATATGTATATTATATAAAGTAATATATATATAATATATATCCCTATTCCTTTTATATTGCTTTGTAACCTAATATATAGGAGCATTCCATATAATCTAGAATAGAATGGATATTCTCTTATTCTACATGTAGATGTAGAGTTATCTATTTGTGTGTGTACACATCTAACACATATGTGTATTTATATGTGTGTGCATACACATGTGTACAGATTTATATTTATATCTGCATAAAAACAGTCTTGTAAGCATATTACATTTTGTTCTAATCATCTTACTCTTCACTATTTTTGTCTTCTTGGTTTATTATTTTCTGGTAAAGACACATAAAATATTCCTTAATTTTGATTTTATACTTCCTCCCTATAATTCTGTCATTAGACTCCATTTTTACAGATATTTATGGTAATGTGTGCTCTTTATGATCTTCTGGTTTCTCCTCTTTCCTTTGAATGAGTTTGGTGTCAACTCCATTGTCTCCTAAATCATATTTCACAGCAGCTGATTTGGCTGTGGACTCCTTGAAGGCAGGGTTGTCTGATTCATCTCTAACCCTCAGTAGCCAGCTCATGGGCATGGCTGGGTGTCAGGAAGCAGTCTTGGTGATGAGTCCTTGTGCATCTGAATAGCCTGGTAAGTGGATCAAAGCTAGCAGGGATGAGGTGACAGTCATAGCACCTATAAGCATGTTTCCTTCATGTATTCTATACCTCCTGCCCATCATCTTATAAACATCTGTATCAGGGGTTGACAGATAGTAAATATCTCAGGTTTTGCATGCTATTCGGTCTATGTCACAAATACTAGATTCTACTATTGCGGGCAAGAGTGAGGAGTCATGAATGAATAGCATGGCTATACTCCAATAAAACTTTATATAAAAAAACAAATGGTAGGGTGAATTTTCTGACTCTGGCTCTACATCATTAGATCTTCTTCAGTATTCCATACAATATTCCAGGCTGCGAATACAATTTATTGAACTACCTCTGTATTGTGCATTTAGACAGCTTTTCTTTTCTGTTATTATAAATAACCTTGTAATATGAGTTCCTATGTACAAATGTGCCTGCTAGTTTGATTTTCTTATAAGTGGTGATGTACCTTGTACATGGTAAATGCTCAATAAATATTTATTGAATAAATTAACAAATTTCTGTTTTAGCAAAATCACTTTGCTGAGTACTGTGGATATAGATTGAAATGAAGGTTAAATCTAGCACAGAAATTCACACTGTAGAGAAGCAAAACAAATTTCTTGCTTCCCAGCTGTGTGATCTCAGTCAATAATGAATTTGAGCCTCAGTTTCCACAATTTAAAAAAAGAAAAAAATAATGAATTCTTCGGAAATGTGTTGTGGAGGTTGGGTAACATCAAGTGCAACTGTTTTGGAAAGAGTATTTTTGAGGACTCAGCAATACAGGGCTGACTGTAACTCAGACACCTTTTCCTTTTTTTATTCAAAACTCTGCGTGCCCACAGCAGGAATGCTTGGAAGCCAAGATCTGCAGGCCACCGTGCATTTACATAAATTTGCATAAATTTACATGGGACAATTAATGCCTATAGTATCATTATTGTTAAGTTGCTTAGATCTCAGCTTTCATAGTAAACATCAAAAACACAGTTTCCAATGTCCAGCTTGCCTCTCTGGGCATAGACCAGAAATGTCAGGTCAGGGATTGGCACATTTAGGACAAAAAGAAATAAATGCCAGGTTAATCCTAGAATTGTGTGTTCCAAATAAGCAAACAAATACACTCACAAATGAACAACCTAGAGAATGAGTTTGACATGCTCAATGCCACTTCTGACAAAGAAGATTGGATGCTTTGTGTAGTTTGATAACTAGGCCCAAGTTGCTTTTCTATTTTGTTCCATGTACAAATGACTTTAGAAAAATGCATTATTTTATTTTTATAAGAAAAAAAGTTAAGCATGCATCAGTAACTTTAAAAAAATAAGATATATGTTATACCATAGTGGGAACTAAAATATACTTTAGAAAGGCTACTGTCTTTCAGTGGATCAATCATTAAAATGACTGATCTACAGAAAAAACTGAAACGAATATTCCAAATCAATGGGCAGTCATTCAATTATCTTTCTGCAGTCAACATAAAGGTGAACATATATGAGGGAAGTGAGCTTCCTAGTCTTTAATAATGATAATATCTAAAATTTGTACATATTTTCTCAGTGGCGATAAATCCATTCAAATTCCACAGAACCACTATGATGTGGGGATCACTTATTTGTGGACTCATTCATCCGAGACGAGTTGATCTGCTGCTCTTTCTCTGTCCATGATCTGGGGGAGTCACTTCCCACAATACCCTGGGCTTGACATGTGACTTGCCTTGGCTAGTAATTCTACTGAGTAGGAAACATAACACAAGAAGTAACTTGAAAAGCCTGGCACACTGGAGCTTACCTCTCAAGCTGCACCTGGAACCCTGAGACTACCACATGCATGAGTCTGAGGTGGCCTGCTGGAGGAAGAGAAGCCAAGGTGACCCAGCCTACAGTCAGCCAGACCTCTGTCGACATCTTGTCAATTGTCAAACATGCAAGAAGGGCCGTCCCAGGTCATCCGACCACCAGCCATGAGACAGACCAGCAAGCCATTACAGACTGTAAACATCTAACTGACCTACAGAATTGTGAGCTAAATTAAAAGGAGGGCTGTTTTAAGCCACTAAATATAATTCAATAAATTAATACAATGATATTGTAGTGCATACCTGAACCAGTCCCTCTCATGTAACTACCTGCCTATGACATCAGAGACTAGAACGAAAATCATCAACCGCAATCTCATCTGACATTGAAGTAGAGACAGCTGCCAAGAAGATAGTCCTGAAGAGGGACCTGGAAGTCCCAGTTGAAAGGGGAATAGCTCTGGGCTGGAATTACAATGTGTGCAGGAATGCAGGGAGGCAGAAGGGCAGGCCTTGAATGAAGGCTTTGCATTTTGGATGGCACTAGCTTGTGCTTATGACTCCTTTCACTGGGGATAACATCTACACCTTTCTCAAAGTGAGGAGGAACTCATATTCAGTTGACCCTTGAACAACACAAGTTTGAACTGCATGGGTGCTCCTATTTGTGGATTTTTTTTTGTACTGAAAATGTATTTTCTCTTCCTTAGGATTTTCCTTTTTTTTTTTTCCCCTTAGGATTTTCTTAAAAACATGTTCTTTTCTCTAGCTCACTTTATTGTAAGAATACAGTAGATAATACATGTAACATACAAAATATGTGTTAATTGGCTGTATATGTTATCAGTAAGGCTTCCAGTCCACAGGTCATTAGTAGTTAAATTTGTGGGGAGTCAAAGTTATACATGAATTTTTGGCTGCATGGGGGTTTGGTGCCTCAACCCCATATTGTTCAAAGTTCAACTGTAAGTGTAACTGTATGGCTTGTAATAATCTTACTTATAATTGTTAGCTATTATTACATTATTGTATTTGTATATCACCTTTTTAAAGTTTTTAGTAGTGATTTGTCTGTTTAATTTGGGGTATATAGGAGTCAATTATAGAAACTGATAGAAAAGTAGTTTTTTAAAAATTATTATTCCCTCCTTTTACTTTTTTATTTAAATTCAAATTCTAGTTAGTTGACATACAGGGTAATATTAGTTTCAGGTGGACAATATAGTGATTTAACACTTCCATGCAAAGCCCGGTATTCATCATAATAAATGCTCTCCTTCATCCCTATTCACTGCTGCTCTGTCACTCATCTGGCCCAGTGCTGGGTAGGAAGGAGACAGAACTATGTAAGGTATGTCTTCTACCTTTAAAAGCTGTCCTTGGGGTTGCCTAGGTGGCTCAGTCATTTAAGCATCTGCCATTGGCTCAGGTCATGGTTCTAGGGTCCTGGGATTGAGTCTTGCATCAGGTTCCTGGCTCAGCAAGAAGTCTGCTTCTCCCTCTCCTTCTGCCTGTCACTCCCCCTATTTGTGCTCTCTCTCTCTGCCAAATAAATAAATAAAATCTTAAAAAAAAAAATAAAGGGCTTCCAGGGTAGGAATAGATATAGGCATGTAAGTTTTTTTTTAAATTCTAGATTAAAACTATGGTCCTGATCCTATTGTCAGCATTTTTCGGACATTAAAATATTAACTAATTTAATTTGCATAATAACCCAGCAAGGCTGACACCACTGAAATGCTAATAAAGAGCAGCTCTGTATGTAACTTAGACATCTCCTGGCTAGTGTGTGAAGAACCAGACTTTGAACCAGTGTAGTCTAACTCCTGAGTCCAGGCTCTATGGCCCATGCTACAAATCACCATTACAATAATAACCTTGAAACCTGACAATCTTTCACAAGATTTGGAGACCAAATCCTATATGATCACACAAATATTCATATATGGCCAACCATTTCTCCTGTGAAATGGAGAATTTTCAGATCGGGGTTTTCAGGTGGGCAAGTAGAATTTTTCAGTTGGAGGTTAAATTGTTTACGAAGGCGGAGGGATGGGAAAGTAACACAGTGGATTTCTGACAGTTGCATATGTAGGTTTTCCTTGGCTAGGTGAAAAGCAGCAGGGGATTGTAAGTATGGGAAGGTTAGGGTTGGCCTAACATTCTTTCTCTGATGTTGCAACTCCAAACTTTCTCCCTGTATTTGACACAGGGAGTGAAACACCTTAAACAGATACTGAAAAGCAATGCAATCACGTCTTTCCGGAAACTCCCGTGTGCATTAAAGAACCAGTACATCTGGGTTATGCTATTTCTGATGCAAGATATAAGTACCCTGTAATATATGAGTGGGAGATTGCGAGGAGGTGAAACCCTGATGTTGATTTTTTTCCCCTACTTAATGGTGCCATAAGTAAGACAAATTTGATCAGAAAATGGGTCAACCCATTGGTGATTGGGATACAGATGTTTCCCAGTTGGAGAGTGAACATAAAAGAATAACAGATAATTGATTCAAGTGCACCAGTGTTGGGAGTGATAGCAGGAGCATGGCACCTGAACATAATTTTACATATTTTAAGGACTATTGTATTATTTCTACATTTGCAAGCAGCTCCAGGAAAATTGTGCATGAAAAATCAATGAGGACCTAATGCATCAAGTGGGAAAGCTTATGATAATACAGGGCGATCATCTCACATAGGGTAGAATTATCATTCTGAGAAAGCCTTTGTAGCTTATTTCTGTCTATCAATTCTATCTATCTATCTATCTATCTATCTATCTATCTATCTATCTATCTCTACCTGTCATATCTATCATGTCTATTATCTATCATCTCTATCTACCATCTATCATCCCTATCTATCCATCTTCTATCTATCCATCACATCTATCTATTCAACATATTTGTCATCTATCATCTCTATCTACCATATCTATCTATCTATCTATCTATCTATCTATCTATCTATCTATCATCTATCACCATCATCTATCATCTATCTATCCATCTATCTATACCTATCCATCTATCTATCATATCTTACCTATATACCTATATATATAATTTTTATTGTGAAGTATTTCAAACCTTCAGAAAAATACAGAGGATATCTAACAACTGTTTTTTTCTTTTAAACAATGAAACCTTAATAACAGGTGAACACTAAGTAGATTCTAAGACACAGTCTGATACTTTGGAATTCTGGAGGCAAATTCTGATTGCCATTTACTTTCCAAACCAGGATGCACAGCAGTTGCAAGAAGAATCTGCTGTTACCCAAGAGGCTCCATTAGAACGTACAAGGTGCCCCAGCTACCATGCTTTCCCTACTCTTATGATGATTATATATTAACATCATCTTTCTATGACAGGACTCCGCTGGTTCTGTTCCCCTGCAGAAAATCCTACAAATTCTCCCTGTTGTTATCCAGTTTCACATTCTCATGGCCTTGAAAAAACCAATCTTCTCTTGGACTAATCCCCAAGTAAACAGAACTTCCAGGCAATTCTCCTACTCTCCAATAGTCCGTAATGGACTATAATGGAAGAGATAGTGAATTAGTATCTCTTTTGAGCACGAAATCTGAAGGATAGATAAGACTTAGCTAGGAAAAGCCAAGGGGAATATAGTGTCTAGGCAGAGGTCTTTCCTAACCATCCTTCTAGAACCATATTGTTCCATAGAAATAGAAGATGATCCACATACATAGTTAAGCATTTTCTACTGTCAGGTTAAAACAAGCAAAAAGAAATAGCTGAAATTAATTTTTAATATTTTATTTGACTCAACATGTCCACAATGTTATCATTTCAACATGCAATCAATATAAAATATTTTTGAGATATTTTCATTCTTTTCATGCAAAGACTTTGGTATCTAGTGTGTATTTTATGCTTTCAGCACATCCGATTCAGACTGCCACTTCTCAAGTGCTCAATAATCACATAGAAGTAATGCCTACTACTGCCTACCCTGTTGTTAATTTCTTCATAGTATTTATGTCTATCTGAATTCATTGTGCTTATTCACTTACTTATATTTTTTCTGTCACTCTCCACCAAAATGTGAGCTTCATAAGACTACGAGCCTTTGCTAACCATTTAAGTTTAGATGAAGATGAAAACACTTGGTTGATGGTAAGCTCTCATTCCATGTTTGTTGGATATGAATGAGCAGTAGGTAAGAGGGCCTGATGCAGGAAAGCTCTTGGAATCTTTGAGTGCTTCTGGTGTGGTGAATAACAGGAATGAGTGTAAAGGAGGTGGGCAGAGATGGGAGTCATTAAAAACATGCTCCATGCTGCTGTCTGTATGGAAAGGCTTTGTTCTATTAAACTTCCCCATCTTAACACCCAACTTAATAATGGGTCAAATCAGTACCTTTCTCATAAGTGTTCCCCATTTCTCCATTGTATCCTTCACCATTTTGGACTAGTAGTCTATCTATCTACAAATTGATCTTCCCCATGAGAACTTGTGCTCCTTGAGAACAGAGCCTGAGTCAGAGACTTTTGTTATTTTTCAGTACTCAGCAAAATGATTTTAAGATTCACTCACACTGCTACCTGTCTTAGCAACTTATTCCTTCTTATTTCTGAGTAGTATTTCATTGTATGCACATAACAGAATACATTTATCCATACATCTGTTGATGAACATTTGAATTGACTCAAATTTGGAGCTATGATGAATAAATCTGCTATGATCATTTCCGTATATAATCTAGTGTGCACATGTGTCTTTTTTTCTTTTGAAAAAATAACTAAAATAATTTCTGGGTCATATAAGTAACAGTAGTTTAAAATCTATACCAAACTGAAAAATTTCCCCAACACACCCACAGCACTTTATATTCCCATCAGCAATATGTAAGAACTTCAGTTATATCATATCCTCACCAACACTTGGTATTAATGAATCATTTAAATTTTAACATTTTAGTGGGTATGTAGTAGTGTCTTAATGCAGTTTTAATTTGCAGCTAATAATGCTGAACATAGTTTTCCTGTGCTTATTTGTGTATCTGTGTATTTTGTGTATTTGTGTATTTTCCGGTGCTTATTTGTGTATCTTCTTCAGTGAAATGTCCACTTAAATTTCCTGCATATTTTTAAACTTTGCATTGCTTTCTTTGTTGTTATGAGTTTTGTTTTGTTTTGCCTTTTTTAAGGAGAGAGGAGAGGGAGGGGTAGAGGGAGAGGGAGAGAGAAATAATCTTAAGCAGGTTCCACACCCATCATGGAGCCCCATGCAGGGCTTGATCTCATGACCCACTGAGCCATTCAGGCACCCCTTGACTACTGTATCTTTATAAGTCTTAAAATCAGGCATGTCAGTTGTCTGGCTGTGTTCTTTTTCAAAATTTGTTGGCTATTCTAGGTTTGTGGTACTTTCATGTAAATATTAGAAGTAGCTTGTTAATTTCTGCAAAATAGCCTGTTGGGATTTTGTTTGGATTTATTCTGAGTCTATAAATCAATTTGAAGTGAACTGACATTGTCATTAGCATGCTGTAGTTTTAGGTTTATTTTTGTCTATTATCTTCTCAGGTGTATCTTAGTTTTTAGTGTGCAGTTATTCCATGTATTTTGTTAAATTTATTTCTAGTTATTTTATGGTTTGAAATGCTATCAAGAATAATATTGTTATTTCAATTTCCAATTATTTATTGCTATTATATAGAAAAATAATAGTTGTATATTAACCTTGCTGAATCCCCTTATTAGTCCTAGGAAAAACAAGTTTCGCTTGATCCCTTTTTATTTCTATGTACACTGTGATGTTTTCTGCAAATAAAAGCAGCTTAATATCTTTCTTTCTAATTTGTATGGATTTTATTTCTTTTTCTTCCATTATTGCACTGGCTAAAAATGTTATTAGAAATAAAGAAAACAGATATCTTTGTCTTGTTCCCTATGATAAAGTAAAAATATTCTATCTTATATGATTATGTATAATCTTAGTTATAGATATCCTTTATCAAGTTGAGAATATTCTCTTCTATGGCTAGTTTCCTGAGAGATTTTATCCTAGATGGTTATTGAATTTTCACAGATGTTTTTCTGCACTTAATAAGATGATCATATTTTTAAATTTTCAGTCAATTAATAATAGTGAATATTCCTCTTTGATTTGAATGTTAAACCAACATTGTATTTTATTTATTTATATAATTTATATAAATTTATATATTTTTATTTATTTATATAATTTATATAATTTATATAATTTATATAATTAATTAATTATATAATTAATTTATGTCTATACAATATAATGTAATAATATAAAATAATTATATTGTTATATATGTATATTGTATATTGTTATATATCATTGTATGCATTATATATATGTTACTGTATGTGTGCAGGTGTATTTATGTAAATAAATTTGCTGATATTTTGTGAAGCATTGTTTTATGTATAATCAAATGAGGTATTGATAATAGCTTTGTTTTGTAGTAACATCTGTTTATTTATTTATTTATTTATTTATTATTTTTTTTTAAATTTATTTATTTTTTTTAATTTTTTTTTTAACATCTGCTTTTGACTGTGGTAACAAGTTAACCCTATTAAAAGAATTTGAATGTATTCACTCTTACTTTATTTTTCTGGGGAAAGGTAAGCATAATTCCACCATTTCTTCACTTTATATATAATATTAATCAGTGAAGCTATCTGGTCACAACATCTTGTTTGTGGGATAGTTTCTAATTATAAATTAAAATTTTAAAATAGATATAAGACTATTTATATTTTCTGTTTCATCTTGGGTCAATTTTAGTAATTTGTGTTTCTCAAGATACTTGTCAATTTAATCTCAGTAGTCATTTATTGGTATAATATTGCTCATAATATTTTTATCATCTTATTAATGTCTGTGGTTTCTGTAATAAATTTGCCTCTTGGGATCCCTGGGTGGCGCAGCAGTTTAGCGCCTGCCTTTGGCCCAGGGCGCAATCCTGGAGACCCGGGATCGAGTCCCACGTCAGGCTCCCGGTGCATGGAGCCTGCTTCTCCCTCTGCCTGTGTCTCTGCCTCTCTCTCTCTGACTATCATAAATAATAAATTAAAAAAAAATTGCCTCTTTCATGCCTGAAATTTGTCCTTTTGTTTGTAGCATTTTTTTTTCCTAATTAAAGTAACTGGAATTTTCTCATTTTTTATTGATATTTTTAAATTATTTTTTTCAGGTGATTTTCTTTATTGTCTATATTTTATTTCATTGGTTTTTCTCTTTTATTGTTTCTCATTTCACCTTATTTGTTATTTCCTTTTTAATGTTTTTTTTCTTTTTCTATCTTCTGACCATGAAAACTGAGAACACTGATTTTAAATCTTTTTTCTAAGATAAGTATGTAATGCTATAAATTTTTCTCTAAGAAATCTTTAAGCTGCACCCCAAAAATATTGATATGCTATGTTTTAATTTCATTTATTTTAGTATTTTAAAAATCTTTTCTAATTATTATTATTATTTCTTTGTTGGATCATGGTTTACTTAGAAGTGTTCTGTTCAATTTTCAATTATTTGAATTGTTTTAAGATGTTTTTCTGGTAATGTTTTTAATTTGATTCCTTTGTGATTACATTTATGGAAAATTGCTTTATGACACAATAGATAGTCTATATTAATGAATGTTTCATGGTAACCTGGGGGAAAATGTATTCTGCTGTAAAAACATTGAACAGAATGGAATGTTCTACAATTGCTAATGAAAGCAAAAAAGTAATGTTATTCAAATCTTCTATATACTTACCAAGGTTTTTTTCAACTTATTTTATCTGTTACTGCAGTATCAGTGTTAATTACTCCAACTATGGTTATGGATTTATCTATTTCTACTTAAAATTTTATGAGATTTTGATTCATGTGTCTTGAAGCTCTGTTACTAGGATCATATACAATATTGAGGAAATTAAGTCACATTTTAAGTGAAGTTAAGCCTTAAATTTTATACCATCTTCAATATTCAAAATCCTTGAAAGTGACCAGAAACATATATTTGTGGCAAATGTGGCAGACCAATGATAAATATCACTATTACATAAAAAGTTCATGAAAATTCATAAATAAATAAAATACTGAAATCTCAATTTATAAATGGAAAAAAAAACAAACAGGAAAGACCATCCATCAAAGAGCAAATTTAACTTATAAAGAAGCATGAGGATAAATGATAAGTCTTCATAGTAACCAAAAAATATAAAGTAAAATAATTATGCATTTTTTTCTATTAATTGACTAATTTTTAAAATTTTAATGCTGAATGGTGGGAAAGATAGAGTATAATTACATTCTCACACAATGATTGTGACACTGATAAATGATTTTAATAATGTATAAATAAATGCAGACTAAAACAAGTGAGCCATATTAATTAAGAACAAGAAGAAATTCTTATTTATTTATTCATTCAGCGTATTTTTTTTTAGGATATATCGCATATTAGGCACTGTGCTAAATGTTGGGTATACAACTCTGATTACAGAAACAATTTTTGTTCTCATGGAACTTAATAATACTTTTGGTACATATCCTAAGGAAATAATACCCAAGTGGCTTACATTATATGAGTGAATACATTTATCACGTCACATATAACTACCAAATTAATTAAAAACAAAACAACTGTTTATTAGCTAAGTGAACTATGGCATATCAATATTTTGAAATATTAGCAATGCTATAAAATAATTGTATTTATTCATTTGCTAACTAAACAGATGTTTATTTTTCACTTGTTAAGTACCAGGTATTGTCCTAGGCATTTGGATATAATAGTACACAAGACAGTCAAAGTCCTTGTATTTAAGAGGCCTATATTCTAAAATAAAATGTAATATCATAAGATCTTACATTGGATAAAAAAGCAATATATGATATAGGTTCTGGAATCGTGGTTCTAATTTTTAGATGAAAACATGATTGGAACCAAAATATCTATTATATTAGTATTTTTGTTGCAGTGTAACAAATTACTATAAACTTAGTGGCTTAAAGCCTCAAACACATTTATTATCTCACTGGGTCTGTGGGTCCACAGTCCAGGCACAGATTAGCTCAGTCCTCTGCAAGACTGCAATATGGGTGTTGGGTAGGGGTATATTCTCATCTGGAGGCTGAACTGGAGAAAGATCTGCTTCAAAGCTCACTCAGAATACTGATTGGTTGCATTTATTGCCTTGCTGCCAAAGGGCTCATAACTGATTGTATTTTTAAAGCCAGCAAAAATAAGTGTTTTAGTAAAACAGAGTCTTATATAATGTAGTGTGACAACAAGAATGACATCCCATCACCTTTGCCATATATCATGATGTAATCATAGGTGTGCCATCTCCTCACCTTTACCATGTAATGTAACATAATTATGGGAGTGATACCTCATTGTCTTTACCTTATTCTAGTGGCAAGTAGCAAGCTTCAAGCTCTGTACATACTTGACAAAGAAAGGGAATTACACAAAGGTGTGAACCAGAGGGCAGGATTATGGAGACCACTTTACTGTCTGTCCACCATACCAAATAACTACAATTTTGTTAGGGTGGAGACATTACAGGTGACTTGTTTGTTTCTTATTATTAAATATTGATTTTAAGGTTTCTATGTCTTTTATAATTGAACATACTTTAATTTTCAAATGCCATCATTAGTCATCTACGCCCTAATCTACCTATTATTAAACCTATCTTTTCTCAAATATACAGTAATTTTTGAAGGGTAAACAAATATTCATCCTTGAATTTTATTATTTGTCCATTATGTCTCTCAGATAATATGGCAGTAGTTCTCTTTTCTGCTTCTTTCATTACAAAAACACATTATTTCAGTTATAGTTGAGTATCAACCTTTTCTGAGCTCACCTTGGAAAATGAAGATGACCACTATCGATAATTTCTTATCAAAGGTTATTGGTTCTTTCACAGTGACTTATAACCTACTACATGTCTGGCATCTAAATGTACAGAGACAGGATGAAAGATAATAGTCTCACCTGGGCATGCCTCTCCCAGGTGAGAAGCCAAGGAGATTTGTACCAGGGTGAACCAAGATGGAGCTGTACCAAAGCAGAAGGATCTGAGTACCAGGAAGCAGATATGATGGGAGAGTGGCTAACAGTGAAGCCACATAATCCTTCACCTTTCCTCCTTGACAGAGACCCCAAGAGTGAATGAGGAGTCAGCCTATCTAAATCCTAATGATTAAATTACACTTGGTAGACATGGAGGGTGTGGTAATTGTTGTCATTTTTACAATATTGTGATATTAATCTTATGGAATATTGAATCTCCAAATAGCCCATGACATAAAGAGACCTTTATGGCTCCGAAGGAGCTATTATATTTTATTATCTCACGAATCTTCAGATTTAAAGAGTCCTCAATGAGACCTTGACATAATTAAGCCTAATGAGTCCAAAGGAGTTACAATGGTCTATTGTGTCAATAATTTAGACATGACAGGTCTTTGTTGCAAGGAGGCCTTGGCATGCCAGGCTAGCCTGTGGGTTGTATGGCAAGATGGACACAGGAATTAGTGAACTGAAGTTGTTCAGAAGGTACTCTAGACATAAAATATAGCTTCACTGTTTCCAATAAAGATTTTCCTATGTTGAATCTATCCTTTGATGTTACCTGGAGCATCAGTTCATTCATTCATTCTTGAACAGCTTTTGCATGTGCTTACTCCTTCGTGTGCTATACTAGGTAGAGGGATGCAAAGCTGAAAAAAAGACTCAACCCCTTTCAAGGAGTGTGCCATCTAATGGTTTTGAAAAGTTTACAGTCTAGAATAGTAGTGAACAAACCATGACACATAGGGCAGCCATGTGTTTTTGTAAATAAAGCTTTATTGGAACACAGCCATAATCTTCTATTTAGGTTTTGTCTGTGGCTGCTTTTGCACTTCAGTGGCAGAGTTGGGTAGTTGTGACAGAGACTTCATGGCCCACAAAGCTGAAAATATTCACTATCTGGCTCTTTAAAACTAAGTTTGCCAGCCTTTGGTCTAGAATTGCAAAGGTCTTGGAATTACCTCAGTAGACCACACATAGGCATGAATTAGCATTTTCAGTTCACATAGCTTTGGTGTAATTCAGGGAAATGGTTTAATTTTCTCATCATTGCATACTTATTCTAATTTAACATGAAAGGAAGGTTATAGCTAATTCTTCAAACCTTTACTTGGTGCTACTGCTGCGCCAGGTCCTATGATCCTCTCTTGATATAATTCCTGGAATATAGATGTTTAATTCATGTTTATGAAACATGGATCTTGCTTGTCTACACTGCAAAGGACAGCATGGTAGCTTTAAAGATGTATCTTTGAGTTTCTTAGGGAGTTTCCCTCCCTTTGTATACAGGCTGGACTGTGACTCCTTTCTATGAAACAGAATGCATCAGACAGGATGGCATGTTACAAATTATCAAAAGACTGCTGCTTGCACCTTAGGTTCTGTCTCCCTTTCTCTTATACCTTTTGATGGGGGAAGCCACCTGCCATAGAACAGGTAGTCCAGGTGGTAGGGAAGCCATCTACTGTGTCATAAGGACATGCAGGTGGCTGATAGAAAGATACATGTGATGAAAAACTGAGTCTTGCCCATAACTACAAGAGTGTGATTGAAAGTAGACATTCTGAGGCTTGCAATAGACCATGAGTTTGCTTGGAAATTAATCCTACCCCTCTGAAATCATGAAATAACCATTGCCCTGGGTGACCCTTACAAAACCTCATGAGAGATCCTGAGTTAGAGCCTCCCAGTTACTTCCCAGAACCGCTCCTGAATTCCTGAACCACAGAGATTGTGAGGTAATAAACGTTTGTTGTTTTAAGTTAACAAGTTTGGGATGATTTATTATCCAGCAAGAAATAACTATTACAAGAGGTAGTTCACCAATAGGGTGATGAGACAGTATCTATTTTGTCTTGCTCTGACTTCTTCCTGCCCAACGATCCTGCAAGATCACTGATACCTCAGTCGAGGTCCTGGGATGGTTCAGAAGCTCTTTTTCTGCATACAGAAAATAAGATGCCAATAATCTCTCCATTGCCACACTGTCATTCTTGAAAGCTGAATGGGGTTATCTAGAAATAATTTAGGTATATATTACTACCAGCCTCTTAGAATTTTGGTTTAGCAATGCCATCTTGGAGATTCCCATGGTTTATTGTTCCTTTCCTTGAAAGAGGGAAAGGAGTTTTCTTTACCAGAGTTACAATCGCCTCATAACCCTGACAAACAGGATTGTAGCTCACAATGTTGCTAAGTCTTCCATTTGACTTGTTTTCAGCTTTTTTTTTAATATCACCTTTGCATTTCACCCTGATATCAAAGATGCCAGTTGCACATCATTATTGGGGTCATTCAGAGTAATAGCCAAGAATGTCCATCTTTGTAACTAACTACTAATGATGCATTTGTTTTTCTTTAACCTCGTAAAGACTGTGTCCAAATGGGGTGGCTCATGGAGTGGCTGACAGGTTGTCATGTTGTTTTTTCTCTGAACGACTTGGTCATAACCCCTACTGGCAACTCCAAAGTATGTCTTCTGGAAGATTGATTGGAACTTGGTGTCAATAGGAATGTTCTTTCTCACAAAATACTATGAGATGATATTCCTGTATCCCAGAATTCCACATTATGAGGCTCTCATTATCAAACCCTAACACAAAGCAGATTGTGACCAGTCCTAATTCAGACATATAAGCAAAATTCAATGAAAACACAGGGGCAGCTAAATGCAATGTTATGTCCTGTATTAGCTCCTGGAATAGTAAAAGGATATTGGCAGAAAAACTAATGAAATCTGCATTAAGCATGGAGTTTAATGAATAGTAATGTGCCAACGTTGGTTTTTTGGTTATGGCAAATGTATTGTGGTAATGTAACATAAGATGTTAATTGTAGGGAAAAACTGAGTGGAGGGTTGATGAGATCTCTCTGTACTACCTTTGTAACCTTTCTGCAAATCTACACACACACACACACACACACACACACACATCGTTAACAGGAGATTTATTCTGCAACCAGACCTGAAGAAAGTTTCAAGCAAAGGGCTATTCCATGTGAGTCAGGAGGATGTTGATGGGTAGAGAAAGTGGATGTAGAGAACATTCCAGACTAAAGTAACAGAACATGAAATGTTTAGGAGCAGGCTACCACTGGCAGGTTTTATGACAGGAGGCATCTGATGTGACCAGACCATGCCATGATATTCACAGGGAGGTACTGAGGTGATATTGCACAAAGGAAGAAAACATGGTTGAGCCTTGAATAGCACAACTAACAGTCTATAATATTATTGGCAGGATGGGCTTACCGTGGGCTGTGACATAATCAGAGTTGCATTTCCCAAGAATAAATACAATATTTTATAGGATGCATTTCTGTGCTTCATCATCCTCAACACACATATAGCTTCACCCATATGATCTCTGCATTCTCCTTGGGTGACTTCCAATAATCTCTCAAATGTGATGCAGAGAGGCCTCCTGTGGCCCCTGCAGATGGGATGAGCTCCCTGCCACCATTCTTTCCAAGAGCATATTATCACTTGTCCAAATGATAGCCCCTTTTCTTTGCATCGGGTTTCCAGGAGGAGGAGGCCTGTCTTGTTGGTCTGGACATCCTCAGAATGAAGGGCATGTGTCATAGAAGGAATGAAATTTTGTTGAAGGAATGATAATGTAGGGGTGCTTCAGGGCAAACCAAGATACCGTGACCTACTTTCGCATAGAATTAAGGGATCTTCCTGGCTCTCAGTGGATCAGAATTATTAATTAAAGTAAACACAAGAGGGCCCAAGCTGAACTTACGGGGGCTTTTAGAAAAGCCTATGGGGTTATAATAAGATGAAGGAGAGGCAGAAATGGGTCTTGGTGCTTTCAGGGAAAGTAAGCCCCTGGTGAGTCTGGCCAGCTCTTCAGGTAGTTCACCAGTGCAGCACCCTCAGGCCTCCCTCAGTCATTGAGCAGAGTTCTGTGCAGACGCCTGACCATAGACCTCATTTAGATGATCAATGTCTTCAACTCTCTCCCATGCTCTAAGATATCAGACAGCCCACCAGTGGCAATTCACAAGGACCCGTGCTGGCTCCACCCAGCTCTCAGGTCTTTGAAAAGTTTGCCTTAAGAATTGAGACATCCCTTTTCTCTTCCCAAAGCATGTGTATCTTTTCAGGATTCAAAGAGACCCGAAAAAATGTCCTCATTTTCCTTGACAGACGATGTGCTGTGTTCTCCAGGTTGCTGATCGGCAAATCGGAACAGACGGTTCTTCCTTTTTATCCCTCCTCGTTACCCCAATGTGGCTTTTTGGTCTCTCTCCAAACGAAGCCCTCAGTGAGACACTGCAAGATGAAAGAAATGGTGTTCAAACTCCCCATCACCGAGCCTATCAAGGATTTAACATTTTGATTGATAACTCTGCTGTGTCAGGAACATGTGTATTTAAAAACCCTCTGAAATTTGGAGTGAATATATCTGAAAGATGCATCTGATTTTCCCCCTGCAAGGAAAGAAAGAGCAAGGTCGGGTGCTGCTTTCCAGCATCCTCAGACATAAATCCTGGGTTTATTTTTCTGACATTTCAGTGTGCAAGTGGCAGGTTTGGTGCTGGAGAAAGAGGTCTTTGAAGCTCCCTTCCTTTCTCTCTCTCTTTTTTTTTTTTAATGTAATAGTCCCCTTTCCCCCATCCTTTCTTTACCTAAAGCACAAATTAATGTTTCCCTGTTGGATAAATGGTAGACAAGGGAGATGATTGAAAATTAGTGACCTCAGAAACACTGTAAGTAGATGACACTAGATGTGAGGATTTCCAAGGACAGACTGAGGCAGAGATGGTGGCCTCTGAGGAGCAGAGCGTGATGAATCCTACCTCTCAAGAGCTGTTCTACAATCAGGCACTGCCTAGATTCTCAGCAGCTTCTTTCTAAGAAATGTTTCCGTTTGCAGACCATCACTGGGCAGCTCATGAATATCGTAGCGCCCTGACCAGTGCTGGGCATAAACACACGTCCTTGGACACTCAGTGTAGCCTGCAAAGCTGGGAGCCTGTGGAAGCCCGAGAAAGTATTTTAAGGTATTCAAAGAAGAATGAACTGAAGTCAGACAAATCCTCCAGTCCTGTAACCTGTTCACCAACTGCATGATGCTATATGAGTCATTTGAGCGACATTAGCCTCGGCTTCTCCTCATCTGTAAAATATCTGTAAACTCCTGTAGGAAAGTTGGAAATGTTAAAGGAGAAGAAAGTGCTTATTGCAGAGCCTGGCAGATTGGAAGAATGCATTAGACGCTCCCCCCCTGCCGTTATCGTCATCATCAATGTCATCCACTCCCTCAGAATTGGGGTAGTGTTTCCCCCATGTCCTATGGCTGCCTGTGCAAATGTCCAGTGCTGTCGTTCTCGGATTTCTCCTTGCTCTTTTAAAATCTCCTTTGACATCCTAACTATATCCTTCAAAAAACTCAGAACTGAGCAAATTTTGGTTTTTCTACATCTTCTGAAATGTCAACCCAAACACGGTTTACCTTTCTATCCATACGTTGCTGTTTGGACAGTCTCCACCCCACACCAGTTTGGTTTCTGTTCTGAACATAACTTTATTTTCCTCCATTGAAAGATGCAGCAAAACCCCTCTTTGTGCTGAGGCCATTAAGACTGCCCATTCTTCCCACACATTTCTTCTCCCTTCCCTTATATTCCCTTTCACTATTATTTATATTCCCCAAATGAATGAGAACATATAATGTTTGTCCTTCTCCGACTGACTTACTTCACTGAAATATCAGAAAGGGAGACAGAACGTAAAGACTGCTAACTCTGGGAAACGAACTAGGGGTGGTAGAAGGGGAGGAGGGCGGGGAGTGGGAGTGAATGGGTGACGGGCACTGGGTGTTATTCTGTATGTTAGTAAATTGAACACCAATAAAAAATAAATTAAAAAAAAAAAAAAAAAAAAAAAAAAAAAAAAAAAAGACTGCCCATTCTTAAATTAGCTCAGAAAAAAAAAAAAAGAAGTGCATTTTATAGTCAAGCCAGCAGTAATTGGACACTGTGACTATGAGTGGCCCTTGCGGAGTTTGGACGCAGGCCAAATGTACCTTCTGTCTGTCTCTGACACAGGCAGACAATAGCGGTATTATTTACTGCACTGGCTCTGTACAATTCCAAAGGCCAGCTGCGAAAACAAAAGAATCGCTAACACTTTGCCCAGCCCTAGACTCAACTGGAGGCTCTATCTATGTTTCGTAAATAATTCACCCCTCCACCCCAAGCGTTGGATCATCTATTCTTCATGTCTTTCTTTTTGCACTGACCATGGCCACAAGGAAAAGATGTATCCCTGAGTCCTTGGAAGGGAATAGAGTGAAGAGAGAAATGGCCAACAATTCTTTGTTTGCGCATCTTGGGGCTGCAGGGACACCATCACAGACTCACAGACCAGCAATGAGGATGGTAATAGAGCCAGTGTCTGGGAAAATGTTGGCAGGAGCTAGCCTCCCCTGGAAGGTCATGCTTCCCAGGAATGCCATTCTGAGTCTTGTTCAGAAGGTTTCACAAAAGAGCTTAATGTTGGCCCAGGTGACACTCACAGGTTTCCACCCTTCTGAGGATATAGCCCTCATGTTACAGGCAACATGGGCTTTAGGTGGGCTGTGCAGACTCTACTGCAATTCACTTGGCTTCAGCTCTAGCCCAGAATCTGGGAAAATGGACCCCACTGGGTGGGATGTCCAATTGCAATCACTACTAACATGGCATTTACCAGGAAATGGCCTTATCAGTCATTGAACATGCAGCCTATACCTGGGGATGGAGAGTCTAAGACTTCTGACTCAGATCTGGGCTATGAAGTCACCTGTCCAACCTGACCTGTGCCTGCAGGCAGGGCTGCTTCCAGTCTTCTAAATCTGTCCATGGTGATCCATGGGTCCTTAAAAACTTCTCCCACCTTGAGCTATGTTTTCATAGCTGTCCATGGTGATCCATGGGTCCTTAAAAACTTCTCCCACCTTGAGCTATGTTTTCTGACCTGTTCTAGGGTCTTCAACACCTGGCCTCTGTACAGACTTTGGATCCAGGTGTCTTATAGGCCTTGGGACCTGCTGCCTGCTATTGTTTTTCCTGAGTGGAGGGGGAGCTCCCCATGCAGCTCAGCCTGCATGTCTTCCTGTATGGCATCTGTCCCCTGCTGCTTGGCCAGCACCTGGCCTGAAGAAACCCAGATGTGGGATGCTGCCCAGACACAGTGAAGTAGGCACCCTAGGTTCTATAGGTTCTGGAAATTCCATCAAGAGCAATCTCAAGTTATTTATGATTTCAGATTTAACCATCACACAGGGGGTTCATCATCATGGCTCATAAGCTAATGGTTCATAAACTTTTGCCTACTTTTCCTCATTTGCTTCTCATTCTGTGAGACAGAGTAGGAAGGCCTTTTCTTTGATGTTTTAGAGTTAAGTATAAGTGAGTTCTCAAAGATTTTCCATCAAAAATGGGGTAAAACCAAATCTAAGGTTTCAATGCTCCAGGCCCATGGGTCTTTGAATACTCCATGGAGTCAGATGAAAGGGAGGGGGATTAGAATCATGTTCACCATAGTGCTTGAAAGATCTGATCCTATCCTCAACCAATGTTACACTGAGCACCTTGAATATTCCTTCTGGGAACAGTGTCCTCTGAGGAGAAGAGTGTGTCTTTTATGATGGCTGTACTGTGTGTTTCCTCACTTACCATTGTGAGCCTCACACAGACCTCGATATAGACCAGCTGCTGGATGAAGGAATGGATGGGTGTATGAATGAATGAATGAATGAATGAATGAATGAAATCAAATCAGGGACAGACAAGTGGGTGGAAAGCCATAAACATTCTGCAAGTGCTGCAGGCATCAAGTTCATTCTTGGATTGTGCCTGATACTGGAATCTTATCCGCCCTTTCCTCTGTGTCCTCTTTCTGTGACTTGGGTCACCCACATTCTCCCCTAGCTAGGCCCAGGCCCTCAGGACTGAAAGAACTCCTATTCTCATTGCAGAGGGAGACTTTCCTTCCTTGATCTCACTGCCACCTTTATGACATCTTGAAAGGGAGCTGCCAGGGTACTGGGATGTATCCCTGCAGGTCCTTTCTGCCTCCTTCCTCCTCTGAGGTGGGTGTGCATGGGCTACCGCCTAGGAAATAGGAGCTTCTCCTTCCTGACTCCTTGACTTGATCCATGATCCTCCACCAAGAAACCCACTTGGACTCACACTGTGGATAATCAGCCAGACTGCTGGATTCTTCTCAGAGAGCCTCAGAATGAGCAGGATTTCAGGGACCCTGTCATGTTCCTTGTTTCTCTTATGGAGAGAAGCAGAGCTCAGAGAGGTAACTGGTTTTGCCCAGGGTCCCTTGGCCATCAGTGTGACACACAGCGACTTGAAACCATAGTACCTGCCCACATTTTCTGAGCCTCTCAGGCCATTCATTGTCTGCCCATCATACCATGTGCCATTTTTTTTTGTTGACGTTTGGCCTAGAAGAATTTTGACATTTCAAGCATGGGGATGAGGGTTGTTGGAATGTCACCACACCTACTCTGAGAGAAAGCCAATTTTCCCTTAGTTCAGTACTTGCAAATAGCAAAGTTAATTAATCCCTTGTAAATAAACATTTGCAAACTGCAGCTCAATATAGCACTGACCAGGAATGCTTCCAAATGCATTCTGAGATTAGATGATAAAGGGGCCAGAGCTGGTCATGTGATGAATCTCCAAGTCGGGCTCGATAATTTATTAATGTAAGAGAAAAAACATTGGTTTGGGGGTTCATAAAGACACAGGTTTGGATGCCAGCTCTGCCAATGACTCACTGAGACCTTCAGCAAGTCATAAACATTCTGAGTCTGTATCCCCCAATGTAAAAAGCACTGAGGTTGCTGCTGTGGGCATTATGCTGGATCCTGAAAGTAGAAATGCCTAGCACGAAGCTTACTCCCAGGAAAGCACTCCATAAATCGTTCCCTCTGCCCTTCCTTTTCCCATCCACCTTCCCAGTTTCCAGCATAGCTGGTGCCTTTAAATGCCACTGACCTCCAGGGACTCCAGGCTTTTAGAACCTCTTTGGTTAATGAAGGTGCTGGACAGGATGTTTGAACCAGGCCATTTCCAGCTCCTTCTAATTTTTGATGGACTCACACAGGCCACTGATTTGCATCATCCACCTCCTCCTTTAACGAGCTTGTGTGCTCACAGTTAATGAACTAATTACTTCTGGGCAAAATCAGCATTAAGTTGCAAACCTTGTTTCTTCAGCCTCTGCCAGACCAGTTTTCTTTTGTCAAGTCAAAGAAAATGTGGCAGTGTGGTGACTTCAAATTCTGATGACAAGTCTTCACTGACCAAGAGACATTCACATTGGCCCCGCATCACTTGAATTAAAATATCTCATCTAATAAGCGACAGTGAACATGACAAGTAATTCCCCCATATCCAGGATGAAGCTGAACCACAGGCTCCAAACTGGGGGCTCCGACCAGTAGGTCTCATGGCTTTTCCCATCAGAAATACACCTCTTCTCAAAAGCTATAGATTTTTCCTCCAAAATGACTCGATTAATGGCAATAAAGTGGAGGTGTGCCAAATGGCCTCTTTTAAATTCAGATGATGGTGAAGAGACCATCTCTGAGCATACAGAAGGGAGCTTTATGCACAAGGCACATCTTAATTGGAAGGAAAACCTTCTATACTTTGCAACATTTAATCCATTTGCCTGGGGAACACCCATAAGTGATGTACCACAAGGTTATTTGCTGCTAAGGACTCTGTTTTGTTCCTCAGGACTCATTTGCAGGGAGGCTGGAGCACAGACTTGAGAGTTGGTCATCATGGATGTGAACCCTGGCCTTGCCCCAACTAGGCAAGTGTGTGCTGTGTGACAGTGGAGAAGTCACTTAATCTCTCTGTGTCATTATTTCCTCATTGATGGCATGTGGAAGTAGATAGAGCCCAATCACAATAGGGTTGGTGTGAGGTCTAAATGGAATTGGGATATATTTAATCACTCAACAGATATTTACTTTACACCACAGCGGAGACCATTAATGTTCAGGTCTCCATGTGTCTTTTTATCTTTCTCAGTCACCCTTGGAGGTGAGTTGGGGACCTGCCCCAGGATTCTGGCAAATGGGCATGTGAGAGGAAGTGAGTCCTCTCCCTCTTTCAGTCCCTCTCAGGAATCTGGGTGGTCACCTTTTCCAGATGGTGTATCTAGGATGGGGCACAGACTCGGTCAGCCCAGGTGCCTGTGTCACTGTGTGGAGCCAAGTTGCATTAGTTTCCTAAGGTTGCTATAACAAAGTACCACAGGGTGGGTGACTTAAAACAAGAGAAATTTCTTCTCTCACTGTTCTGGAGGCTGGAAGTCTGAACTCAAGGTGTGAGCAGAGCCATGCTCCTTTGGGACCCTTGATAGACTCCTTTCTTGTCTCTTCCCAGCTCCTGGTGGTGGCTGGCCATCCTGGGTGTTCCTGAGCTTGCAGCTGGTTTTGTTTGTCTCAGTCTTTGTCATCTCATCATATGTTCTCCTCTTCCTACAAGGACTCCAGGTATGTGGATTAGGGTCCACCCTAATGACCGAATCTTAACCTGATTATATTTCCAAAGATCCTATTTCCAAATAATACCTATTTCATAGGTACCAGGGATAGGGCTTTAACATATTTTTTTGGGAAGTCACAATTTAATCCATAACACCTACTGGTTTGTGATGGGAATACAACCTAAGTGAAATGTTAATACTCTCTGTCATGTGAAGCCAATGAGATGTGGCGGTTTGTTTGTAATCAAAATATAGTCTGGCCTGTCCCCGTGAATATAAGTAGTTGATTGATGCCAACACCATGCCAGTGACTGGGAATAAAATATTTAACAAGCAGCTCCTCCTCCCCTATTGGAATTTACTGTGTAGTTTTGTGCTTGACAAATAGAAAATTTTCAGAAGTGGTAAGAATAAGATTATTATTTTGGGATGTTGAGATTTAGCTTATCCAACCAAAACTACAATGAGATATCACCTTGCACCTGGCTGGATCACTATCATCAAAAAGACAAGAGGCAACAAGTGTTGGTGCGCTTGTAAAGGGAGCCCCCATGCATTGTTGGTGAGAATGTAAATTGGTGCAGCCACTGTGGATAGCAGTATGGAGGTTCCTCAAAAAAATAAAAATAGAACTATCCTATGATCTAGCAATTCCACTTCTGAGTATATATTGAAGGAAGTAAAACTGCTAATATGAAGAAATATCTGTATACCCATGTTCATTGCAGCATGATTTATAATAGGCAAGACATGAAAACAACCTAAGTGTCCATTGATGGATAATGGGTAAAGAATATATTATATATAATATTAATCAATAATTTAATCATTCAACAAATACATTACATAATAATTATAATTATAATAATATCCCATTACATATAGTATATATGTGAATACATGTTGTATATGAAATATATATTGATATGTAAAATGAAATATTATTTAGCCATAACAAAGAAAATCCTGTTATTTGTGACAACATACATGAAACTCGAGACCATTATACTAAGTGAAATTAGAGAAAGGCAAATACTATATGATTTCACTTATACATGGAATATATAAAAAAAAAATTGAAGTCATAGATCCAGAAACAGATTGGTGATTGCCAGAGTGGTTGTGGGGTGGGCAAAATGGGTGAAAGTGTACAAATTTCCAGTTGTAAGATAAATAAGATCTGGTGATATAATGTACAGCATAGTGAATATAGTTCGCAATACTTTGCTGTATATTTGAAAGTTGCTACAAGAGTAAATCTTAAATGTTCTCTTCACAAGAAAAGCATTTCAACTCTGTGAGGTGAAGGGTGTTAATGAAACCTATTATAACAATCATTTCACAAAAATGCATCTATCAAATTGTTATGTTGTCCACTGTAAACCAATAAATGTTACGTGTCAGTTATTAAAAAAGAGATTCTGATTATAAGATAAAAGCAAGAAGATTCCTTTTTCAGAGACCCCATTGTGTAGCTGGGTAGACAGAAAAGGAAACAGGCTTGTAATATAGAAAGATATTTGATTGATTTGGTGTGTAAATGGTTGTTTTGGCACAGAGACTTGAGTCTTCGCTCTCCCTGGCATGGAATGTGAGGATTGAGAGTGGAAGGGTGGGAGGTGGAAAGAGGCCATGCCACAAAGGCCACTACGTCCCAATGAACACCCCTGAAACACTGAATGAACAGTGGTGTGGACAGACCCATCTTTGGAAGGAATGAGAAACTTTGACTCCTCTTACCCATACTGTTGCAACAACCTCTTAACTGGTCACCTGCTTTGGACATAACCTCTTTTTGGTCTTTATACATCAGTGATTACTCTATGATTCAACCTTTCATAGGGCCACACCCCTCAACCTTTCACAGGGTCACACCCCTTTTAAAAACTTTCAATGCTTACCATAGCCCATGGGCCCCAGCTCCTTGAATCCTTCCTCATGTCCCATGGTTCAACTCCAGTACTGAACCCACATGGGGCCTTTGCTGGTCCCTTAATCTGGATTTAGCATTGCTTTCTTCTGTACACATCCTGTCTTAACATAACTATGAGTTACATATATATCTGCATGTCTAAATAGAGTAATTCAATAAATACTGAGTGTTGCCATGTGCCAAATCCAAAGCATAACAAATCAGGTTTTTAAAAATATTTTTCCCTCTCCTAGGCTTTCTTCTATACAGATTCTTCTGTGTGAAATACCCCGTTCCTGTCTGTTTTACTTCCTCCTCCATTTCCTCATTATCTCCAGCAGGAGATATAACCCCTGCTACATATGTCAGTATCTCACCCCATATTTTCCCCTTGTATTAGTTCCTTATTGCAGCTGTCACAAATTACCACCGGCTTTGTGGCTTAAAACATTTTATTATCTTTACAGTTTTGGAGGTCAGAAGTGCAAAATGGATTCTATGGGGCTAAAATCAAGGTGTCAAAGAGGGAGGACTGTGTTCCTTCTGGAAGCTCTAGGGGACAATCTATTCTCTGCCTTGTCCAGCTTCCAGAGACCACATGCATTCCTTGGCTTATGACTTCATCACTCCAATCTCTGCTTATGTGGCCACATCTTCTTTTCTGACTTCGACTCTCCTGTCTCCGCCTTATAACAGCTCTTGTGATCACATTGGGCCCACCCAGGTGATCCAAAATCATGTCTTCATTTTGATATTTTTAACTTAGTCACATCTGAAAAGTCCTTTTTCCTTATAAGTTACCATATTCCCAAATCCCAGGAATTAGAATATGGACATCTTTAGTATTTTACCATACTGTGTTGTGACTTTCTTGGGCTTGCTTCCTTCCTATGGACTCGTAAGATCCTGCAGGCAGGCAAAATGTATGATTCATCATCATGTCTTCAGAACTTATAACAGTTCTTGTCATATACAAGGTCTCCATAAATGTTTGATGAATGAATGAAGTCTCAGTTACATCTTATTGCCTCTTCTGTTGGAAAACCATCTTGGCCTGCCAGCTGGGGAAGAGATGGCGAGGTCACCTTAGTAAAAATGCTGTAATGGCATGCTGAAGCCAGAGTTTCTTCCCAAGTTGGGACCCCATGAGGATCAGAGGCATGGAGCTCCGCAAAAATCCAGGGGAAAAGGACTATTTCCATGTCACATCTGAAGGGTTGACACAATTGCTCACACAGCTCAATGTCAACTAGACTGTTTCTTTACATTTTATGCACTTTTAATTTCCAACTGGGACCCTGAACATGGACAGAACACATTCTTCTAACATGCATCTGTTTTAAGTGATTGAACACGTTGTAAATTAAGTCTTGTTTTCAGCGACGAGTGCATGCCAAGGTACAGTTGCCTTGTAGGTGGTAGGAAATCAATTTCTAGCTTTTATTGTCATGTGCTTGTTGTTGTTATTGTCATTGTTATTTTAATCATCCTCCAAATGATGGAAGAAATATTCCTGTAATAATAATACCAGGCCATACTTGCAGCCAGAGGGAAATCAAGCATGTTCATATTCGAATGCAGTTGAAAGAAGGGGGAAAGAAGGCATGTAACATGCGTTGATTTTCTGAAAAATGACTGGTTCTGCAAAGAGTTCTTCTTATGGTATCAGTTAGCTCTTGCTGTGCTAACGTAGCATAACAAGGTCTGCTCTCCAGCAGCATAAAATCACAAGTATTCCCATCTGTCTGCAGGTACACTCAGGTAGCTCTTCTTCAGGGTACAGCTCTGTATGACTGGGTCTGCCTCATTTAATTTTCATCCTTCTTAGACCATCCAGCTATCTGGGGCTTGTCCCTGTTGTGGGGATGGCAGAGGCATGAGAGAGTCAGTGGGAACAAGATGAGATTCCCTGTTGACTTGAGTTGGCCAAAATAATTCACATGATGAAGCTCAAAGTCAAGAGTTGGGGATACAGGGAAGGATGAAAGGTTGACGCTAATCATTCAATCCATTATACTTATAAAAATAAAGCTGGCTCATTATGAGGATGAGAAAATTGAAGTTGGAAGAAACGGAGTGACTTGCCTATGACAAAAAGCTCATGAATAATAGAACCTGCACTAAGATTTGGGTTTATCTAACTCAGTGGTCCTCAGCCAGGGTCAATATTCTCCCTCAGGGAATGCTAATATTTGGCCATGTCTGGAGACATTTTCCATCATCACCACTCAGTAATGGGACATTCTCCTGGTGCCTGGTGGGTGAGGCCAGGGATGCTGCAAAACATTCTACCATATGTAGGTCAGTCTCCCATGACAAAGAATCATCAGCCCGAAATGTCAATAGTGTTGAGACTGGGAAACCCTGACCCAAAGCCTGTCTGTCCTTTTTCTGTTCTATCAAACCACCTTCTCCAAATAGAGAGCTCTGATTATGTATGTCCTAAGCTCAGAGAGTGATCCTGTAGTACCTAAGAGTCTGATGCTCTCATTCTAGGGCTTAACATGCTTATTTTACCATTTATTTCTGTTCAATAACTTACTCATTCAATAAGCACTTTTGAGCACCTGCTATGCACAAAGCTCTATACTGTCTTAATTTCCCATTGAGACTGTGATGTCTCCTGGCACCGAGCTCTATTTTTATGTGTATCTCAGTGCCCACCACAATGCCTGCAGTTGAATCCTATCCTTGATGGGTTAATTAGCACAGTGCTGGGCACGTGGGAAGCTGTCACTCTATGGCATAATTGCAATTTCACCGTAGAAAGCACAGTAGCTCACCTGCTTTTTCCCCAGCGCTGCCATTGCCCCCCAACATAATGTCATGTAACCCACTTCTCTTATACAGTATTTAATTATCTTTCATATATAAAACACTCTTTACTGAATAAAATATTCAGACAACTCATTTGATGGGGGTAGTAAATAGTAATATGTAGCATTTCATTTGTTTTTTCATTAAATCGGGCATGACCATTGTTGGTGCCTGGGAGTTTACGACCGAAGGTCTGACACTCTGACATTACTCATCCATTCATAGTCGGTCGGCGCACTGTGCAAGTGCCTCATTTTCTCTCTATTTGCATTAGTCAAATAAATTCATCTTTTATTTTATTGAGCTGAATGCCTCCATCTGTGGGGCTGCTTATGAGCCTCATGATTTTATTTTTTTATTTATTTTATTACTGATTTTTTTTTCAGCTGCTGCCTTCTCATTAAAATGTCTTTTAGCTTTTAGACATGATGGCAGAAAAGGATTAATTAAAGTCTCCCTGGTTTTCTGATATTACAAAATGGAGAAATATCAGACACATACTTTCAGCCAGTTACAAACTGAAATGAGCTACCAGCAGAGCTACATCAGGACTGAATTGCACAAATCCCTTCAGAAACAAAGTTAATAACTCGGACAATTGAATTAAGCCAGCCCCACAGGCTGCTCACCTGGTCCCCACCTGGGATTCTCAGAACACTGGCCCGGAGTTTATGAGGTCTGGATTGGTAGCTGAATAGAAATTCTAGAAGCCAAAAAATTAAAAAAAAAAAAAAAAAAAAAAAAAGAAATTCTAGAAGCCATTGTGTCCTGACTTTATCACAGTGTTTAGGTGGAATAATCCTTGCTGAAAATGATCATTTCCACAGATAGCCTACTGTACTTTGTATTTACTTAATCAGCCTCCACTAGTGTATGAAAGACTTGATTCATTAAGTGTGTGCTCTACACCAGACACCCTTACCTTACCTGGTTTACAGGATGAATCTCTTGATTCTCTCAACACTGAGAAGTAGGTCATTAAAAAAAGTTGTAGTTTTAGTTTCTTTTTTAAAATGTGGAATATAATTACATACGGCAACATGCCTAAACCTCAAGTATAAAGGTCTGTGAGCTTTGACAAATTGATACACTTGTGCCACCTGCATCACTAGCAAGTCATTGAATATTCCTATCTCCCCAGAAAACTCCCATATGTACCTTCCCAGCTAGCCCCTTCATCCTAGCAAATCCTATTTGTATTTTTCATCTTTATTGAGGTACTATTGGTACTAAATACTATCGTATATATTTAAGGCATGCAATGTGATGTTTGATATAGATGTGTACATTGATATATATTTATATTGTGAAGTAATTATCATAATCAACTTAACATTTCCATCGCCTCTTACAGTTACCTTTGTGTGTGTGCATATAATGTTGTGAGAATACTTGAGATCTATACTCTCAGCAAATTTCAAGTATAACATATAGCGTTGTTTACTATAGTCACCATGCCACACAGCATATTTCCAGAGTTTATTCATCCTACATAACTACAACTGGCACCCTTTGACCAACACCTCTCTATTTCCCCCTCCCTCAGCCTTTGGCAACCACCATTTTCCTATCTGCTTTAAGAGTTTGGTTATTTTAGATTCTACGTGGAAGTGAGATTGTGCAGTATTTGCTTTTCTGTGTCTGGCTCATTCTGCTTAACATAACGCCATCTAGGTTCATCCTAGATGTTGGAAATGTCAGGATTCCTTTTTCTTTTTTTTTTTTTTTTCTTGTAAGAGTGAATAGTATTCCATTTTATGTATATATACCACTATATATAACATCATACACACACACATACAAACATATGCAAATCACACTGTCTTTATCCTTTCATCTGTTGATGGTCACTTAGATTGTATCCATATCTTGACTTCTGTGAATAATGCTGCAATGAACACAAGTGTGCAGATATCTCCTTGAGATACTGATTTCATTTCCCTTGTAACAAATAACCTGATTTTAAAAAAATAAGCAAAAGAACTTGGGGCACCTGGGTGGCTCAGTTGGTTAAGCATCTGACTCTTGACTTCAGCTCAGGTCATGATCGTGGTGTCATTGAGTCCTGTGTTGGGGGGAGGTCCTCACTCAGTGGGGAGCCTGCTTGTCTTCCTCTGCACTCCTCCCACTTGCACGCTTTCTCTCTATAAATAAATCTAAAAATTTTTTAAAGAATAAAAATAAGCAAAAGACCTGAATAGACATTTCTTAAAAGAAGACATGCAATTTGGCCAGTAAAAATAAGAAAAAGTGCTCAACATCACTCATCATCAGGGAAATGAAAACCAAAGCCACAGTGAGGTACCACCTCACACCTGTCAGAATGGCTATGGTGGTGAGCACAGCATAACATATAACTTGTTGAATCACTGTGATGTACACCTGAAACTAATATAACATTGTGTATTTGTTATTTCCAAAATAAACAAACAGACAAAAGACAAAAAATAGCAAGAATTGGCAGGGATGGCAAGGATGTGGAGAAAAGGTAACCCTGGTACACTGTAGATGGGAATGTAAATTGGTATAGCCATTATGACAAATAGTATAGGGGTTTCCTAAACACAATTAAGAATATAACTACCACATGATGCAGCAGCCTCTGTTTTGATTTTTTTCACTTTAGGTAATATTTGCTTGGTGAAGAATTTCAAATAAATGGAATCAGACATTACGTGCTCTTTTGTGTCTATATTCTTTCTCTTAGTATAATAATTCTGGGATTCATCATCTTGTGTGTCAATGGTTGAGTTTGTTTTGTCCTATTGCTGAGTCATAATTCATTGCATCAGGATAGCATAATTTGTTCATCTGTTTTTCTACTGAGGGACATTTCCCGAGCTGGCTATTTACAGTTTGGGCTCATAAATAAACGTGACTACAATTCATTCTGCAAATCACTGTCAGGTATATACATAGGGGTGGTGTTGCTGCTTAGTTATTGGGTAGTGCTACAAATGGAATGTTTGGGTCCTCCCACCCCCAATTAAAAAAAAAAGCCTTCATCCCCACTGTGTTGGTATTTGGAGGTGAGGCTTTTGGGGGGTAATTAGGTGAAGGGATTAATGCCTTTATATGAAGAGACACTGGTGAGATGATCTCTCTCAGTCACTGCCATGTGAAGACACAGCAAGGAAGCAACTATTTGCAAACTAGGAAATGAGTCCTCACCAGACGCTGGAGCAGCAGGCACTTTGATCTTGGACTTTCCAGCCTCCAGACCTATGAGAAATAAATGTTTCTTGCATAAGATCCCCAGTCTGTAGTAATTTGTCACAGCAGCCTGCGCAGACTAAGACAGGTAGTAAGAAATTTGAAGCAGTTTTCTAAAGTTGTGCGCCATTTTACACTTCCACCAACAGAGGATGAGCATTGTGTTTGCTTCATATTCCCACTAAGTATGGGTATTGTCAGTCTTTTTAACTTTGACATTCTAATGGGCATGTAGTAGTACCTCACTGTCGTTTTTATTTGTATTTCTGTGATGACTAGTAGCATTGAACGCTTTCTCATGTGCCTACTGGACCAGATATTTGTATATTTTCTCTAGTGAAATGTATGTTCAAGTCTTTTGGTCAATTTTTATTGTTGAGTTATACAATTTCCTTACATTTGTGGGTACAGATGCTTTGTCAGATACATGTATCACACAAATTATATATATATAAAACATATATATATATAACACAAATTATATATATAAAATATATATATATATAAAACACCAGGTATGTTCAAGTCGATGGCTTGGTTATTCATTTGCTTAATGGTGTCTTTTGATGAATATAAATTTTTGATTATGTTGACGTCCAAATTATTTACTTGTTTGTTTATTTATTTATGATTATTACTTTTAAAAAATTTTAATTCAATTAGCCAATCTATAGTTCATCATTAGTTCCAGATGTAGAGTTTGATAATTCATCAGTTGCATAGAATACCCAGTGACTTTTTGTAAGTTAAGGAGTTGTTGCCACCTTCAAAATCAGAGATACCATCCTATACTTTCTTCTATATGCTCTGTAATTTTAGATTTTTAATTTTAATTTTTAGATTTCACTGATCCTGATAAATTTTTGTGCATGAGAAAAAGATTGTATGAGAGATGTTGAGGTTTATTATTTTTTAAAATAGACATTCACTTATTTGGGAGCCATTATTAAAAGGACTTTCATTTTAAGATATAAGGGGTGGGTTTTTTTAGTCACTCTTTTTGTTTTTTTGTCTTTTTCAACAGTTAAGAATCCTGAGGAACAAACAGTTAAGTGATTTTTCAAGATCACACAGGTAATAAGTCTGGATGTGGATGTGAAGGAAGATTGGAGCTCTAGAGCACAGACACTTATTATTACTTCACAAGGCAAAAAAGAATAACATTTTTCCTCACTGAATCTGAGAGGGACTTGGAGGTGGGGGCATGTTTATGGAAGTCTGGTGGTTCAGCAATTTTGACTAAATGCACTGGCAAAATAACTGGTTAGGCTGAAGTTTGTTCTCTTTCTCTTTCTTTCTTTCTTTCTTTCTTTCTTTCTTTCTTTCTTTCTTTCTTTCTTTCTTTCTTTCTTTCTTTCTTTCTTTCTTTCTTTCTTTCTTTCTTTCTTTCTTTCTTCTTTCTTTCTTTCTTTCTTTCTTCTTTCTTAATCTGGTTTGAATTTTCAGCTTGAGCTGATGGAATCAGCTTATGTATTTGAGGGAACGTGTGGACACATTATAAATTAGGTCTTGTTATAAAAACAATTGCTCACTCAGTCTGGTTCACTCAGACCCCTGATTTTTTCTTTGTTGTTCTTTTTCTGTCCCTCTATTAATTATATATTTTCTAAAAGTTCTAATACAAATTTATTACGTAGCCACTATGTGTAGAAAACTGGGTAATTGCAAAGTTGAATAAGATCCTGACCCCTCAAGGACTTCTGTGGTCAAGAAGTAGGACACACTTGCCTGCTACCCAGGGCCATCTTGGAGGAATTGAGAAGGGGAAAATGTGTGAAATGAGTGAGTGGATCCATAATAAAATCACAGAGAAAAAGTGGATGGGGATAGGAGAATTTGATAAAATAGAGATCCTACACAATTTAGTTGCAAGCATTTGTTGAAGGAATTTGATTCAGTCTCGATAATACTTTGTGTTTTTGCTAATACATTCTCAACTACAGATATTTTTATTCAAGGTTTGATGTCATGAGTAACATCCACCTAAAACAATTAGATGTTTTTTTCCCTATTGACATTTTATCCCCAGTCTGGATATTTATTTAACTTTCCACATTTGGGAAGCAAAGAGTAGTGTTTGGTTTTATTAAATTGTAAATGGCCACTGTTGGTGCTTTCTTGTTTAGAACATCAGAATTCAGTCACTGCAATGACTCATGGATTCATGGTAGCTTTTGTCACTTTAGAATGCCTACTATTTCTTTTTGTAGTGTGTCAGGGCTTCAGACAGCTTTGGGCAATCTACCCTGACCAGTGAGCAAGCATCTGAACAAACCTAGTGCTTTGCCATAATCATCTGACTACATCTTGAAAACTGTGATGTGTTAAGAGCTCTGATGAGGTCAGCAGCCTGTGGTTACATAAACACTGGTGCTGTGAAGAGAAATTGCAGAAAGGCACGGCCTCCAGGTGCTTGATGACACCCACTAGCTGATGGACAGTAGCCACAACTGCTTTTGGAGCAAGTCTTCTGAGGTCTCACAAGTACGATTCTTTCTAATGTACAGCATTCCATTGAGGAGAATTATTTTGAATTTTGCCCCTAAACTCACTAGTCATGAGCATGAATTAAGTGGTGTTGGAGAGCATATTTTCCCACACGGTGGCTAAACTCCCGGGCCTGGAAAGGGCTTCAGATGTCCTGTCTCCCGAAGCCATCTTTTGATGACTCAGACAACTCTTGGCTAAGTGGACTTGCTGTTTTCTGGTTCTAGGTGATCAGTAGCTAACATTACCTTCAGAGGAAGACACTTGCATTTTTGGCAGGTCCAAACTGAACCTGATTGCTCCTGTATCATTCTGATATCTGCTCCCTGGACTTTCCACCCAGTGGCCCTGCCTCTGCCACCTGGGATTATGAAAAGCCCCTTCAAATGCAGCTCCATGTTCATTTTAAGACCGCTTTGATATCTCTCAGAAGCTCCTCTTTCCAGGCCTAAAACCTGGCATTCTCATCTGTCTCTGTTCCTCTGGAGCGTTATGTGACACCTTTCCTTAGGTCTCTGGAATGCTCAGGCCTCTACAGCCCACCAGGCGTCCCCATTTATATTCTGATGTATATCTGAAAGGTGTCCATTTCATAAATATATTCCTATTCTAAAAATTCAAATAACTTAGATGAAAAAATTCTTCTGCCGTCCAAGAAGGCAGCTTTTTAAGAGCTGGGAGAGGGTACAATCTAGCTCGCACTGCCTACATCTCAGTGGTCAAGAAGTAGGACAGTGGGTGACCCCCCTTGTACCTGCTATGGGGTCATACTCAACTCCAAGCCTTGATTTCCTCAGCAGGAAATGGCCATCATACTATTTGCACATCATGGGATTGACAGCAGAATTAAAAACATTATAAAGTATTTAGATGCACATTTGGCACGTAAGTCCTTAATAAAAATAAATTCTCATAACTGATCTCTTGCATATTCTTTCAACTCTTTTGCATAAATATATTTAAATGAAAATAGAAACTTTTTAAATGTAAACTGGGCCCTCCTTTAATTTTTGTACGGTATCTTTTTATCTTAATTATTGTACTAATCTTTCCATGTGAATGTCTACCATCTATCATTTTTACCAACTACATCATATTCTATATGGATGTATTACCATTCATTCATGTCTTCTCTTGATGGTCACCTCATTTTTTATGCTTCTTTTGTTGTTACAAAAGAAAGAAGTAAATATACTCATAAAAAAAATGGACACAAGATATAAACATATACCAGCAGTTGGCAATAGAAGAACTGTGAGTGTCCATAAACATGAAAATCAGTTAAATAGTAATTAGGAAAATGAAAATAAAATTTATGATGAGTTGTTTTTGTTTGTTTTGTTTTGCCATTATGATTAGTGATGTTAAAAAAGACTGATGGTATTCATTGTTGATCAACATGTGGTCAAGTAGATACTATTTTACCTTTTAGTGGGAATGTTAATTATTACAGCCTTTCTGAATGGAAATGAATATTTTACTTTTCTTATTGATTTGTAGGTGCTCTTTATATATTATGGGTATTGATAATTTGCTATTTTGATTGCAAATATTTCTTTTACTCCTAATTTTGGCTTTTAATTTTATAAATGCTTTTATTTTAAATAAATTTTCATTTTAATGTAGTTATATGTGCCAACTTTTACATTATGACTTCTAGCCTCCAGCTCTTACTGGTCTTACAATAATATGATTTATTTCCTACTAACGCTTTATAGTTTATTCCCACCCATTGGCTTTCTCATACATTATTTGTCATATGTATAAGGTAGACAGTGATCTAACATTGTTTACTCAGTGGGTAGCGATCATTCCTAGACCACTTATTGACTATTTCATTGCTTTACTACTGATCTGAAATGCTATTTTTATCACACATGTAACTCTTCTACAGGCATGGGTTGTATTAAATATTCACATGAATATTTGCAAGTAATATCAGTCTACAGTTTCATAATTCTCCACATAGTCACTTTCCATACCCGACTTTGATGTAACATTCTCTGTTTACCTCACAGCATGAATTGGGATGCTTCCATCTTTGTCTCTGTTTTGATACAATAATTAAACCACAGGAATTATTCCTTTTTTAGAAGATGAACTATTTACTCAAGGATCATTGGGCAAAGTGATCTTTTTAAAATCAACTTAATCAGGTCCAATTTATATATAATAGGTTTTATTCACAGTCTTGAAATATATAAATACTTATATAAACACCAATACAATCAAATAAAAATTAAAATAAAACGTTCCCTCTGAAAGTCTTTCTCATACTCTCTTGTCATTAACCCTTCAACACCTGGCCATTCTCACTCACTGTTTTGTTTTCACTCCTTATAGCTTAGTTTCACATTTTAAAGAATTTCATATAAATGAAATAATAAAAGATATATTCATTTATGTCTGGTTTCTTTCACTTAGCATAATATTTTTGAAATTCACCAATGCTATTGCTTTTTATCAGTAGTTTGTTTCTTTTTGTTGCTGAATATTATTCCACTATATGGGTACATCACAATTTGTTTATCCATTTGCCTATTGATGAGTATTTGGGTTGTTGCCAATTTCAGGTTATTAGAAGTAAAGCTGCTACAAATATTGGTGTGTTTTTCTGTGCACATATGTTTTAATGTCTCTGGGGCAAATACCCAGGATTAGGATTGCTAGGTCATATGGTAAGTGAATTCTTTACTTTATATGAAAATGCCACACTGTTGTCCAAAGTTTTCCACATCTTGCATTTCCATCAGTAATGCATGTAAATTCCAATTGTTCCACGTTCTCGCTGATAAATGACAATGCTCGTCAGTTTTACACTTAGGCTTTTTAAGTACGTAGGAATATACCAGTGTGATTTTCACTTGAATTTCCTTTTTTTTTTTTTTAAAGATTTTATTTATTAGAGAGATTGAGAGAGAGATTGAGAGAGAGAGATAGAGACAGGCAGAGGTTGAAGCAGGCTCCATGCAGGGAGCCCGACGTGGGATTTGATCCCGGGTCTCCAGGATCAGGCCCTGGACTGAAGGCGGCACCAAACCGCTAAGCCACCAGGGCTGCCCTCACTTGAATTTCCTTGATAAGCAATAAAACTTTGCAACTTTGCATGTTTATTATAACTCATTGATACATCTTTTTCAAATGTTTTTTTTTTTTAAGTTTTTATTTATTTATTTGACAGAGAAAAAGCACAAGCAGGAGGAGCAGCAGGCAGAGGGAGAAGCAGACTCCCAATTTGGGGCTCCATCTCAGGACCCTGGGATTATGACTCGAGGGGTGAGCAGATGCTTAAACCACTGAACCAGCCCGGTGCCCCTTGAATGTTTTTAAAAAATCTTTTGCCTTCCTGTTTTCTGTGTCTTTTGGATTCTTAATAGTTAATGGTAGTTCTTTGTATATTCTGGATACCAGTTATTTATCATAAATGTGTATTTAGAGTATTTTCTCCCAGTCCACCAATTACTTTTTTATTTCCTTCACCATTTTCCAAAGAGAAAAGAAAAGGTTTTAATTTTTTTAAAGCTTTGTTAAATCTCTGAGAGATGATCTTTTTTTTTAAATTTTTTTTAAATTTTTTATTTATTTATGATAGTCACAGAGAGAGAGAGAGAGGCAGAGACATAGGCAGAGGGAGAAGCAGGCTCCATGCACCGGGAGCCCGACGTGGGATTCGATCCCGGGTCTCCAGGATCGCACCCTGGGCCAAAGGCAGGCGCTAAACCGCTGCGCCAAACAGGGATCCCCGAGATGATCATTTTTTTTACTATTTTTTAACTCTTCTGATAATTTCTTTCACTTCCTAAATTAATTTTGCAATTTATATTTTCCTTGGTAGTTATCTATTGCATTAAGATTTTCAAATTTACTAAAATAAATTAGCATATAATCTCATTTAAAAATTGTTCTCTGATTCTGTGCAATCTCTTATTCCTGATATTGCTTATTTTTATCTTCTCTTCATTTTGGATTTCCAGATAAACCACTTAGTATTTTATTGGTATTTTTAAGTAATCCATTTTGGGCATTATTGATTATGCCCTCATTTCTGTTTGTTTCCTAAGTAAGATGTTTCTGCTTTAAAGTTGATTTATTCCTTACTTTTAATTTATTTAGATTAATTTCATCATATTTTTAGCATTTTAAATAAATAGTAAATAAAAACCTCAATTCATCTTTTTCCAGTCTTTATAATAAGTACAGTTATAGCTGGACATTTTTTAATTTTGAATATATCTTTTTGACCATATCTCTTCAGAGTTATTATGCAGTTTAAAAACATTTTTGTTTATTTCTAAAATGTAATTTTTGTCTTTCTTTAATGTCCTCCTTAACTCAAGAGATACATAGAGATATTTTTTAATTAAATGTGATAACATTTTAGGTTTTATTCCTATTTTTATTTAAAAGAAATAATATGGTCAGATATTCTGCTTCCTATTTCTGTTTCTGTGAAGATATTAATATCTGATTTTGTCATGTCCTCCATCTTCAATTTTGTTGTCTGTGTCAGAGGAGTTTGAAAAGACTTGTATTTTCTGTTTGGCACTGCATGTTAATGGTGTGTTCAAGTTTTCTGTATTTTTAGTTATTTTTGTTTACTTGATGTGACATTTGATCTGAGAGGGATGTGTTAAAATCTTCTATTATGATGGTGGGCTTATTAGTTTTTCTTTGCATTTCCAACAGGTTTTGTTTTATGTACTTGGAGTTTTGTTACTAAATGTGTGAATATTCTTCTTGATAGAGTGTAATATTTAATAATATTGAAATCCCATTTTGTCCTATTTAATATTTTTGATTTGGATTATTATGTTGTCTGATATATATTTTTCTTCACCTCTTTTATTCAAGCATTTGCTAGTCTCTTTTTCTCCATCTGTCTGTTTTCAGGCTTCCCATGTTATTTTGTTTTAAGGGCATATCTCATAAACATAACATAGCTGGATTTTTCTTAAATTCTCTTTTTAAAAAAATCCAATCAGAAAATCTCTTTCTTTTCATAGGGGGATTTCACCCATTCACATTTATTGTAATTATTTTTCTATTGTTATACTTCTCAATGCTCTTAATTTCTATTTCCTGTGCTTTTTTGTTATTGTTGTTGTTTCCTTTTCCTTTCTAAAACTTGTTTGTTGTACTGACTTTGTATTCTTTACTCCATTGTTTTCCTCTAGGATATTAGAAGGTATCTGTATCCGATTTTGGGCAGTTATTGGAGCATAATGTAAAAAAATTACAAACATTCTGCTAGACCCTATCAGATCATCACAGGTGAGGCACAGAATTTTAAGGACAAAATAACATTATAGTGATTGGAATTCCAATAAGACACCAGTTTATAAGGAAATCTATGTTGATTTTTATTAATTTATTTACATGAAAGTATTTATTTACTATCTACTATGCACCATGTGCATCTCTAGGTTTTATGAGATGGGAGATATTGAATAAGACACGGTATTAATTTTCAAGAAAACTGCAGCCATGAGCGATTGAGAGAGAAGGCAGTCTGTTTTTCTTAGTGAATCAAAGTTGGGTGTGGGCTCTATAAGCCCATCATCCAGACAGGGTGGAGAACAAAGAGTGTGGGAGTGAGCCATGTAGGGTACAGTAAGATGGTGTGGGAATATCTGCTCTGAGCACCAAGTAGGGTGTGCATGGAAGACACTGAGCAGCTCCATGTGGCTGGATTAGGCTGGAAGTGAAAAATTCCAGGCATTGGGCTAGAAAGCTAATGGGAGATCACAGTGGCCTGAAATCTCTTTAACAATAGGGAAGTGGTGAAGCTAAACTGTAGGGTCAAGTGCTGGGATGGGGTAAATGCAATTAAAACAGAATCTTTTCAAAGTCTGATAGCATTGGAATAAATATCCAGCCTCCTCTTTGGGAGGAAAAAAAAAAGAATTTGGAGTTTCTATGTGTAATTTAAGCTAGTCATCACCAACAGGGAAAGTGACAAAAGGGAGTTCGTTTTCTAGAATCTTCTACATTACAGTCCTTTTCCATGCAGGATTCTACTGAATCCCCACAACAATCTTGCCTCCTGTATGGTCATATCATCACTTTACAGATTAGAAAGCTGAGATTCAGAGAGGTGAATGCAACCACTAACTCAGTGGCATGGGGTCAGGAAGGGATCCATGCAGTTCAAACTCGAACCTCTCTGGGCAACATGGGATGTGTTTTTAGAAAAGGAAATCTTCTGTTTCTTTAAAAACATAGGATGTGTACTGTCCACCACATGTCAGCAATCTAGGCAGTAATTGCCCTGCAGGTTTTTAAATGGACATTGGCGTTCCCAGAGCAGGCCTCCTGGGGGAAGGCGGGGAGCAGGGTGAGTGCTGGGTGCAGCTCAGCCACCCCACCGTGTGACCACAAAACCACAATGATAAGGCTTGTGCCAGACCTCTTATGCAGTCCTACTTACACCCTCCCACAAGTGATAGAACCAGGGTGGTCTGCTGGCCGCAGAATAGCAGACCTTCACCCCAGGGTCCCTCTCTCTGGGAGCTCCTAGCTCTGGCACTGAGTAGCCAGAAACAGAGGTTTTCATGTATCTACTTCAATAGGGCTCATTTAAATGCTTCCATTAACCAGACAGCTACTTGGTGCTTGAGGAGGGCTCTCTGCCTCCCTTTCTAACTCTGCCTTCTCTTTGAGGCAAGAATTGTGTCTCCATCACCCCAAAGATTACCTGGACCATAGTGGCCACTCAGTGTTACACATTCAAATGAATGAGTGAGGAATTATAAGACATTGGAATGTAGGTTCCACCCCCATGATCGTGGGCTTGTGTGGGGAGCATCATTCGAAGTTCTCTTCCTTCTGCACCCACAGACTCTCCACCTGACTTTTCTATAGGCCCCTACAGCAGGTTATGGGCTCCCGTGGAGTTTGACTCCTTCCATGTTAGTAATAGGTACACATTAGCAGGAAAGCAGCTTGAAATCAGATGTGTGAGGATGAGGGGTGCATGGCAAGTCCTTGGTAATTTGCTCTTCAAACTACACTTCAGCTTGGATGAGACAAGAGAAGAGACACAGTAGATTGCTCTTGATTAAATAATACTTCACTGTATAATGGAAACTTACTTAAGAGAAAGATTTTCAGTGCAGGTTTTGTGGGAGAGTTGCTGCTACTAATGGCTATAAGTCCTAATGTTTTATAACTACACGTGGGAGTGGTGAGAGACACCAGAAGAACCACTGTGAAATTTTATGTGCCTTCATATTCTCAGCCCTGCAAATCTGCTTCAGTTTTGGTTACCCAAGGGATGATTTGACAGAGGATCCCAAAGCACCTTGTAACTACTGGAATAGTATTTTGTTCTCTGCTATGAGACCATCAAAAGCATCCTTCAAAGGGAAATTGCAGCTAGAGAAAGATTATGAACTAATAATAACATTAATAATAGCAATAATAACTAAAAAGATTCAGTGATAATAATCATCACTTTCCAATTGACTTTCCTACTTGGTTCACATGGCAGCCCTGGGAGTTAAGGGATATCATTCCTATTTCACATATAGGATTAAGATGGTTAGAGAAACATGGGGTGAAGTGAGCTTGAGTCCTGAAGATGCCTATTCCTGCATGGGCAGATAAAAGGATTGTGTACCCATAAAAGCATTCTCAAAGTATAAGACACATGCCTAACACCAGCTCCCTCAAAAATACCCATCACGGAGTATTCGCATATCTATGCTGTTTCATGCACAAGATTTCACTGTCCTGTGAGTACAATAAGCAACTTTGCATGTACATATCAACTCTTCAGAGCTGTGACCATTGCTTTAATATCAGGAGACTCAGGAATTTCTTCCCCAGTGATGCCAAGCTTTGTTGGGGATGCTCATGGCAGCTTTCGTCACTGCTTACCTGCTGTGGTTGTCTTGCAGGGCAATGGACTCCTTGAGGCTACACGACCTGCCACTGGCTACCATAGCTCTGCCCATCCAAAGATCTTACAAGATCAAGCACAGGCACTGCCACACCACTTGGGAGTAGAACTTGAGTTTTGTAGACCGGATGCTATGGAATCTGAGTGCTGGTGTCCGCAGCCCTTGAGGTGCTAGGAAAATATTGTTCTGTTCCTGGTGCACAGTGCCACTGGCTTTGGTGCTTTAGATATCTGGGCCTTGAGCAGCCCACTTCTACTGACTCTGACTACCCACCATGCCCTGAGCTAGCATACTCACTCACTTTCTTCATGCGACTTAGTTAATGGTCCTTGAGCCCCACTTAGGGCTCCAATCCACGTGGAGTAGATAGCTAGCAAAAATGGTCCTAACGGTTCCCTTCCCAGCACGCATACACTTGTGCAATATGATTTTATGGCTACTTCCATCAAAATGAGGAGCCTATTTCTCCATTCTTGGAATCTAGGCTGGTGTGTGATTCTCACAGATCAATAGCATATGGTAGAAGTGACCCTGTGTCAGTTCTGAGCCTAGTAGTCCAGGAGCTTTCCGAGTTTCCACTTGTTCTCTTGGTTCCACTTGTTCTCAGCTAGCCAGCTGGATGGTGAGAAGCGAGTCGCCCATGCACATCCATAGCCCAAGCCCACAGCCAGATTACCAGCAGACATGTGAGACGGACTGTTCTGGATCAGCCAAACCGTGGCTGGACTGTCGGCTGACCACTTAACCATGGGCCAGACCAACCAGCATCAGCCGAGCCTGGCTCAGAGAAGCAGAACTCTCAGCCGACCTGCATCACGAGTAATAGTAAGTGGTTGTTGTTTTAGGACATTCTGGACATTAAGACATTCTGAGTTTGGAGGTGTTTATTACCCATCAACAGCCAACTGACTCAACATCTTTTCCTCACAGCTTTACTGGAACTCCACTACCCTTTCCGGCAATGTGATCTCAATTGGGGCCTCATCCAGTGCCAGAGCTGGTCCTCTAAATTCTGTCCCCATCCTCATTCCTCATTCACTGGCCTCAGCCAACACCTCTTTCTTGACACTCAATGCAGCCTCTCCCTCTTCCCACCTTCTGCCTCCTTGCTGCTTCCTCTTCCCATCCTCTCTCCGAGGGGGGCTCTCCCGCTGTGCCACCCTGTGATGATTTAGCTTCATGGTCCATCTTCTTTACCAGATCGGACCCTTGTCTTTGGCAGGACCTGAGTTTCATCCCTCTCTTCCCTACAGTAGTGGAGTTCAGAGCGGGCTGTGGACAGGAACCTGAGAATAATGAGGCCAACGTTTCCTGAGGTCCTGGCATGCATGTGCTTTACATGCTTTATCTCATTTCATGCTCACAGTAGCTATGAGTCAAGTACCACCACCATCCCCATTTTACAGACGAGGAACCCAAGCACAGTTAAGGTGCTTCCTAAATTGCATGTACAAAGTGACCAAGGTGGGGTCTGAAGCCAGGCAGCCAGGCCCCAGAGCCTATGTCCTTAACCATGAGTTTATGGATAGGTGAGTGAGTCACAGGGGAGACAGGGTTGCTGGAGGAGACTGTGCACATGCACTTGAGGAGGGCATGAGTGCATCATGAGGGCATGGCAGCTAACCAATGGAGGAGTACCAGATACACAGATGCAGGAGGAAGCCAACCAATGTGCGATGCGTAGCTGAGTTCATGTACAGAAGCCTGTATGAGCATCACTCAGTCCCTGCAGGGACATTTCCTGTTGGGCTGCACATCTGTGCAGCCCACAGAACCTCAGGCCACCAGGCCCGGCCACATTTTGCTGCTGTGGCTACCATGCTGCAGGTTGCTTGCTAGCTCATGGAGCTACAGATCCAGTTTCCAAAAATAGCTCCAGATGCCACACTGCATGGAGACTCCCAGGCGGTAGAGCCCACTCCAGAGGTGGTGGAGGGCTACTTCGGAGGCTCATTAAAATCAGCCAATGGATCTTGTTATTTCCTCTTACTGTCCCTGACTTTCAGTAAGGCTTCCTCCTTCTCTGAGTCTCCACCCCAGCAGGAGGTTCAGCCCGAGAAGCCTGCACGTGACTCTCTGTCCTGGATGCCTGGTCTCTGCTGCCCCCAGCAAGCCTACCTACGCCTGGATGATTCCTAGGTCTGCAGGGGATCCCTCTCATCTTGAGTGTGGGGTCCAAGCTGCTTAGCTAGTCTTTAATTTTTTAAAATATATTTAATTTATTTATTTGACAGAGAGAGAGAGAGAGAGTGAGAATGAGCAGGGGCAGAGGGAGAGGGAGAAGCAGACTCTTCTGAGCAGGGAGCCCAATGTGGGGCTTGATTCCAGGACCCTGAGATTATGACCTGAGCCGAAGGCAGATGCTTCACCAACTGAGCCACCCAGGTACCCCTTAGCCAGCCTTTCAAAGGCTCTTGTCTCCTGACTCCACTCTTTAACATCCTCCTCTCTCCCTCAGGGGGCAAAACATCCATCAGGCTTCACAGGCCCTGAGTTCTCGAGTTCTATCTCCTGGACTCTCCTTTTCTTACCTCAATTATAAAGCCTGCCCACCCTTTGGGCTCTGGTTCCCCATACCTGCTCCTGAAACCATCACCCAGATTCAAGGTCATGTCTTCCAACCATCGCCAGTGTGTTCTGAACATTTTTTTTTTTTTTGTAATTTCTGCCTTAATAGTATTAGCATGCTTCGCCTTCCATAGAGGCTGGGAGCTTCTCATAGGTTCATATTTGCCTTCTCATTCACTGACTATTGTTGAATATGAACATTAAAAGCTACAATAACTGATCATTTTATTGCAATTACTGTCTCCTCCCTTCCCTCTCCACCGTGGAACCAATTAGGAATGAAGACAAACATGTCTTCCGAGCTTCTCCATCAGCTGCACCACTCATAGTGTGAACAAAGAAGAGTGGCTTCTCCTGAATCCCCAGTTTAGCTGCCACAAGATGTCCAATCTTGGCGAATTGCAGATCTGACCTCATGCCCTGCACCTCGGTTTTCTTCTCTGTAAAATGGGAATAATGATCTTTGCTGTATGGCCCTGTTGTAAAAATTGAGTAGAAAATAAGCAAGCCTGTATTGATGTTAGAATTATTGTTATTATTGTGAAAACATCCAACTAGTTCAAATGTTTAAGTGCATTGCCTGATTGCCACGTACCATGCCCTGTGCTGGCTTCCCACTCATTATCTTATTTAATATCTATGGCAGCTCTGCAAGGCAAAAACTGCTATTCCCACTGGGTGAACTCCATGGATGTACAGACTGAGTCACAGGGGTTTGAGTAACCCTTGCAGGGTCACACGGCCTCAGTGGGCATCACACCATCACTTCAGACATGAGGCTGAATTTAAAGTAAGAGGTTTCTGCCAATGTTACGCCTGCATGATAGATGGGTCTCCTGTGGAAGGAAATGCATCTGCCAGACACATTGAGGTGTTCATTGATGCCCTTGCTTTCATTCCTGGCGGGCTGGCTCACTCCCTGGGTGGCTCATGGATTCGAGATCCATAATAAAAGTGCTCATTTCAGGCAAGTGCTAATTTTAGCTCACATCGTCATGCTGGGAGGTACTTACATGTATCTTGATCACTACTTTTTTTTTTTCCCCCAAAGTTCACAGCTTGTTGAAAGGTGACATTCTCTTGTGATACTTTGAAGGCCCTTAGATCTGCAAGCTTTTCACAGGAAGGAAAGGGAGACGTAACATTCGCACATTCATTGGTTTGTTTATTCGTGCCACAAAAACACATGGAGACTTCTGATGCACCGGGAGGACACGGAGGTGACCAGGAGAAGGACCCTCCTTCAGTGAACTCCAAGACTTGTAAGCGGGAGCCAAATAAAACATAACAGATTTAACTCAAGTGCCATCCTACATACTTTCTCAAACATCAAAAGAAGCTTCTGTTCCTGGATTAGGTAATAATGTTCTAATCTTAAAATATCTTGCAGGGGGAAAAATGTGCATTTGTTCATTTATTCACTCATGTGCTCATTTACTTCTTTGGCACCTGCTCCAGGCCAGGCCTTGTCTTGAATGAGAGGATGCCTGTGAACCCCACTCTCAAGGGCGGGTGGGGGTGGTGAGTGTTGTGCCAGTGTTGTGTGGCCAGGGCTCTGTCAGGGGACAGCAGCACAGGGAGGCATGGGCACCCACGGGACAGAGGGTGCCTGAGGCTGGAGAGGCCAGAAGGCTTCCTGCAGGGCGGGGCCCCCAAGGGGAGTGAGTACAGAAAGCTACACAGGACTGAGCCTGAGGACCAGGAGATTGAGCGGGAACAAGACATGATGGGCACCTGTTCTTCAGTGAGGCTGACCCTTCTTGAAAGCCAGACATCAGAACATTTGTACAAGAAAAGTATTTCATACAAATAATATTTACAGTCAATAAACTCTAAAAATCAGAGTGTTTTTGGTTAGCACTTTTCAGAACGCATGCACGTGGCCTCTTGTCTTCAGCCAAGGAGTATTGCTGGTGGTGTTGGAAGACCAGCTATACTTGGCGCGGTGGCCTTGGACAGAATGTTCTGGAAGCAGCATTGTCTCCATTGATCCCTTAGGCAGGGAGACGGGACTGAGGCTGCGGGCCTGTCCCAGCCTTGAAGTCTGCTGGGATTTTGTCCATCCACCCTGTTCGTGTCAGTTCCAGCTCAGCTTCCTTGCTGCCCAGCTGGGCGACCAGAAGCTCATCACATTTAACAATGTTCTCCCTCATTTTCCAGAACAATTTTTTATAAGAACATTTTTTTTCTGAGTTCATACCTAAGATTCATAAAGATAACATTTTCAGCTTATTGGCTCTTTTTTTTCTGATTACAAAATTAAAGTATACCTGTTGTTGGAAATTTGGAAAATGGCACAGTTTAAAAAAAAAACACCCCCCAAAAAAACAAAACAAAAAAACCCACCCTGCCAATCTCTAAGAATTCACAACCTTGAGAAAACTGCCATTGACACATCGTAGCTGTTATTGTTAAGCACCATATAGTATTTCATCATGTTCAAACCATCCTTTACTTAGCACCCCAATAACACTAAAATGATCTCTGATTTTTGTTTCACCATATGCCTGCAGTAAACAACTTCATTCTATGACTTTTTCCCACAGATATTAAAACGAGATCCATTTGGGTTACAGCCCGTGGTACAGAAAGCAATTGCAATACCGCCCGTTCTCAGCAGGATTCATGATTTCCCTCGCACCCAGAGTGCTCTTCTTATAATGAAAGGGGGAGAGAAGGAAGGGAAAAAGAGGAGAAGAAGAAAGGAGGAGGAGAGGGGAGGGAGGGAGGCAATGGAGGAGGGGACGGAAGAACAGGACAAATGAAGAGCTGAGCTGCAGGCTGGTGACCAAGATCCTAGCTCTGGGCCAGACCACCCGGAAGAGATTCCCTGATCCATCACTAATTAGCTGGGGAACCTGATGACTGAGAAGCACCCTAGGTGCCAGACCCCTCTGTGTGAGCTGGGAGGAGGGTGGGCCAGGGAAGCAATGAGATAATACAGATGACGGAGCATGAGGCGTGGTCCAGTGCTGGGAGGACCGTCCTTCACTCTTCTTGTGGAGGACCATCGGCTGCCTGATAGCCAGGAGGACCTGCCTTTTCCACCCCATCTTTGCTCTCTAAGCCTAGGTCTCTAGGGCTGGCAGAGGCAGGAGAATGGCCAGGGGGCCCCACTCAGAGCACACACAGCAACACACACACCAAAGGCCCTGCCTTTGGACCAGGTTGCCTGTGCATGAAGTTGGGGTGTCTCTTGAGCAATCTGGGCCTCAGTTTTCTTCTCCCTAAAATGTGCTTATTGTAGGGATGTGATCAAGATAGTTTGGACATTGGCTGAATAAAGTCCTATGGAGCCTGCAAAGCTCTGTGTACAAGGAAACAGAATATGGCAGAAAGGGTGGTCCCGTGGGGTCTGATGTCACTGAGCAGGTTACAGCTAGGTCCTCTCCAAGCCTTCTCCCCTGCCCTGGAAACAGGCAGTTGGTTACTTGCTTATGGAATCTATGGGAGAATTAAGTGGGATCCCATGTGTCTGATACCCTGTAGGACGCCAGGCCCATGGCAGGGCTCTGTGACCTGTTACTATTTCCTGCTTGTTTCTGGGGTGTGTGCGGGCTTGCCAGGGTGGCTCAGGGAGCTGTCCAGTTCTGGACTTGCTGCTAAGAAGAGCTGGGTTCTTTCCAGCATCATGTGTTCTTCTGCACCCTGGAGAAATGGCTACAGGAGTCTAAGAAAAGGAGCACAGATCCCTCCAGGCTTTCCAGTCACAGTTTGCTTTCCACGCGGCCCCCTGCCGAGGACACAATCTCAGGGCTTCTCTGAGGGAGGGACAAGAAATGGACACAACCTTATTCCTGGCGTGATATGCTCTGGTGGATGGTAGCTCACCCTCAGCTATCTCCTATGGGAGTTTGGAGCGGGCTCTGAACTTGGCGGGGGGCCTAGGAGAGGAGGTAGGAGGCTGGCTGCTTCCCCACATCTGGCCTCCTCTCCCTGCTGCACTCTGGGGAGGAAATCACCTTTCTTTCAAGGTGCATTAACTTTCAGTACATAAGACCTGACAGGTCCACAGGGTGGCCGGTAGCCAGACCCAGGCAGAAGGAGGCAGAGGGGACATCCCTGGCAGCTGCAGAGACAGAGTCTTTGTCTCTGGGTGGGAGAGGCTAAACAGCTGGGGCGGGGGGGAGGTTGAGTGGCCCATTGTGCATGGGGGGAAGGGCTGCTGGGAGCCAGGTGGATCTGCCTAGAAGTCCTTTTTCCTCCCTTCTGGGAGTGGGTGGGGTCAGGGCCTGCAGTCCTCTTCACGGGAGAAAATAGGACATGACACCCAGGACAGGTGGTGGGGCTTCCAGGGATGGCCCAGCCTTGTTCAGCTGCAAGCAGGCATCCTAGAATCCTACCAATAAGCAGACCCTGGGCGGGACTTAGAAACAGGGAGAGATGGGAAGCTGCACTTTCTTCATCATTGTTAAGAACACTTCATCATGCTGCATGTTTCAATGCATGTTTGAAGCTTAGTCCTTAGAAAAAAATGTAAAGTAGATCTGAACCCCATTTTGCAAGGTTTAGTAATAACCCCCTCCCCCAACAAGGTTGCCCAGTTAGTCACAGGTAGAATTAGAATTCAAATCCAGGGTTCCACATAGCACCCTCATGTCAGATGCTGGACTCCTCTGGAAGATTAGGGAGCCCTGCACCCTACAAAGCCACCAGATTGTCCTGACTAGCTGTCCCCAGTTTACACTTGTGGGCCTCTGGGAGTTTCTCTGGAGCCACTGCCCTCACTCTGTCCCTTGCCAGTTCTCTAACCAGGGGTCTGTTCCTTCCATAGTAAGAAGAGGATCCAAAGCTCTGCACTTCCATAAGGTTGCTGGAAAGACAGCCAGGTCTGTGTACAGGAAGTGCTTAAAAGGTACTTGCTGCTCAGGGAACCCTCATTAAAACATCATTTTTTTTTTTTTTTTACCTCTGTTGCAGGTTGGCTTTTAGAAGGTAACTCCAAGAAGACAGTGAGGGAAGGCAGAGGAAAAGGGCCAGCCACCACATGGACCCCAGGACAGAACTTGTAGCTCTGGAACTAGCAAGGCCCTAGGAGTTGTCCTGTCCTGTCCTGCTTTCCCTTTGACCGGCTGTTGGGTATATGAGTCAGCCTAAGAAAGCTGGAGCCTTGGGTGACATGGCTCTTGGCAGCTGAGGTCATTCTTGAAAGGCACACTCCCATGGGATCCCTGGGTGGCGCAGTGGTTTAGCGCCTGCCTTTGGCCCAGGGCGCGATCCTGGAGACCGAGGATCGAATCCCACGTCGGGCTCCCGGTGCATGGAGCCTGCTTCTCTCTCTGCCTGTGTCTCTGCCTCTCTCTCTCACTGTCTGCCTATCATAAATAAATAAAAAAAAAAAAAATTAAAAAAAAAAAAAAAAAAAAAAAAAAAAAAAAGAAAGGCACACTCCCAGAAACCTGTGCAAGGAGCACAGTCACTTAGGGGCATGTGGGCAGGGCATCGCAGTGTCTGTCACACCTAGTCACCATTCCCTGGCCCCAGTCTCTCTCCTGATTGGCTTTTGGCTCCCTCACCATGCTGGATCCATCCACATATGGCTTAGCCCTTCCTTCCCCACTCAGTCTCATTCTGGGCTCTTCCTCTGGGGTCCCCATATGCAAACAGATGCTGCCTGTGACTCCCAAGCCACTCTTTTGCTGTTCTTCCCTCCACCTGGTGCATGTCTGCCTTGAGGTCCATGACTCCCCTAGTTGTGCATTAGCATCCACCCCACTCCCGACTGAGCCTGCAGCCTGTCAGCACCTCTGCCCAGACCTCGTGGGCTCCACATTCCCTTGCTTTCCCACCAGCTCATGCCCCGGGTGACCCCTGTCATCCCAACAACCCTGCTTAGCTAAAGAACATGTTGGACGGTGTGTGTAGAGCTTCCCTATTGGTCCACACTTTGCTTTAGGTCTAGCAAAGACATACACCAGCAGTGATTTTTTTCTTCTTTTATTCAGGGGGTGCCTTTTGCCTTGATGGAAGTCACCTCCTCCCCTGCACAGGGCCTCCTTGAAAATGTGTGTAATCGGGAAGAATGGGGCAGGAGCTGAGCAGAGATACAGAAACTAATGTAACTTGAAATGAAGAGCATTTAGGGCCCCACATCCACAATGATGCCCTGGAGCAAGACTCTGCTGATGGTGGTAATAAAGCCCAGCAGGGGGCCAGGGAGGGTGCCTCCTTGGCAAGGTAGAAAAACAAAGCCTGAGTCTCTTTAAGGAACTGTTGAGAATGTCGTGCAACCCAGAGTTGTCTTGAAGAGAACATTAGACCGCACAAGCTCTGTGTTGACCATTTGCCCTCGTTTTGCTTGGTCATTACATTCCCAGCCTGGTCCGAGCCGGGTCAGCCCTTATCTTGTCTTTGATTATGGCCTGTTATGTTTTCGACCCTCAGATCCCACTACAGCAGCCCCCAGACAATCCAGCCTGTATCTGCAGGGGCCCCACTCAGCCCAGCCTCCATAACCAGTGGTATGGGTGTGTCCTGCCCCATGGTGGGGAAAGGTGTCTCCTGTTCTACAGGACTCCTGAGACTGGGCTTCAGGAGCTCAATTTTTTCCCCTCCTTTCCTGATGCTTTTCTGGACTTTTGACTTTCACTGGCAGTTCCCTTCCCACCCCCTTTACCCCGCCCCAGTTTACCACAGAGGAAGTACAGGGGACTGTAAAGTCTGAGCGGGTTAGGGAGTGGACAAAGAGGCTCAAGCAAATGGCTGAAATCCTTGGGCTTTACTCTTTGGGCCTTTTGGGGTTATTTATATGATGATCCCGATTCTCTTCCAGTCTTAACATTTTATACATTGGTTTTTATGCATAATTATGAAATACCAACTCGTTAACATTAAGCCTCCATTCTCAATTCCATTCTGGGATGGAATTGTAGATGAGGGTGCAACCTAAATCTGCTGGAGTCCACAAAAATGAGTTTGATGTGCTAACAGCTCCTAACACAAATGGAGGGCATCTATGCTAATAAGCTATTAGGTGGAGTGAGATTAATCGTGTTAGCTTAAATTTAACCTATTTCCTAGGACTGTAGGACATTAACCATAGGCACACACTTGTATTTGTCTGCATACATTCCTTCTATGCAAAAATCTATAAAACTAATCCAACTGGCAAAGAAAGTTTTGTGCTAATAAGGTTGCTAATGGAGCTTAGGACTAGGGTTTAAATAACTAACATTGAATGCAGAAAAGAAACATTTAAATTATTTAATAGGGCATGAAAAGGAATTCCAAAGTATTTCTACAGAAGCAATCCCAATGGGTATAATTTTGGTCCCCAAATTTTATTCTTATTCTTTGAAGATGATGGCCTGAACTTATTTCATTGGATTAAAGGAATTGAAAAATCTCAGGGGCAGTGGTAAGAAGATGCGCTAATTTAGAGGCCAGCAGGGGAGGCTGTATTCCAGCAAAGGGAGGCATTTAGGGGGATATAAGGGGTCCCAAAGAAGAGATGGAAGAATTGAGATGCAGAAAATACATCTTGGGACAACCCCTGGGTCCTTATAAATAATCATGGCATTTGAATCTCAGCAGGGTTTTTTTTTTTTTTTTTTTTTTTTTTTTTTTATAATTTATGGTGTATTTTCTCATATTTCTTCTCTTAAGTGACTCATCAGAACTCTCTCTCCGGAAGTTGTGCTAATTCCCTGTTTTACAGACAAGGAAACCGAGGCTCAGAAAAATTATGGGTTAGCTAGACAGAGAACCCAAATGCCACCCTGCTGCGTTTCAAGATGGGGAGATGTCAGAGTCATGCCTCAAGTTCTATCCAGCCCCTGGGAGCCATCTTTTCCGGAAAGGCACAGGAAGCTAGGAGGTCCTCTTCAGGGATGCTCCTGGTTCTTGTATGTTTAGCCTAGCACATTGGTATGGTGCAAGGTTGTTGAGAGACCTGCTCATTAGGATTGCAAATGGAGAAGCCCCCTCAGCTGAGTAAGACTTTGCTTCAAGTCCAGGAGCAAGGAATTACTGCTCAGAAGGTGTCCAAAGCAAGGTATAGGCGCCTTCATTGCTGGACACTTGAGCATTTGGGATTGGGGTATTTGAGGGTCTGGCCCTGGGGAAGTTCTTGCTTATGCTTTTGTGATTCAGACTCTTTGTTCAGCAGGCTCCACTCACATGGCTGAGTATTAGCATCCTCTGAAGCCATCCCAGAAGAGTACTTTCTGGGAAGTACCCAGGGAAGTACCCAGCGAAGACCCAGGGCCTCACTACACTGATAAGTTTGATGGAGTTCCATGTTTTGATACAGGCTTATCTGACTTCTTCAGTGGTTTATAATTTTATCAGCAAAGCTTTTCCTTTTTAGGTGCACTCTCTCCCCTGTTAGACAAATAGCTCTTCAGGAGAGTTATTTTGTAAGGGACAAAAAGTAATTCTTAAACATTGTTTTGATAAATTAAAATGAATCCTGTGTTGGACTGGACATTCTAGAACATGTACTCCAGTTGGTGAAATATATTTTATTTTATTTTTATTTTTAACTAGGCTCCATACCCAGCATGGAGCCCAATGCCTTTTGTTACTTCTTGAACTCATGGCCCTAAGATTAAGAACTCAGATGAGATTAAGAGTCAGATGCTTAACCAACTGAGCCACCTAGATGCCCCCCAGTTAATGAAATTTAAAGTGCTTGACAAAATGCATATTTGTTTCTATTGAATATGAAATGTTGGAATAATTTATATAAAACCTGTTTTTATTGCATATCGAATGCCATGATTTCTTCTCTGTATGGCAAAGAAGAGTAATCTGCTGGGTATTCCAAAACACATGTTCACCTATATATTAACGTCACATCTTACTCTGGTATTGAGTGTCTGCTAGACCATTCAGGCTGGATGTCCACCGAAGCAGGGGCCAAATTCAGGAGCAAAAGAAACAAACATATTTGTAAATATGAGAGAGATCATTATTAGAGATGATTTAATTGATGTTTTGCAAATTTAAGTTTTAAAATCCCTTCACAGAGGCAATTTAGCAATTCACTAAAAAAGTAGAAATTTGGAATCATAAAGTCAAACATAGTAAAGGTCAGAGGTTAGAAGATGTGCATATTATGTCATTTTACCCAAAACATAACTTTAAAAATTCATCTCAATGTGAAAATTATTTTCTGCTCTGTATATATTTATGCACAGGCTAATGATGATCACAGGGAATTTGGTGACATCTTTAACCCGGAGCCACAATCCATATTCCTTCTAAAGTGCGGAATCTCGAAAGGTGGATTCCCTTGTTGAAATCTGTCATGAAAGCTTGTGCCAAGGAACATGGGCCAGCTCGCCTCTCCCATGTGTCTCTGTCTCTTTATGCCATTGAATTCCTTATTATTACTCCAGTAACTATTCAGGATCACGTCCATTTTTTTGGCTGTAACATATTGCCAACACTGAATGATGTTAAGGTAGGCTAATATTCCAGGTTATTTTATTTTATTTTTTTTGTATTTTTAAGATTTTTACTTATTTATTTGAGAGAGAGAGAGAGAGAGAAAGAGAGAGAGAGAAGAGAGTGGGGGGAGGCAGAGAGAGAAGCAGACTCCCCACTGAGCAGGGAGCCCAATGCGGGTTATTGATTCCGGGACCTCAGGATCATGACCTGAGCTGAGGGCAGACAGTTAACCAATTGAGCCACTCAGGCTCCCCTTAATCTTCCAGGTTATTTTAAGAAGAGGTTACAGAGAGAGAGAGAGAGAGAGAGAGAGAGAGAGAGATTACAGTTCCTATCCTGGAGAGGACCACCCAATGCCTATCTCCATCTGGCCCCTCTCCAGACTCATTTTTTGTCATTCGCCATTTCCACTCTATTCCGTAACCACATGGAGCCTCCTGGTGGCTCTGAGCATTTCATCCCCTTCTATATGTCTCTCTGTCCCTGTCCCCCTGCGCTGCATGGGCCCTTCTCTCCACCTGCGATTCTCTCCCTCCTCCTTGTGCTGAAGATCTAGCTCTTGTGGCTTTTCCAAGTGGGAGTGAGTTCTCTCTGCTTCTCCACACTTCCCTTTTTCCCACCTGTTTCTGGTTTCTTGTCTCTGATCCTCACGCACTGTGATTTTCAGGAAGACGGTAACTAATGAGGGCATTTCTTGGTTTGTTTTATTCTCTGGCTTTCTGTTGTTTTCTTTTGTCAGGAGGAAACCACATGAGATATATTCAATAAGCCCAGGAATGTGGAGTGTGGTGGCCTCAGGACCACAGGCTGTAGGTGGGATGGCAAGTGGGCTGGTTTCAGAGTCAACACTGTATTCCAGTATGTCCTGTCAAATCCAGGACCTGAAGAGGCAGAAATGTCATCAAGGCTGAAATTGAGGGCAGCCCGCTTGGCTCAGCAGTTTAGCACTGTCTTTAGCCCAGGGTGTGATCCTGGAGACCTGGGATCGAGTCCCACATCGGGCTTCCCTGCATGGAGCCTGCTTCTCCCTCTGCCTCTGCCTCTTTCTCTCTGTGTGTCTCTCATGAATAAATAAATAAAATCTTTCAAAAAAAAAAAGAGACTGAAATTGACAAACTCCTGGAAGATCCCAAGTATCTCCAGTAAGGTTGGTGCCCAAGACTTGATTAAAGAGGGACCCCAAGCAGTAGACTTGAGAAAGAGTAAAGGTAACAGGGGCAGGGGAGGGACGAATGTGGTTAATTTTTCCCGGTGACAGCTTTCTATCTATGGCTTCCTCTGCTCCAAGGTGTGCAAGCTTTGGATGTCTGGTTTTATAAAGGTGCTCCATGATTCCAACAGCTTATTTCTGACCTTCATGGGTATTTTAAGACCTAGTATATTCATTCATTTGTTTATTCACTCAATTACTCATTTGTATATTCCACAAAAGTATGCCAGGCATGATCACCAGACTGGATGGGGGAAGAAGCACATGGGGCTTCATCCTCATGGAACTCAGTCTTGTGTTTGAGACTGACATGGCCTAGTGGCATGACAGGGTGCAGAAGGCTACAGAGCAGGCCGCCAACCCACTCTGGGGAGGCTGGAGCTTGAGAAGCCTTCCACAAGAGATAAAATTTAAGCTGAGCATTAAAGAACAAGCAAGATGGGGGTATACTGGGATGCTATGGGAGTTGGGCACTGCAGACAGAAAGCACACAGGAAGACTCCAGGCAGGAGCATGCTTACCTGGACATTGGGCTGCCTTTGCAGCAGGGGCTGAAGGTGAGGGCGGGCATGAGAGCAGAGGCACAGCGATGGGAGGCCAAGCTGAGGGAGCTGAGCTTTGTCCTGAGAGCAATGAGGAAACAGAAGCAGGACCATCCGGATGAGCTGCTGTTTAGGAATGATGCTTCCAGCAGCTGCATGGTGCAGGGGGAGCCGCTGCCTGCAGAATGATAAGTGGTCCTGCTCGTAGTGACGAGCTTCACAACTGTCGCTCAGGAGGCTGACTGCCTGGTGCTCTAATGGACCCAATGAGCAGGGACCTCTGGGGTTTTGCACTCGGAATGACCCGCACCTGCCCAAAGGCAAAACATGGAGTAAGTTAGGAATTTCTGAGTAGAGTTCCAGGAGCAAAACCCACCAACTTCTGGTGTGTATTTGCCAATCTGAGAGAACCGTATCTTCACTAAAGCAAGTTGGCACGGGCACGCTGTCATGAATCGAGTCCTGCTTCATGGTCCATGAGCCGTACTTCCAGAGACTGAAAGGGAAGAATCTGCCTGAAGGGCAGCCGGGTGGAACCAAAGGCTGCCTCATGAGGACATGCCTTCCACCCTTGGAAGTCTTCAAGGGGGCACTGAGTGATGCCAGATCATGAGCATAAATGTGTGATGAGTTGACACCGAGAGGAGAAAAGCATGTGGGCACCTCTCCACGGAGGTAAACTGTATAGACTTTTTAAAAATGTTTTTCAAGTGGTAAAGATATAATGATTGCAAAAAATGAAAGAAGTGAGAAACATAGAAAAAAATGCCTTTGGTTACTTCTTCTATTTTCCCCCACTATACCTCTTCCAATCCCCCTAATTTGATAGCCTTCTACAGGTATTAATCTGGGAAGCAGTCTGATATCCAAACTGGCCTGTATTTAGTCTGAACATATAAGCAATAACATATACATATATGTGTGTGTTTTAATTGAATGGATATATATCCACATTTTAATGTGATACATCATATTTAATTGGTGTGTTTAGCAATATATACATATATGTAAATATGCATACATATATATATCAATGTTAAATTAGGCTTCTCAGTTGTGTATATTTTCATTTACATTGCTTTTTACACTAAATAACATAGATTTCTTTCTACATTTAGTGGCCATGAAGCACACTTTTTAATGGCAGCAAATAATTCCTTACTTTAGATTGAATTAACCATTCTCCAACTTTCTAAGGTTTACTACTTGACAAGCATTGCTAGCATCCAAATACATATTTTATGACATATGATTGTGCGACAAGTTGTGTATTACTTTTACATGTACTTGTTCAAATGTGTGGATGTCTATAGAGGCCTAAAAATATACTTGCTGGGTCAAAAGTATGCATCTTTTAATTGTTATAGAAAAGCCAAATGGCTCCCTTAAAATGGTATCAGTTTTCACTCCCAGTTTTACTCCAATCAATTTTGGTTGAAAATTCCTGCTTTTCACCACTTTTGCCAATTGTGTTTTATTTTGTTTTAAGATTTATTTATTCATTTGAGAGAGAGAGAGAGAGAGAGAGAGAGAGAAACAAAATATGTATGAGCTGGAGGAGGGGCAGAGGGAGAGAGAGAGAGAAGCAAAGAAGCAGACACCCTGCTAAGTGCAGAGTCCAAACTGGGGCTCGATTCCAGGATCCTGAGATCATGTCCTGAGCTGAAATCAAGAGTTGGATTGCTTAACTGACTGAGCCATCCAGGTGCCCCAACAATTGTATTTTTAAAAATGGTTTACCAATCAGAGGAATTTTATTTCGATTTAAAATTTTTCATTCCCCGATTAATAGTAAGCCTGTACATTTTTTTTTTAAATGGACTTACTGGCTGTTTCTATTTGTTTTTCTTGGGTTAACTTAGACCTTGTGAATATTTTCTCCCTTTCACTTACTTGTCTCTTATTAACTCTGTATGTGTGTATAAAGAGTTCCTATAATTTACTGAGATAGTAATGTGGCGAAATAATCTATTGAGACAATGACTCTTTTATTTTTCTCACATAGAGGTGTTCTGTAAGGAAGTGACAGGTATTTCCCCAAATCATGTGACCACCGCACCCCCCTCCTTCACCAGGCAGAGTGCCAGGTTTTGCTCTTGGCGTCCAGTCTCCCCCTAATCCTATGGCTGAGAGGCCCGGGGAGGAAATCATGCCAGGTGGCGGGCGCCCTCCCTAAACAGGTCTTTGATTTCCATGCCTGGGCCCACTGAGGCAATTAAGCTGGATTTGTCTGATGGGGCAGGGGATCAAAGGTTTGATGTTTTGAGAACTGAAGAGGAGAAAAGCTCAACTTGAGAAGGAAAAGGAAAAATCCCCCAGGACGGGGTTACAGGCACCTCTGTGGCGGGAATGTGAGCTGAAGAGAAAGCAGCCCCTCTGGTATGGGAAGACCTGGGAGGGGGATGACAGCCTTGGTGCCAATGAGGCCTGAGCCCTTGCTTAGCACAGGAGGAGGGTGTGAGCCAGAGGTCACCTGCCAGGGGACTGGACCGTGCAGTGTAGCTACAGCATCCATCCTGCTTGGAGGCCCAGAGCTCCAGAGCTCTGCTCCATCACCCAGGACCAGGTTCATGTTCAATGAAAGTAGCATGGAGGGAGTAGTCACACTGGGCTTCCCTTCAGTCTGGCTGGGGGAGTACTTGAACCACATTTGTTTTGAGTTAGGCACACAAACAGGTGACACTAGCAAGACAACAGAACATGGCAGAGATCAGAAGGGAGGCTGCAACCAGACAGCCTGGGTTGTTCTGGGTTGTCTGCCTACTTGTATGACCTTGGGCAAGTTACTTCTCTGGTCTGCCATTCCATTGGCTCATCTGTGCAATGGGGACATTATTAGTGCTTACGTCTTGGAGTTCTATTTCGCCCACTTTTGTAAAGCACCTATCACATGCTTGGCATTTGCTGTTAATATTATCATTGTTATGACATGTTGCAAAGATGTCCACCGTTTTTCAAATTTGTTTATGGTGAATTCTGTTGTCCGGAAGCGTAGTAGTAGTAGTGACAATAGTAGAGTAGGAATATAACAGGAGTATTGTGATAGAGCCTAGTCGTAGTATCATCATGGTGGTAGCATGGTAGTAGCAGTAGTATGGTAGTAGCAGTGACGGTGGTAATAGGAGGAATATAGCAGCAGTAGTATAGTGACAGAGAATAGTAGCAGGCTTGTCATAGTAGAGGTGTAGTAGTGATCATAGCAGTAGTTGTTTTACTGCAGGAAATATCTCTGTGGCTTTTAGGTTTTACATCCTTCCTAGAAAGACCCTCCCTGACATTCCTACTCTCAGGCACCATATTCAGGACAGCTGGTTCCCTTTAGTTTCTAGAACACACCAAGCCCTTTCCTGCATTTGGTTTTTCACGTTCCTTTTCCACCTTGCATTTCAGCTAAAAGACACTCTCTGGGTGATACATGGAATTAAGCATACCCCTTCCTCCATTCTTTGTCACAGAAATGTGTTTGTTCCCTTCCTAGCACTTCTCACAGTTGTCCTGATGTCTTTATTATCTTCTCTGTTGTCTAGCTCCCAACTGAAAGAACCATTAATTTGGGGCATGTGTCTGTTTACGGGCCCATTCACCACTCTGTATCCAAGTATCTAGTGAGGCCTTGGCAAATAGATGTTGAATAAATATTTCTAAAGTGAATGAGCAAATCCTTCTACACTTTACTTAGGGATATATTATGGGAAAGGCATTTCAATATTTTTTTCTCCAAAGAGATACACAAATATGTCTTCACTCTTCGGAGAAGACTTCCTTCTGATTTGAAATGTTCTCTTTTTTATGCATTTTATTCCTAGACATGTGTGGGGCTGATTCTGAGCTCTCTCTTCTCTTAGATTTCTCCAAGCATCTCTTCTTGGGCTAATATGGTACTTTTAATTACTGTAGCTTTATAGCCATCTTTATGTCATTGGTAGGGCAGGTTACCTCTCTCATTATCCTTAATTTTTTTCCTCTGACTATTCCTGTACACTTTCTTTTCTGACGGATTTTGGTGCTATCTTGTCAAATTCCATAAAAGATTCCATTGAGATTTTAATTGAGATTGCATTTCTTTTGTAGATTAAATTGGAGAGTCTTGACCTTTTTACACCATTAAGTCTTCTCATCGGGACACTATATGTCTCTCCATTTATGCATCTCTCTCTCTTTCTTTAATAATCTAGACAACTCTCTGGCTTTCTACATATAATTCTTGGACACTTCATGTTTTATTTTGAAAATTTTTATTTTTTTTGTTTTTTTGTTTTTTTTTTGAAAATTTTTTAAACATAATTTTTATACTGTAAATGGGAAGATTTTACATTATTACATTATTTTTCAATATATAGTAACACTAATTTAATATTTGTAGCCCTATATTTTTGTGACTATAACTCTATGATTGGGATTATGTTAATACTAATGATAAATCCTAATCATCATCCATTAACAAGTGTGCATTATGTGCCATGGACCATCCAAGATATTTTCTATGCATCCATATCTTGTTTAATTATTGCAAAATTGATATAATTGCCCTCCCCGAGTTATGATACAGAAGCTAAGGCATCTGTCCAGACTCATGGAGCCAGTGGTGACCAGTGTATAACACATATACATCTGTTTGAGGTGGGTGCAGCCATGTTCTACTCATCCATGCTGCCCAGTTAGAAGCATTATTATTTTTTTGGTTAGAAGCATTATTAAAGACAGATATTTTATTAGAATATATACAGCAACTATTAGCGATTTTACTCACCAATTTGCAGAAATTACTGGAATTGGAATGGATTTTCGAGTTTGTCAAGCCAATCTCAGTGCCTAGGGTTGGCAGCCCCTTAGTGGCTTCTGTCAGGAAAGATGCAGCTACTGCTCACAGACCTCCTATATGGAAAGCTCAAGGCTTCACATGGCAGCTCCCTGAATCTTTGGTCATCAGAGCACCCCTTCCTTGGGTTGAGTGAAACCTGTCTTCTCTGATCTCCAGCACTTGCCATGAGATCCATTGTTCCCTGTGCTCCTAGGAGTTGGCTCTTTCTCATGGGATCTTTCTCTGGAGGGTGGAAGCCAAATGAGGACAAAGACTTTGTGTTCTGTCTTCCACTGAATCCCCAGGGCAGAGCTTCATGCTTAATGTGGAGAAAGCTTCCAATAACTTTGTAGAATTGACTTCATTGATTTACCCAGAATAAACCTGTTCTTACTTCTTCATGCTGCTTTCTTAGGTCTTAAGACAATTTGTCATTAGGCCCCTCTAAGCTGACTGAATAGTCCTCCTTCAGTCAGTGATTCTCCTAAGGCAGTGATTAAAGAATCTCCTTGCCCTAGCCATATTCCTCTGGGCACATTCCATCTTTCCAATGTCTATTAGGGCATGATGTCCTGAATCACCCCATTTCTCTGGCTGTCAGCAGAAGGGACTGAGGACAGCAGTACCTAAAACCCCCATCAAGTTCTATCCCATTCTTCTCTGACAATTGAAGTTTTCAACTTTCTCCACTACAGTCTCTGGTCCAAATATAGTATTTATTTTATTTCATTCCCACCGATGTTATAAATATCACTAACCTTGTACAATTGGCACTAAGGTCAATGATTTCTCCTCTCAGCACAGTTTGACTCCTTAAGAAATGTGTAATTGGACATTATCTATTGGTCCATTTTGTGCATGTTCCAAAGACATGTGTTCTTTGGGAGAATTGTCTGGCCAATCCTCCACTCAGAAATAGTGTAGCAGGGACTTTATACTCCTTAAAATAATAATAGAATAAAGGAAGGATCAATGTGTCTTGATTTTGTTGGTTGGTTCTTATTCTCCCTCCAATGTGAGTGCTGATTTTGGACCAGGGTGCGGCTGCTGGGTGAGTTACGGGGCTGGACTTTGAGGCATCAGAGAAATGTGGGGCCAAGGGAAGAGGGCAGGGCTGGGCCCAGAGCAACACTAGTGTTCATCTCTGTTTAGCTCAGGACCCCCAGGACAAAGCCAACACTGTGCAGAGGTCAGGCCCCTGTGGATGAAAGGCCCTGCCTTGCATAGAGGGAGAGGGCTGTGGAGGGGAGCGTGGAGGGGTTGAGGGTACAGATAAGGAGGCTGGGCTGACACCATGAATGTAGGCAGACCATAGGTCAGGGATAGAGAAAAAAGAGGGAGGCCACACAGAGGCAGAGGGGCACTGGGGACTGGAGGTAGCTGAATGAAGAGGGGGAAGTGAGGGGACAGGCAGAGGGAGCCCAGGCTGGCTGGAGGTGCAGTGAATGGCAGGAGGCCAGCAGGGACAGAGGATGGGATGGAGAGATCACAGGAAGATGCGGCCACATCCTGCTTTGTCACCACTATGGTGTCACTGTTACCTCACCCTGCTTCCCACACCCTGGCTCCCACCTTGCACTGGGCCCTGTTGGGTATGGGGTGTGCAGTGCCATCCAGGCCCAGGGGAGCAGCAGGGTGGACCAGCCTGCTCTTCTTTTGGCCCACCATGGGCAGGCATGGGTGCTGACGGCATCTGTGGCCATCTGAGGCCTGGGAGAGGCAAGGCACCAAGCACCTGTGGGGGTGAAATGGCAGGAGATATCTGTTTGATGTGTATGAGGCTGGCCCGGTCTGTGATGTTAACTGGAGGTTAATAGAAGTGACATGTACCCTTCAAATGTGAATGCAGAATGAGAAGCCACTGGAGGCAGGCCCGAAACTCTGGAGGGCTGACCCATCACGGCTTCTTGGGGTGGCTGGAGTGAATGGCTCCAAGACAGAACCGTGCCCATTTGGAGATTCTTAGACAACAAGGTCCTTTGCCTGTCTCTCCCCCTTTCCTTCTCACTCTCTGTGGGCCTGGTGTGTTGATCACATTTCCAACTTATGCAGGAAGACTGACCAAGGTTAATGAGAGCACCTGATGGAAGTTTCCCACAGCTCAAATCTGGATATCGCCTACAGCTGACTGCAGAGGCAGCAGAAAGCAGGGACCTGCCAAGTCCTTCCTCATGCTTCGGACTCAGAGCCAGAAACCTGCTCACCTTCCGGCGACTGAAGACACTGGAAAGAGAAACAGCAAACAGCTTTGAACACTGGCATATAAAACCTAGCTCTGCTTCCACTGTTCTCCCCACCCCATGTTGAACCATGTCAACTCTCGGGCAACTCGAAAACATGAAAAGGCCTCAGGATGCCTCATGGAATATGTTCTACATTAACCCACAGCTGGTAGCAGTTACAGCAAAATTAGAAAACATTGAAGCAAAATTGCCATCTTTTTTTTTTTTTTTAAGTTAAAACTCTTCAAATTCAAGGTTGTGAGCACTTGGGATGATGGAGTGGAGAGAAAGGGGAAACTGACCTCACCCTTTGAGTCCTGCTGAGTTCCTGGTTGTGCTGATTCACTCTCAGAGCTATATGACCCCAACTTGGTCTTCCCCCAGCAGAGATGCATTGGAGGAGATGCCTTGAGATCCCTGATGTTCACAGAGATGTAACAGATGACCCAAATCAATTTCACTGAGGGTGAAAATGGTTAATATTCCTTCATCTTTCTAATTTATTTCTTTGTAATTAAAATTTCTATTGGGAGAATTTCAGATTCAAATAGTTGTGAAAAATAGTATAGAGGGATCTGGTGTAGACTTTACCCAGATCCTCCTCTACATTGACAATATTTTGCGAAACTATCATAAAATATCACAACCAGAATATTGACATTGACGCGGTCCACCTATCTTATTTAAATTTTTCCAGTTTGGTATGCACTCTTGTGTGTATTTAGTTCGATGCAATTTTATAATAGGAGTAGACTTATATATCCACCACCAGAGTCACTGTCACGACAAGGATCCCTCACGTTGAATTTTATAACCCACATCTCCCTCCCTCGTGCTTCCATCTAACCCCCGGTAATCACTAAAAACTTCTCATCTTTTTTTTTTTTTTTTAATTTGTTTGTTTGTTTATCTGACAGAGAGAGCACCTGAAGGGGGAGTGGCAGGCAGAGGGAGAGGGAGAAGAAGGCTCCTCAAAGAGCTGGGAGCCTGATGTGAGGCTCAATCCCAGGACCCTGGGATCATGACCTGAGCTGAAGGCCAATGCTTAACCAACTGAGTCACCCAGGTGCCCCTAAAAGCTTTATGTCTTGATAATTTTGTCATTTTAAGAATGATATACGGAAGGTCACCAACCTATAATGGTTCAACTTATGATTTTTCAACTTTATGATGGTGTGAAAGTGATACACATATTAGAAACCGCATTCTGAATTTTGAATTTTGATCTTTTCCTGGGCTAATGAAATGCAGTACAATCTCTCTCATGATGCTGGGCAGCAGCTGCGAGCCCCAGCTCCCACTCAGCCACACAATAACAAGGGTCAACCACCCACGCTGTCACTTTCAGTTCAATATTCAATAAATTACACTAGAAAGTCAACACTTTATTATAAAATATGCTTTGTGTTAGATAATTTTGCCCAGTTGTAAGCTAACACAAATGTTCTGAGCAAGATTTAGGTAGGCTAGGCTAAGCTAGAGCATTTAGTAGGTTAGATGTAGTAAATGCATTTTCAATTTACAGTATTTTCAATTTACAATGGGCTAGATCCAGCATGTATTATTTGTATTTGGGTCTATAATTGCCTAGGCATAGGGGAAAAGGTGATGGACAAGAGGCAAAATCCCTGCCCCCATGGCCCCACATTCCCACCAGATGCATAAGCGAATAAGTGGTTCTGTGTCAGTGGGTGATAAGTACTGGAAGGAGAGAAGCATGGTAAGGTAACTGGGAGAGAAGGGCTCTCTTGAACCCTGACACAGGCTGTCACATGATGGAGAATATCTATACCACCATACCTTTACAAAACCCGAAGAGTCCTAAAGTCTAAACATCCAGCGGTTTCTAGTAGGGGATTTGGAGAGCCATGGATGGTTTTTCAAAGTTGGGAATCTTTTCTTAGCTGCTTTCCCATGCCACATCTCACTTAAAGCTCTTGATTACCCAATGAGGTAGGTATTGTGCTAGAAACATCCAAGAGAAAGCAAGGTTCCAGGGCATTTACAATCTTGCCTATGGTCACTTGGATATTGGGACTGAATCAGGGTCTGGGTCCCTGTCCAGGACTCTGCTCTATCTACACCTCCTTTCCACATTGGATTACGTGATTTCAGACACATCTCTTGAAAACCTGAATGCTCATGCCTGTGGCTCTCCTTTGTCCTATTTCGACTGCCAGCCTAGGACAGAAGTAGGAGCTGCTAATGGGTCACTTAAAGTCCTCAAATTCAGACAGAGCAGCTTTCATGATTTCCTGTGGACAAAAGGAATCAAGGTCAGTATTAAATATAATTACCATGCATGGGGCTAATAAATGGTATTTCTATCCTGCATGCACTTGTGGGGGCGAGGAGGCCCTGCTGTGGCCCCTCAGGTCACTAATCCCCCTTTGCCTTTATCTCCAGAGTCTGAGCAGATGGAGGCCGGGGTTCTCAAATTACCTTTCTTCCTTTTATACTTTGAGTACATTCTCTGTCTGATGCAGCTCTCTCTTTTTCTCGTACTCCCATGTCCTGCCCCTCTCATTTCTTCCTTTGCCACTCTCCTCCCCACCCCACCCCACTCAGCCTTTGGCCTTTCTGTGCTTTGACATCCTAAATGGTCTTTAGTGCAAATCAGAGGTCCTTCTGATTTCTCCCTATTTGAACACAGAAAATCTTTTGCCTAATGTAGTTGCCCTAGACCACAAAGCTAGGGGCAGGATAGAATTTTTCAAAATCCTGTTATTCTGCTTACATCAACAGAGCTCTGGGAAGCTGACCAGGTACTTTGCACAAACTTCTCTTTGATCTTAACAGCAGTTCCTGGCTTGGGGCCCAGAATTGGACACCACATACCATAGAAAATGGGTGAGCTTCTGAATTGCTCTGTGTCTGTGGTCCTTTTTCATCTGTTACAACAAAGGTCATAATAACCATCCCGCACAACCCCATTAGTTAAGCAGCAGACATTCCTCTGAAAGCTCACCGAGAGCAGGAATCAGGTCAGTCCTGCTCACCAGGGTGTCCTAGCACATGGAACTGAGTAGGTATGTTGTAGATGTTCAGTGTGTGGAGTTAGTGAGGAGCATACTTAACTTGAAGTGCAGAGTCCAGAGCACTGGGGATGCTCATAGATGTTAGTGCCCATCCCCCTTTGCTGGCATTGGAGATCAAGTATTGGGCCAGCAATTAGAAGACATGGGGTCTCCTTCTGACTCAGGCTGGTCTTTGCTCTGCCACGTGGGAAAGTTTACCTCTAGGATGTGGCCTTAAATGTCTAAGGAGTAGATGAAGATAGTGGCTATGGGATCTCCAAAGCCCTTTCCACACCATGACTCTGAGATATAACAATACATAATGAAGTTATTTGTACCCCCAAATGAGTTCATCAGGGACTAGGGGCCTGAGCCTCACTTTCCACCACTACAGAAGGCAATAATCCTTTAATCTTGGGTTTTCCAGAGAGAATTAATTAGGCTTTCATCTGGGTATGCTGAGAAAGGAAATGTAGTTGGCCCTGCTTCCAACATACATGCAGAAGCTCATGACTTTCCCACCAATGTCCCTGTTAAATCTTTACTCCTGGCCACCATCTTACCTCATTCAGTTGGTCCATTGGCCTCTAGCCAGCCCTCTGCCTTCACTCTTGACACCTTCCAGTCCCTTCTCTTTATAGTCCCTAAGTTGTCCTCTAACATCCAAATTGTGTTCCAGCACCCTCAGCTTTTTCTTAATGACTTCCCAATGCAAGTAAAAAACACACCAAGTTCCTTCCTTGGCCTGAGATGTTATACTTATTATGGCCTCAGCCTTTCTCTCACATGCTCTCCTAAGTCTGTCTGTCTGTCTCTCTCTCCCTCTTGTAATTTCTTAGAATCCAGCCACATTGACCTTCTATCTGTATTATGCTAAACTTATCGGGCTTGTTGGCTTTTTTTGATGAAATAATTTTCCCATAAAGGTCTTTATGGGAAGGCAGTGGCTTCAAAAGGACAGATATTTGGGGCTCTGTTTCTTTTCCAGTGGAAAATAACCTTGACAAAAAAAAAAAAAGGAGAGCAAGTTTTGGAGAGCATTTCATTGCTCAGGAAATGCTTCCACATGCATATCTGAGTCATAGAAATTTCTTCATAATGGTATGTCTTTTAAGTTCCATTACACAGATGGAAAAACTGAGGTTGGAAACTTAAAGTGTAGTAAAGCAAAGTGATCACTAAGTCTTCCCCCAGGTGCAATCCCTGAACTGATGAGAACAGCTTATACACAGTATAATGTCACGGGAAGCTCTGTGGGCCTGTGTGGTAGCTCCTGGCCTGTATCTGTACTTGAATTTGCTCAGGAGACCCAGGCAGAGAGGCAGTCTCAACCTTCCTCTCGGGGATGGGAGCATGTGAGCAAACTCTCTTCTGTTGGTGAAGGTTATCTTAGTGATGGGATGAGATATGCAGGCTGAGACAGGGGCTCTTCCTCTCTGGTGGATGGCCTGGGTAGCCATCAACAGAGCTCCTGGGGGCCTTGTTTGAGGTTAAGCTGTGATTGCTTTATGACATCTCTTAATTATTTAGCTAGAATTTTTTTTTTAATGGGCAAAACAAACTGCAACCTAAGTTGGGCTGACGAAGGGGTAAAAAGCTTAGTTCTAAAGTCTGGAAGACCAGGGTTTAGGTCTGTACTTTGTCCTTCACAGCACATGACTTCGAACAATTAACTAGCTTCCTTTGAGCCCTGGTTTCCTCATCTCTAAAGCAACAGAATTAATAGCATTTTCCTTGTGGAGATGTTATGGGGATTCCATGTGGTAATGTTTATAAACCCCTCAGCAGGGTACTTGGTGCATTGTAAGTGTTGAGAACAGTTGAGTTAGTTTATTATGCCTGTTTTTCCAGCTTGGCAAATACGTGGTGGGCAGCAAGGACATTCCCCATGTCTGTGCTGAAGAAAGCCACAAAGGCAGGCAGTGCAATGCAGTGCTTACAAGCACAGGCTGTAGGTCTAGATGGGTCTGGATGAACATTTGTGCACATGTGCATGACACCACCCTAGTATTCTTGCTATGGTGATATATATGAGATCATGTGTGAGAGTATAGGAACTAACACACATTGAGAGCTTAATCAATGTTAACCATCACCACGATGGAAAATTACTGAGCTTTTGCCCCTGGAAGAGCCCATTGTTAGTGTGGGCAACATATGTGTAGAGTGCAAACAGCCCAAATCCATATAAAACACAGCAGCAGGAATTCTGATGCTGTCTTAAACTACTTAAGCGGATGTTTGGGCAAAAAGCATGGCAGGAGAAGGGATTGCTAGCCATAGAAGAGAAGTATCAGGAGGGCTTTAGGGGAAAATGCAATAAACTGAATCTTAAAGAATGAGTATACTTTTCCATGAAAAGAGGAGGAGAGGATGGGCTGGGAATGTAATTTCAGGCAGAGTTTGGCAGGATCTAAATCAACCATGTGGAGTGCTTGTGGCATGCTCACGTGGGGCCTGGGAGAGCCAGGAGATGGGTGGCTGGGGAAGAGGTAGGACACAGGAGGTGGGGAGAGAGAGGTGGGGCCCTCCCCAGGGATGCTGTGTTCAGCCTCATCCTTGGAGGTTAGAGTGCCCAGAGGGGCTTTAAGCCAGGGAGCAGCACAATCAAACAATGCTTAAAGGGTTCACTGTTATGCTTGATGCACACTGCTCATTCACCCCCTCATTCATACAAAGAGACTTTTGTAAATACCAGTATAAGATCATTTTCATGGAAGAGGGTGTTGTTCCAGCCCTCTGTGTTCACAGTCCACCAAGGGAGAAAATACATAAGTTATGCTCTTTGGAGGCAGAAAAGTGCCAAGTAATTGACAGCATAGACAAAGTGCAAGAGGCTTCAGGAGGGAGAGGTGGCTTCCACAGTGATGGTAGGATACTTTGAAAGAAGCTGCATATCAGGGAGAGCGAAGAGAAGAAATGGGGGAAGTAATGATAACAGAGACATGAATTTGGGGAAAGAAACCTGTAGGGACAAAGACCCAAAGATAATAAATGAGGAGATCTACACAGGGAAGGGAGGTTGTGGCGAATAAGATCAGAAAGCAAGGCTGTACCTAGATCTTACGAGGCCCCTGAAAGCCAGGCAAAGGCATTTGCACTTTTCCCTGGAGAACTTCAACAAAACAGAAACAATAGCATGCAAGGACGCTTGGCTATAAAAGGACTCTTCCCAATCACCATTTTAACCTTGTCCTTCACATTTTTTAATTTTATGATTCACTTTCTCAACTTCTAATCCAAAGCTCGGCTGGAGAAGCTGCTGTTTTCCATTTGTATTATCTTTTTTTCACATTTTAATCCTCTTAGATCCCATTTCTGCTGGGTTAGTGAACCCACTAATCAGGTAAGCAGTGAGCGGCAGCCGGTCCAATTATGAAGAAGAATGAGACAGGCAAAGATGGGTCAAGGCATCAGGGGGGTTCATGCTGCCACGGAAACCGCCCTGGGGCACATGAGTCCTCATCACAGAAACAGTGAGATGTCCCCTGAGGGTGGCAGCTGGGGGTTGCTCCTCACCTGGCTTGGTTTCCTCGTCATCTCTGCCACTTCACAGGTGGCACCATGACAAAGTCCCACTTGTTCTCTAAAGGCTCTACTCAAATGCTGCCCCCTCTGGAGCCTTTTGGAAGGGGGCCAGGCTGAGTTGAAAAAGACTGACTCTAAATGCAATGGAGTTGGATCCCATCTTTGCCACTTGCAGCCTCTGTGACTTGGGAGTGGAAGTGAAACCTTGTAAGTCTCAGTTTCCCTTTTTCTTCATCAACCTCATGGAGTCTCTGTGAGGATGAAAGAGTGAATATGGCCAGCATGATTTTGACCATGTGTGAAATATTCAATATATGTTTGAGATTGAAGCACATTCCAGAATCCTCAGTGGTTGTAATTGTTCTTCCCTTGGTGTTCTCATAGCATCCTTTCTTTTTTGGATGACTTACCACACTATAGTATGATGGCCTTTCTACACTTATCTCACTTACTCAACTGTTAGCTCTTGATGTCAGAGCTTATGTCTCCTTCATCTTTGTAACCTTGGGCTTGAGATAGCCCTTAACCCAAGTGCACACTAAACAATTATTGAGTTGATAAATGAGTGGACAAGCAATGAACAAGACAATCTAGTAGTTTGAGAGGTTTGTAAGGAAATGAAAGAAATGCTGGCATATATTAGGTGCTTGATAAACATTTGTTGAGTACTTACATGAATGGATTGATGATCATCAGTAGGAAAGCAGATAAGTCAGTCGGAGAAGGACAAACATTATATGTTCTCATTCATTTGGGGAATATAAATAATAGTGAAAGGGAATATAAGGGAAGGGGGAAGAAATGTGTGGGAAATATCAGAAAGGGAGACAGAACGTAAAGACTCCTAACTCTGGGAAACGAACTAGGGGTGGTGGAAGGGGAGGAGGGCGGGGGGTGGGAGTGAATGGGTGACGGGCACTGGGTGTTATTCTGTATGTTAGTAAATTGAACACCAATAAAAAAAAATAAATAAATAAATAAAAAAAAAAAAAAGGAAAGCAGATAAGGTTGAAGTGGATAAATCTATCCCATGTTCTGGGAGGATTATCTAGGGAGGTGAGAATGAGCATGGGATAGAATTTCAGGACTTTGGCTAAATTAGGTTGAAGGAAAAGATGTGCCAAGTAGAGTAAGTCATTTGCCTTAGGGGTAAGCACCTCTGCTTCCATCTCCTGCTGTGGTGCCACATGCTATGTGTTATGTGCATGTGCATGGGCTTCCCCAAATGCCATACCCCCAGGAATTGTCACTCTGATCACATCCTCTCATTTGTTCAGCCTTCACCCAGCACTTCAGCTCTAGCTGCTCTCTTCCTCCTCTGAACTCTTCTATAATAACATTATGACTTAGGTTTTCACTGAGCCAGCTTCCTCCATAGAGATATTGTTCAACACTTCACTCATTGTGTTGATATTATTTGTAATCCACTGCTTATTTTAAGGTCTAAGTGTAGGCTTTATAATTAACCAATCCCTGTTTATCTATATATTTTTCCATGTATATATTTCATGTGTGTGTGTGTGTGTGTGTAGTGATTCTACAAGTTATAGGATTTTCCTTGCCATTTGGGTAAAACAGCACATATAATCTGGCATCTACTGTAGACTTGGGTTCCCTGCTTTAAAGGTATGCTGCCTTTGACATGGAAGTCAAATAGCCCTGCTGTGAAGGCTATCTCCCCATCTGTCATCCTCCACTACAGCAGCACATCAAACTGAGAGCTGTAGGTGCCTTAGTCCTAGTACCAACAGAGCAGACGTACCACTGTCCATGGTGCTGAAACACTATGCTTCTCTCTCCTAATTGTAGATCACTGGGGGCTTCCCATCACTTTTTTTTTTTTTCTAGAAGAGCGTTCTATTAGTCTATTTTATTATTATTATTTTTCTGTTTATGATAAAATAAAAAATCCTGAAACTATTTTCTCCTCTATTCCAGGTTTTTTGTTGTTACTTAGAAATTCAGGAGTATTCTCTCCCAATGCTTTGTTTCTGTAGGTGCTCCTGTTTGTGAGGCTCTGGTTAGATGGGGTTAGATTGGGATCCAGAGAAAAGGACCTAATATTGCCTCTTCGGATTTCCCTCTATGATTTTTTTTTAAAAGTTATTTATTTATTCGAGAGAGAGAAAGAGAGAGAGAGAGAGAGAGAGAGAGAGAGAGAGACAAAGACATAGGCAGAGAGCCCGATGTAGGACTCATTCCCTGGACCTGGGACCATGCCCTGAGCCAAAAGCAGAAGCTCAACCACTGAGCCACCCAGGCACCTCCCTCCATGATTTTTTAAGGGAACAGAAGTTGTAGGGGAGAAGGTCTTAGAGATTCTATATATCATAGCTTAGCACACAAAAGTAAATGTTAAGTTTATGAAAAACTTATTAAGCACCTACTTTTGTGGTTATTTTAAGGCAAACATTCTATAGTACCTTTTTCTAAGAATCTAGTAGAGTAGTGGTCAATAAGTACATGCAAAGCAATAAGCTTAGTTGGTAAGATATTTGAGCAATAGAGATATATGTGAGGCATAGATGAAATCCAGGGGAGAGAATGATTAGTAAGAAGCTTCTGTTGAAGATGTTTTGAAGAGAGATCAGCAGTGTTCTGAGACATTGCAGAGCAGGTTTTCATGGATGCAGTCGCAACACTTACAAATGCAAAGAGGCAGATGATGACTCCAGACAGAAGCCTTGTACAGGGGTAGAGGGTAAATCCAGATGCAGCTTTCCCTGAATCACAAAATTCTGGGTCCAACTGGTGAAGCAAATACTTGGAGAAGGTACAATTTACTTCAAGGTGTAAAACCTGGCATTAATGGAATCATCAATCCTTTGTTGGTGCTCAGTCACAGTTCATTGAATTGGTAAATATATAATTCATTATCAGAGGTTCCTTTAGTATTACTGAATCAAGTATGGCACTGATAGGATGGGGAAATCTCGAATTTACTTCCAAGTTATGACTTCCAAGTAACCTCTACAATTGAGATCAGAAAATTTCCTTCTAAGACCACTCTATCTTTTCAGTTAAAATTTCAAGAATACATGCTATTTTGAGATAAAGCACAATATCTGCCTTACAGAACCCATAATGAAAATATTGGATTATGAATATTATTCACATAGGGCATTGTGGGGACTAAAAAATATTATAATCCTATTGTACTTAAGTTTCTCTTTATAGTTGAGCTCAAGAAACCAAAGTATTGCCTTAAGTTCATTTTTTGGTATTTGGAATGACTCTTTTTGATATCCTTAGAGATATTGATCTTTTTACAAACTCATAACAAATTCACTGTCTCACATACATGCTACATCAGTTATCAATTTTCACAGATATGCTCTGTTGGCAAACCACACCAAAAACTCTTGGTTTGATAAAATATTTACTTAGCTTATGTTTTTTTCCTTCCTACTTAATCTCTAAGATTCAGTTTTGGACAGTTATTCTAGTCTTGGTTAGGTCATCTGAATATCTAGGGTCACTGGCTCTTGGCTCCTTATGGACAGTTTCATCTCAGACAAACAGTACAACTCTGTTCCAGGTGTTTCATTCTTTATTAGATTGGATTGGATGTTTGATTGGACATGTTATCCTGATAAAGGGTCAGTATCAAAAAAGAAGCATTAATATACAAGCACTTTTTCAGGTCTTTGCATCATAAATGCTGACATCCCACTAGTCAAAATAATTCACATGGCTGAAAGATACCCCAATTATTGATGGAAGGAACACAAAAGCTGCATTGCAAGGGGCATGAATATAGAAAGACTAAAGAATTTGGGACATTAATATAAATGATTTCCCACCAATACCAGAGAACTCAGTATTCCTAAAGTTCAGTTATGGAACTCAGTCTCATTGGTACCAGAAGACTTCAGAGTTTATGTCTTAGTCTTCTCTGAATGATTTGTTCAACCAGAACATAAATATGCACAAAAAATATAGGCAAATGTATGTGCATACATGTATGCATATGCACTTTACAATCATAAGTGATTCTTTGCAGAGAAGTATAAAAATGTAGCAAAAAACATAAAATACAATAAATTAAAACCAGAAAGAAACAACTAAATGTAATGGAAATAAAATAGAAAGAGCAATAAGTCCAAATCTATCATTAATGACAAGAAATGTAAATAGATTTAATTTACCTCTAGCAAGGAAGAGACAGGGACTGAGTTAAAATAAAAAAAGGAAGCAAAAAAGAAAACTTGATTACTGTTAGTATTTAAAACAGTTAAGACAAAAGAGTATAAGGCATTTCAAAAGAAAAATGTGAAAAACATATTCCAGATAAAAATACAATGTATTTTATTGTAATATTAATATAGGCTAAAAAATTCAAGATGAAAAGTTCTTAAGAGGAGAGAGTGGGATATTTCTTATAAGTAAAAGATACAGTATGCCAAGAAGATATAATGTCCATAAACTTTGATGCAGCTAATAGTATAGGTTCAAAAAATATAGAGCAATACTGTTAGGAAGGTAAGGGGAAATTGATAAATATATAATCATGGAAGGAAATGCTAATATTTTTCAGATATGGAAGTAGAGATAAATATGGAAATACAATATTTAATTAACAAAATTAAGATGCTGTATCAAATACTTACAGATATACATTTGTGTATATATATATAAATACAATTTATATATGTGTACATACACAGATACATATACAGATTCTTACAAATATATATATTCAACAGATAAAGATAAATTCTTAAAAGATTTTGTTTATGTATTTGAGAGAGAGAGCATGAACGGGGTGGTGCAGGTAAGGAGGAGTAGAGGGAGAGGGAGAAGCAGACCCCCCATTAGGCAGGGAGCCCAGCACAAAGCTCAATCCCAGGACTCTGAGATCATGACCTGAGCCAAAGGCAGATGCTTAACCGAGTAAGCCACCCAGGTGCCCCTAAAATAATTTGTTTAGAAAACAGTGAGGGGATCCCTGGGTGGCTCAGCAGTTTAGCGCCTGCCTTCGACCCAGGGTGTGATCCTGGGATGGAGTCCCGCATCAGCATCGGGTTCCCTGCATGGAGCCTGCTTCTCCCTCTGCCTGTGTCTCTGCCTCTCTCTCTCAGTCTGTGTCTCTCATGAATAAATAGATAAAATATTAAAAAAAAAACACTCAGTGAACTCCCTCAGTATTTGAATAGGTACTAGATAATAAAAGAAATCTCCAATTTTTTTTAAAAAAAAGCAAGTAAATTACAGATTTCATTCACTGATAATATTACCATAAAACTCAACTATGCAACTTTCCTCCAAGATGGTTTTCTTATCTCTCCAATTAAACAGATTTATCTGTGGGCAGAGAATATTTTTAGATTCTATATTTCCTGACCTCCCTTTTTCCATCAAGACCAATGCTAGGGCTAAATAGATACTCAAAAAATTCTTTATTAAAATAGACATATAAATGATGCTGTTTAGGACTTGTGTATTTGCATGTTTTCCATAAAGGGTGACCATATAGAATTTTGGTCTTTCTGGGCTTATCACAAAGCTACAGGAACTTATTATGAGAGTCAGGAATTTAAGCTCCGGTATGGGAGCCCTGGTTGGCTTTATGAGTTAACTTGGCTGGACTAGAACACCCAGTTATTTGTATGAACACTAATCTAGGTGTTGCTATTGGTATCTTTTGTAGATGTGGTTAATACCAGCAATTGGTTGATTTTAAGTAAAGGATACTATTGCTGATAATATAGGTGGGCCTCATCTAATCTGTGAAAGGCCTTAAGAGTAAAAACTAAGGTTCCCCAGAGGAGAATAATGCCTGAGTTTCCAGTCTGCCAGTCTGCCTTACAAATCTCAGACTTGCCAGCACTTACCATTGTATGCACCTATTTCTTAAAATAAGTAAATGTATATGGTGTGCTTGTGTGTGTGTGTGTGTGTGTGTGTGTGTGTGTGTGTGTCCTATTGATTCTGTCCCCCTGGAGAATTCTGGAAGATTCAGGCTTCACCCTCTTTAAGATATCTTTCTTTCAAAGGCATTCATTACAGTCAATTCACTGGGGTAGAAACAAGATGGTCTTTAGAATTGTATTGTCCTGTGTTTGAATCCTGCCTCTTCTACCTGCAAGCCACATGGCTATATGCTGGTCACTTAAATTTCTGAGACCCAGTTCCTGTACAAAAAAAAAATGAGAATATAAAATATTCCCCATAGTCATTTTTTAATATAATAAGAGGAATAAATATAATGTATATGAGAGAGTTTAATATTGTGTTTGGGGTTCAAGAACTCCTTGTTTTCTAACCTGGCCTTAAAATCTACTTGAACTGAAGTTCAATATACGAAAATCTGTGAATCTGGGTTCGTGGAAAGTCAGGCCACAAGATAAAAAGGACATTGTGTGAGAAGGTTGATGCTTTACATTCATGCGATGCAGATCTAAAATCTGGATAGTCATCATTCCGTGATATGGCAAGATTTGTTTCCAGCATATGGAATTAAAGGAAAGCATGTGTCACGGTTATTTATCTTCTGAATTCTCAAAAATGCTTTTTAAACAATGGGGATGGAACTGCTTTTTTTTTTTTTTTTTTTTTTAAAGATTTTTTATTTATTCATTCATGATAGACATAGAGAGAGAGAGAGAGAGGCAGAGGGAGAAGCAGGCTCCATGCACCGGGAGCCCGACGTGGGACTCGATCCCGGGACTCCAGGATCGCGCCCTGGGCCAAAGGCAAGCGCCAAACCGCTGAGCCATCCAGGGATCCCCTGGAACTGCTTTTAAAATGTCACTGCCATCTATGGGTTAATTAATATGCATATAAGGCATTCTAAATATACATGTCATCAAACAGTAACATACATTGCCTAGAGCCCTGTGTGCACATGCACTCACTAGCCTGGCGTGCCCATAGAATCTGCGAGTCTCTGTGGTAGAGGCTGTGCTAAAATGTGGTAAGTATGTGAAGTGCAGGTAAACAAAATATACTCTCTTCTTGATTTCCGGGGAATCGTGACTTGATCTATATAGGGCAGAGGAGAAAAGAGTATCAGGTAAGAGATACAAGTTTATTGTTTCATTGTGTTCTGTTTTGATTGATTTCAGAGAATAGAAATGGCCTCAGAGTCAGAAAGAGGAGGGCTGGCAGTGATTAAAAAACAGCAAAGCCATTGAGACCTGGCCAGGCTGTGGCTGCAAGAGGCTCAGTGTCTAGCCACATACCTCATTGGAACTCTCATTCAAACTCCTAGAGGTGGCCTAGTGTCAAGTCATTTGTAAAGAGCAAAATGATCTGATGTAGGTTTAAGGACTCTGATTTAGGATGTCAACAGTTCAGAATTTAATTTCTAGCTCTACCTAAGGCTAGGTCATGATACTGGCTAGAGACAAGATCTCCAACTCTTGGTTTCCTCAAGTATAATACAAGTGCAATTATCACAGTAACAAATGATAAAAGTGCTAAACAATGGTGCATGCACTAAGATGTCCCAGTGAAACCTTGGGAGGAATTTGGGGAGCATAAGAGCATTGTTTGCTGGGTAAATATATAAATCCTGGATTCATTTCTATTTTGCAGGTAGATATTTGAATATGGCTTAGACATGAACGGTTATAAGAAGACCGTGGGTGGAGAAGACCGTGTATCAATGTCTAGCATTTGGATTACATCTAGGAGTTAAAAGTGATCTTTCCTGACGTACAAGGTATAGAAGGAAACTAACAGGCGGTGGGTGGGCTTGAGGCCTGAGTCGGGGCTGAACCATCGCAACTGGAATGGTGAACTGGGTTCTTGAGAAGGATGAGGGCTGAGTTGTGTCATCTCCTCACCTCTGTGCCTGGCAAGTACCCTGCCCATGTTGGAACCCAGATGAAGAGATAAAGGTCTGTATTCAGACACTGCAGTGAACGATTGGGGAGAAGCAGCAAAGCTGGCTTGACTATTAGGGGTGAAAGAGGGGAGTCAGAGGCTCCTCTTTACTGCCTTAGAGAGCAGGCAGTAGGGGTGGGAAGGGCAAGCTTAGGAGGAGGATCTGGTTTGGATACGGAGCCATGCAGTGGGGCAGAGGACCCGGTGGCAAAGTCACACTGCCATCCATGCAAAGATGGATTTATTAAGCTCTTCCTGAGTCCCACATGCCATAGGGAGAGCTTGTGTAACTGTCATCCCATGCTGAAAGAAGGTGCTATTCTTAGAATATATTCTCGAAGATAAATTATTAAGTCAGTCTTTAAAATGAGTAACAGTGCTTTTCCCTGCCTGTATAGCTTTAAATGGCTCAATTTCACTGTTCCTCATTGTCTCCATCTGTAAAACTGGGGTATTGGAGGGGGGGAATCACTTCTCTGAAATCAGGAGCTTGAGCAATTAAGCCTAGCTCTATAACCAGTTATGTTTCTCAGTCATTGATTGTCAAATTTACCCCCAAACTCAGTGGCTTGAAATAACATTTATTATTGTTCTCCATTCTATGGGGCAGCTGGGTGGCTCCGGGTCTCAGCTGGGCTCACTCAAGCATCAACTGTCAGCTGCAGGTTGGGGTCAGCCAGCTGTCAGCTGGTTTAGGTTGGCCTCAGCCGGGACAACTGGGGCATCTTGGCTCTGCCCTAGCAGGCTGGCCTGGCCTTGATCTTGTGGTTATTGCAGAGGAGGAAGAGAGGAAGCAGAAGTGGGCAAGAGCTTTTCTGAAAGTCTGGGCTTGCTTCTAATTTTCTAACATCCCATTGTCCAAGATGAGTCACAAACAAGTCCTGAAGCCCGAGTCCAGGAAAGGAGCAGACAATCCCACCCAAATAATGTGAGGGTACTGCAAAGTTACATAGCAAAGTCCATAGATTGTTGAGGAAGGAGAGAAGTCTGTCTATTGCTGCAAAGGGTCTACCACAGTCACATCAAACTAGTTCCTTCCCCTTACCCCACCCAAATTCCGTTCACCCCTGCCCTCACAACAGTAGGCCAAGCCCTAGCACTTCACTATTGGAAATCCACAATCTGATAAAGGCCAAAGACATCAAAGGCATTGTCGTTTACTATTAAGTTACAATAGACAATTTATATCTTTCTTTATTGTCTTACTACTTATATCTTTTGCTTGGAACACAACATTCAAATTGAAAGTATACTAGCCAAAATCTTGTCAGTAGCAGGAAAAAAAAAAAGAAAAGAAATAAAGGGAATTCCTTAAGATGATATAAGAGAGCCAGATTCCTAGGCATGAGTGTGTTTGTATTGGAATGTGTAGCTCTGAGCCTGTCAGGGGGCTCAAATTTGTGCCTCTTGAGTGTGTACGTGTGTGTGTATGTCTGTGTCATATGCCACACATTACTGGTGTCTTTTATCTCTCCTTTTATGTGAGTGGATATAATTCAATGGCCATTGCAATGCAGCTGTCAGCACCATCATTTGATGAACAAAGCCATATTTTGCAACTATGGCATGACGTAACCAAAGGCTATATTTGCTTAAGTACAAACCCACACCCCTCTTTTGACCATAGCAACTCGGCACTATTTACAAAATTAAAAACATAAATTGCACGAGCAACCCCAGTGAGTTGCATTTAATATGTCCTTGGCTGGTGCCAGAAATATGTTATAACTGACTAATAATAAGAAAAGAAGCAGCTCTGAACTGTAACTCTGAGCAGTTTCAGAGCTTAGAGTTTCCGTCTTAGAAGTGTCCATTTGCTTCAGCAGAGGTGGGTAGCTCTGCAAGAGTCTGATCACAATGAGTTTCAGCTTGATTGATCTCAGTATTGGATTGTCAATGTCTCTTATAGCGATGCTATATTCATGAAATAAGAAATGGCTTCAACTCTGATAGCAGGCAGAGCTGGGTCAGATATCAGCTTTACTAATTCTGTGAATTTGGACCTTTTTAAGCTTTAGATGTCAAAGGGGGATAAAGAATAGGCCTCAATGTTGAACATGAAGTGGTTCAACAGACTTCTCAATTCTAGTGTTTTCAGACAAACACATAGCTTACTCACTCAACCCATATTTTCTGAGCATCCTATGTCAGGCCCTGGTGATTGGTTGCCCTGCATTTATCTCCAACCCCATTTGTCTCACTTATTTCCAGCCTCCTTTGGGGCTAGGAGTGGCCAGTTACCCAATTATAGATAAGACAAAGATTATTCTATTGAACGGCTTTTAGCAAGGAGGGTTCTTTCCTGAAGAAAGGAGACGGGCTCATGAAGAGAGCCATTTTTCACCCTACTCAGCCCTTCCTTTCCATCTTTGGCTATGCTTATGTAGGGATATGACACTTAGAGCTGTGGCAGCCATCCTGGAACCGTGAGGTAACAAGACTCAGGCATGAAAAGCCATCATACTAAGCTTGGTGGAGATAAGGAACGCAACATAATGGGTTCCTAGAGATTTCACTGAACTAACCTACCAATCTTGAGATAACCTAACTTTAAATTTCCTGATACATAGGGGTGCCTGGGTATTTCAGTTGGTCGAATGCCCAACTCTTGGTTTTGGCTCAGGTCATAATCTCACTATTGTGAGATCCAGCCCCACACAGGCTTTGTGCTTAGTGTGGGGTCTGCTTAAGATTCTCTATCTCCCTCTTTCTCTGCCCCTCCCCCAACCCTGTTTCTGTCTTTCCCTCAAATAAATAAATAAATAAATAAAATTAGAAAAATAAATTTCCTGATAAATAAAGAATAAATTCCATTTGGCTTAGACTACTGTTTGTTACCTGTAAGCGGGGGCCCTACTAACTAATATAATCTATTGCATTGCAGGCAGTGTGCTACGCTTGTAGCAGTAAGCAAAGCATTCTTGTTTCCTATCCCTGTGGTGACTTCAGGCTTGTAGGAGATGCAAGTGCTACAGAGAGTGGGGACAAGTGAGGTAAGAAAGGCAAAGATGATGGGATCCCTGGGTGGCGCAGTGGTTTGGCGCCTGCCTTTGGCCCCAGGCCCGATCCTGGAGACCCGGGATCGAATCCCACGTCGGGCTCCCGGTGCATGGAGCCTGCTTCTCCCTCTGCCTATGTCTCTGCCTCTCTCTCTCTGACTATCATAAATAAATAAAAATTAAAAAAAAAAAGAAAGGCAAAGATGCCTCCAAGCTGGGCCTTGCAGGCTACAGTTAATTATTCTGCACTTTATCTTCAATAAAATGGAAACATACTGAGGTATTTTAAGTAGAGCAGTATCTTGGCTTGATTTTTTTATAGGAGGTCAGCTCTTTTTTCACAGAAGATGCTGTGGTATTTGGAATCCATGCAGATAGTGAATAAATCTCCTCTCCGTAATATGGCACATAGAGAGGATAAGGGCCTCTAGGAGGGCAGGTCTGTAGGATGCCAAAGACACAGAGAACTGCAACAACATGCACTCAACTCCAACACTGCCCGGAGGGACATGGAGTATCTGAAGTATCTGTGGGAATGAACTCAACACTATGGACTATGAAGAAGCCAGAGTGATCCTTGATAAACTCTATCTTAACCAGGTGATCAAGGTCAACATTAACAGTGACAAGTCATGTGGAGAGTATGGCCCCTTTTTTGACATAATATGGTAAGGATGACACTTCATCTCTGTGCTCTTCCATAACTGACAGTTATAATGAGGAAAACATTAGGCAAATCCCAGGTCAAGATGTCTTACAAATACATGACTAGTACTTCTCAAAACTGTCAAGGTCACCAAAAACGAGGAAAACTTGAGAAACTGTCATGGTCTAGAATAGCTGAAGCAGACATGACGATTAAATGTAATATGGTACCCTGGGTAGGATCTTGAGACACAAAAATGAAAAGGAAATGAAGAAAAATGAGAAACAAAGTGTGGACTTTAGTTAACAATAATATATCAATATTGGTACATTCATTTATTGTGACAAATTTAGCATACTAACGTAAGATGTCAATGATAGGGAAAACTAAGTGTGAGGTATGCAGGAACTCTGTACTATCTTTGCAATAATTCTGTAAATTTAAAACTGTTCTCTTTTTTATAGTTCTATTTTTAAAAAGCAGCATAAGAATAAAAACACTTTACATACGAAGAGGCAAATTTTAAGATAATCAGAGTTTTTGTCAGAAATTATGCAAGCCTGAAGACAATTGAGTGACATATTTAAATTCTGAAAGGAAAAATAAATCAACCCAAAGTTCTATATCCATATAAAAGACTTTTCAAAAATGAAGGTGAAATCAAGATGTGAGGATAGACGTCTAGATCAATGGAACAGAACAGATAAACCAGAAGTAAACCCTCACATACTTCATCAAATTATTTCCAACAGTGGGCTGAACAGGGGAAGGGCAGCTTTTTCAATCAACGGTACTAGTTTTGGAATTTGGGGAGGAATAAAACTTTGAAGCGTATCTAACACCAGAAAACAAAATTAAATTGCCACAGATTGTAGAAATCAATGTAAACTATGAAACTATATAGCTTTCAGAAGAAATGTAGAAAAAGTATTTGCAAATGAGGTAAACAAAGATGTCATTGACAAACCATAGGAGAAAAAAATGATGGCTTAAAAACATCTGTTCTTTGAAATAAATCATTAAGAAAATGAAAAGGTAAGGTAGGCACTAGGAAAAAATGTATACAATACGTATATCTGACAAAGGACTTGTATCCAAACAATATGAAGAACACCCACAACTAAATTATGCTAAAACGACCAACTCACTTTCAAAATGAGTACAGGTTTTGTGCAGATATTTCACAAATTAAGATATACAGAAACCCAACATTATCACGAAAAGAAGGTCATCATTAGCCATTAGGAAAATACAAATTAAAACTACAAGGAGATATTTATCACAACACATCCACAAAGGTGATTAAAATTTAAAAGACAGCCAATACAAGTTTCTTGTAAAGTTGAAACATACAAGTTTCAGCAAATCTTATTTTATGAACTTACCTAAGAAATATGAAAACATTTGTCCATGTTTAGTACATCCATAAAAGCTTTCTTCTGAGTTATTGAAACCCAGAAATAATCCACGCCTGCATCAGGTGGACGTGTAAACAAGAATGGTATCCATATGGTGGAATATTATTATTATTTTTTTTCCATATGGTGGAATATTATTCAGTAACAAAGAGAAGCAAAGTGCTGATACTTAAAGCCACAAGGGAGAATCAAAACACGTTATGTAAATCAAACTAGCCAGACACAAACTGTATATCCTGTGAGTCTCCATTATCTGGAATTCTGGAGAAAGGAAAGCAATCTAGAGCGGCAGAGAGTTAAGTAGTGGTGGCCCAAGGCCAAATGTGGGTCAACTGAAAGATGCACAAGAGAATTTTTGGGGCAATGAAAATGTTCGTATGATTGTGCTAGTGGTTTCTCCAACCTCACTAAGCTGTGCTTAAAACAGTTGTATATTTAATGTAGAGTATGCCTCAATAAATTAATTCAAAATTATATTGGGTCCAGATTATGGAGAGCCTATGATACCAGAATATGACCTCTATGAGCACAGAGCAGTTTTATATATTGCTGTGCATTCAGAACCTAGAACAAGGTCTGCCACATATTAGGTAGTTAACACATATTTGTTGACCACATGGATTAGTAAGTGAATTAGTGAAGAAATGTCAGCAGGAGGGCTCTGAACTCTTGTTGTAAAATCAGACCATTTTCCGATTTTGTGGAGTAGCATCATCAGATTGTTCCCCAGGTGGGGAGGGGGTGGCTGTGTGGCAGGGGGATTTTAGAGACAATGCCTGTGAAATCAACAAGACTCAGTGAAGACTATCTTAACAGTCCAGCTGGGAGCACAGGGGCTGTATTCCCAGAGTGGCACCATGCTATCTTCTCTTTAAAAAGACTTGTGGAAGCACAGGCTTTAATCCCAACAGATCTGCCCCGTCTTGCCAGGATGCTTCCTGAAGCTGAATGACAGCTAAGAGGATGTCAGTGTGGAAAGAAAGGAATAGGACACATGCTCCTTCAGATTCTAAATGAACTGTTACCATGATCTCCCCTGCCTGGATGAATCTTGAGTAATGGGGTCAGGAGCATGATAACTGCAGACACCTTGACCCATGAGAGGAGGCCACCCTCTCTCATTCCCTGGCCCCCTTTCCCTCTATTTCTTGTTCCCTCTTTCTGTCTTATTAAACTGAAAGATGTTATTAGAACTTTCCTACCAAATGCAAATTCAAAACTTTGGGCATCTCAGCTTCACCTTTAAGAGAAACAGTGTTATTGCCTTCATAACTGGAAGCAGCAAATCAGAAATTAGAAAGAAGGCTCACTGACAGTGATTGATGCCCAAGGCTTTCTCCTGATTCGCTGATTAAACTCATCAATCTATATGCAGAAGATGTGTCCAAGGCAAATGGAGGCAACCAGCCTTAACGGATCTGGTTGTCAGAAAAGGAGACTCTCAGTTTGGTGGTGTGCAGAAAATACAGGAAAAAAGAGAAGTATACCAGGAGAATGTTTACCTCCAAGTGGGAGAAGCTCCAGGGACAGAGGGTACCCTTGGGAGGAGCCCCAAATGTGTGTGATGAAGGAGTGAAGAAGTGAGGGATGAGTGCTTCCCTGGAGAGTCCCAAAGCTTTGCTGAGTTTCTCCTTGGGAACATGGAAGGTCTCTAGAGTATGTAGGATCTGAAATGAACCCTTTCCTCTTTTTTCCCTTTATTTGCTGATTTAACTCTTTCTCTGCTTATTAGGTACAGACCTAGACTTGCCTTCCTGCAGTCCTTCCCTGGGTCCCACGATTCCACTGTCCCATTTATCATGAGGCTGGGTCAGGAGAGCCTTCAGACCATTTACTTGGGGGCCTGTGCTTACCCCTCCTGTGGCACTGTCCCCTGTGTGCGTGGGCTTTCCATTTTCTGAATGTTTGCCTGACCATTAGATATCAGGCACTTGGAGGACAGGCAGTTCATGCTGTTTATTACTTCCTTGCAAATACCTATTATGGTGATTGACACAATATGGGAACTCACTACCTTTCTGGTGTGTGAATTGTTTCTTCACCGGTTTTCAGTAGTTGGCATCTATTCAATAGGGTTCTGTTGTAGATTCTTCCTGAATACTTTGCAGCCTCTGTTGTTCCCTCTCCCCCAAAATTAACTTTCTAAGGTCACTGCAATACATTATTATGAATCAGGTGGCCCTACACCAATAGAAATTTATTTTCTCATGGGGCGCCTGGGTGGCTTGGTGAGTTAAATGTCTGACTCCTGATTTCGGCTCAGGTCATGATCTCAGGGTCTGCACTTAGCATGGAGCCTGCTTGAGATTCTCTCCCTCTGTCCCTCCCTGCCTCAAATAAATAAATAAATAAAATATTTTTTTAAAAAAGAAATTTGTTCTCTCACAATTCTGGGAGCCAGGCATCTGAAATCCAGATATTGGCAGAATCACACGCTTTCCAAAGACCCTAGGAGAGAGACTTTTTTGCTGTTTCCTATTTCCAAAGGCTTCAGCTGGCCTTGGCTTGTGGCAGCCTCTCTGTAATCTCTGGCTCTGACTTCTCATCTCTGTATACACGGCCTTCTCATCTCTGTATCTGTGTCTTCTTCTTTTCTATCTTGTATGAGGACAACTTGTCATTAGATTTTGGGCCCATCTTAATCCAAAATGTTCTCACATCGAGATTCTTACCTTAATTACAATTACAATGGCCCTTATTTTGAATAAGTTTTGAGATTCTGAGTCTACTATTCAACCTGTTACACTCCCTGTCCCCAATCTAAGATTGTCATTGGTTTGGCCAGCATAGACTCCACCCTCAGTTCCAAAGGTGAGGTCATGGGTTTAAGAAAACCAACACGTCCTTGTCCTATGGCCACAAGGATTGATCTACACCTAGAGGGTCACATGACCCTGCTCAGGCCAAACAATGTCAATGAGACTTGATTCCATTTGCTCTTTGTGGGAAGCAAATTCTTTTGTTTTCACTGGAAATATGGAAGAAAACACATAGCCCTGGGACTTGCTGTCAGCCATAATGGGACTATAAAGACATAACCTATAGAAGAGCAGAATGGGGAAGGAGAGCCTGTAAATGGAAGGTATGCGAAGGAGGAGAAGAGAAAGGAAGGGAGAGAGAAGGAAAGAGAATCAAGAAGTTGGTTATTGGTCACATGATTCATTGAGGCCCAGGATAAAACCTCATTTGATTTGTAATTAAATAGGCTACCTGGACTACTGGCCAATAAATCCTTTTTGTGTTCAGCTAGTTCAGGTAAAGTGTTCCGTAATTTACAACAGAAGATTCCTCATTTATTTATACAACTTTTTGGGGAAAAAGTTAGCTCAAGATGTGAACTATTGCAGAAGGTTACACTGAAATCTGATAAACACATTAACTCTATCTTCTTTCCTATTATTGGGCATAGACCCTATTTTAAAAATTAATGCTAACAGTTTTAAGTCAGCTGTAAACCCTGGGGATTATGCTATCAATAAGTTACATTCGTTTCTCTTCTATTTATTTCTGTGTTTCCTTCATGATTGATTTCATAGACGTTGACAGCATTTTCAAGGCTTTACATTATTTGAAAAGTTTTTCTTGAGGTTAGTGAAACTAATATTTAAGGAATTTCTACCATATGCCACATACATAACTGGATATTTTCAATAAACAAATTCAAAGTCACCTTGTATAGTAGGTACAACTGCTCATATTGGCAGGTGTAGGAATTGATGCTGACAATAGTTCATTGATGTGCTTAGGATTACCCAGCTGATATTTGATGGATCTAGGATACCAACTCAGGGCTAGTATTACCTTAAATCCTATCAGTATGAAGGGGGAAAAGTTGGGCAGAGAAGCCAAGTAGCAAAAACCATTTTAATGGTTCTTAGGGAGCTTAGATTTCATCTGGGGAATATAACCCCAACACATATAGTACACTTTGTTCCAAAGAATGAGCATTCAATTGAAAGTTGGAAAATGTGGTGTGTTGACTTGTTGAAGGATCCATAGTTGTGTTTTGATGGTCTTGAAATCTCCTAAATTTTTACATAATTTTGTGAATGAGTGCAAATATGCATTTTTTTCCTAGGAAGAGAAGCTTTTTATGTAGTCTTTTAGTTTCCATAAATATTATAGACCAAGGTAGTCTTCAAGGAATTATTGAGTCCATGTAAGATGCTAATTGAGAAACAAAGTATGTAGAACCTTCTTATGTCTGCTATTGTCTCACAAAAGTGAAATTCAAGTGATCTGGAAAGGTTAGGGATGGATACCATGAAGAATGACTGAATGGGAGGAAGTCACCTTGAGGGTAGGAATGAGAAAGGACAGCCAAGAGTTACATCACATGAGTATTCCTGGAGCTCAGGATTAAATCTTCCAGTTCCAGCCAAAGAAAAGATAGATTCTTGGGCAAGGGAAGAGTGATCTGTAGGATCTTTATAATTCAGAGAAGGCCAGCTTGCTATCACTGTACCAGTCCAAAAGAACATTGGCTTGAGCTACAAGAAAAATTTGGTAAATGGGGATTAAAGAGTCAGTACTACTAAACCTAGAGTGATCTTTTGGAGTAAAAATATGTATTAGTAGGAAATCTTGTTCTTTTCTATTCATTTTAATGCATAATGAATAAACGTAGAAATCATGATGATGCATTATCATGTATTTCTCCAAAGTGTCTTCTTCAAAATACAGCCTTCTTCATCACCCCTGCTGATCCAATCCCTCTGCCCTCAGCTGCTTTTGCATATGCTATTCCAGCAGCCTTCCAGCCATTCTCCCCACCTGCATTCTTTTCCCAGTCTAAATGGTGGAATGTAGATGACTTGAGATCGTAAATGAACACACAAGAGATTGCAGCTTCTAAAAGACATAGACTCCCATGATGCTTGAGTTCCAGAATCTTCCTTCCATGTCCTTCTCTGTTTAAGCAAGCCATTTCCTTAATATTTTGTAGTGGAAGTACAATGCTTGTCTTCTCACAGAGTCCTGACTCCTTAGCATCACTTACTGGCCTTGCATGGCCTGCCCTTGCTTCCCTCTGCTTTCTCCTCCCTATCACACCCCGGGTGACCCTATGTGCTCTAAGCAATTCCCAGAAGTTGGAGGAAGATGGAGTGAGATGCCATCTCTAAGGGACAGTGTCTGATTCACAGCAGGCATCAGACATAGAATAATCTTTGTGCTTTCTTCTCTCAGCCCGCAGGGGATCCGAAGATGGAATCTTATCTACTCTGCCCATTTATTATTTTATTTTATGATGATTACTGTTATAGTTATTAATAATGAGTAATACTATTATTATTTTAGGTATCAGCAATTTATTACATATTCTTTCTGTGAGTTTTAGAAACTTCTACTGTCACACAGTGGAAGAAATAATGACCTATTTTGTAACAACTACACTCAGACCAAGATTAAAAGGCTACTTCTTGCTGGTAATTTTGAAACACTGTCTTTATACCTGTGCTTTATGAGGGTGCCTAATGTCTTTGAAGATTATGAGTAGAGTAATGGCAAAAGACAAAGCTCATGAGAGGACATTAAAAAGAAAATATAAAACACACACAGATTTTTGTGAGTAGCGACTCTGCATTAGGTATGAAATAAACATTCATAGTTAATTGTCACAGCAATACTACAAGGTTAATACCATTATTATACCTATTTTATTGATGATAACATAAAGGTGTAAAGATAGATGGTTTGGAAGTTCAAAGAGAAATAAGGACCAAAGACAGAAGCCTGCTTAATCTGTCAATTTTCACGAAGCTTTGACTCGGCATCATAGACTTAGAAAGCATCCCCCTGCCCTGGCCTGTGAGGTTACGTAATGGTACTAAAGCAATTTCCAACTGGCTTAACACATTCTCCCACAAGCCAGTAAAATAACACTTGGCCTCCTCCATGAAGTCTTAACCTTTTAGCCCCTTGGCCAGGCCTCTGATTTACACTGGCCTGTGGCCAGAGGGGCTCACCCTTTCTCTGACCTGATGACCTGCCTAAGAGCCATCCTACTGACTGAAGGAAATTCTGGAGCGCAGGCTTTACTACTGAGCCAATTTCAGTTGTCAGGGCTGATTTATCCAGTTAAAGGGATGATGATAAAGTAAAAGGCCTCCTTCCTTATCTTCTGGCTCCCCTCTCTCCGCTCCCATGATTCCCACACCCTCCACCTGAATATTGCTCAATTCCTCTTGAAGCTCTGCCCACACGTCTCCTTTTCTCCTTTTAGTCTGCCAGCCTTCAGATTGTTCATCTTTCCTTCAGAACCATCCCTTTCCACCTCTTGCCTTGCGTTATTGCCTCTTAACTTGTCCTGTTCAATATGGCAGCCACTATTTATGTTTAAATTAATTTAAGGAAAATAAAATTCAATACTCAGTTCCTCAGTCACCCCGGCCACATTTCAAGTGCCCAATGGCCACATGTGGCTACAGCTACAGTATTGCAGGGTGAAAATATAGAACATCTCATCATTTCATCATAACAGAAAGTTCTATTGGATAATGCTGTCCTAAACCACACTGATTTATGGGTTTCTGTCTTCTCTAAGCAGTGAGAAACTTCCAAACAGAGTGATCGTTGGCATTGACAAGTGAAAGTTCAATTTCCTTAGCGTGGCAGTGGAAGCTTTTCTACTGGCTTCCAAATTACCTTGTTAGTCTCATTTGAGTTAAAATTATAGACTTTGGAGGGGACTGATTTGGGGACATGGTGGAAGAAGTGGGGATTCCGTTTGAGCAGTATCTCATTCTTTTGGTGCCCACTGCTGGCTGGAACACCTCTCACATTTCCTTAGCTATGTGCCTGATTCCAAAGTTGTTTCGAAACCTGGTCAAACTGCATCACCTCCGTGCAGAGGCAAGGAAACAAATTTTGTACACGTTCACGTGAGTATTCCCTTCCTGAAGGTGTCAGGTTGTATCCTCATGAAATTATATCCCTTTATAGATGCCATGTAGCTATATTTTTTCACCTCCTACTAAAATCATGTATTCATTCATATCTGCATTCATTCATTCATCCATTTGCTAAATACTTAGAGCATCTATAATGTGCCAGACCCAGTGACATCAACAAGCAGCATCTGTGTGTTTTTTTGGATTTTTGCATTCACCAAACTTATCCTCCAGGGAAGAAAATGATAGATGTTGGGTACTTTTAAAAAACTAGTGCAGCTAGTCAAGTGGGGTGAGTGCTAAGAATAAGTACAATGAGTTGAACATGTAATAGGAGAAGCTAACCAGGGGGTTGAGGAAGTTTTACCCTGGGGGCTGCTTGTGAGTCAGGCAAACATCTGGAAAGGGTGGGTTGGGAGGCACAGAGCATTTCAGATGAGGAAGCAACACCTGTGTCAGGAAGAAGCATGCAATTTTCAAAGTGTTTGCAAGGAGACTGGAGTGTCTACAGGGCAGAGATATGTAGGGCAGAGAGCAAGCAGGGAGGCTGAAGGGATAAGCTACAGTAAGGATACTGGATACAAACCAGGATGATTATAACATTTCTCATTTAAACAGGGACACTTGAGGTAGTAAAAATAGGTATTGTCAATGTCTATGATGGGACAATAGGTATAAATTGAGACTATACTGGGCTGATTTGGGTGTCTGGTCACCCCACTTTAACTTGAGAGCAATAGGAAAACACTGGGTCATTTAATGCCAAGAAATGGCTTGGCTTGGGTGTCTGGGTGGCTCAGTTGGTTGAGCATCTGCCTTCGCTCAGGTCATGATCTCAGAGTCCTGGGATGGAGTCCCACACTGGACTCTCTGCCCAGCAGGGAGTCTGCTTCTCCGTCTCCCTCTCCCTTTGTGCTCTCCCGCCACCTCAAATAAATAAAATATTTTTAAAAAATGGCTTGGCTTGATTAATTTACATTCTAATGTGATTTCTGGTTCTAAAGCATTGTCAGATTGGACGGTAGCAGGAATAAATGTAGCATGAAGATGGCCATTCAAACTGGGGTTGGGAGAATGAAAGTAAAAGAAGCCTTGTTCAGTAGATAGTGAAGAGATGAGGTGGAAGAGAAGAAATACATCCAGAAGACCTTGGCTGGAGCCATTGGGAGCTCACGGGCCATGCTGGTGGACAGCCAATAGGAATTCAGGAGTGGATATTTGAGATATCACTGACTGCTGCACCTTCACTTCTATGTCCATGGCTCTCTTGTATCTCCTTCACGTGGGTGATTCCCAACCTGTGTCTCCAACATAAGATTTGCTCTCTGACTAGTTTGCATAGCTCTGACTGCCTTCCACATATATAGTTAAGATTAGCAAGATATTACATTTTTTTAAAAAAAGATTTTATTTATTTGAAAGGAAAGGGACAGAAGGAGAGAGACAAGCAGACTCCTGCTGAGCAGGGAACCCCCCCCCCCAAAAAAATAAAACCACAGAGCTCTATCCCAGGACCCTGAGATCATAACCTGAACTGAAGTCAGACACTTAACCAGAGGAGCCATGCAGGTGCCCCAAGGTCAGCAAGATATTTTAAAAATGCAACTCATATCTGAGACATTTAATAGACTGAATATCTGTTAAAGTTTTTTGAAACAGAAAAAAGTCAATAATAAATTGATAGAAGCATAGCTATTTTTTTTCTCCCGGACAGAGGATTCGATAACATTAGAGTGAGCAGAATTAGCATTCTAGAGATAGCATCTTGAATTATAGAGTACTCAGCAGCCCATGCCGTGGTACCTTGTAATTTAGAGTTCTTTATATTTCAGTATTGTGTTTGGTCCTGGTTTCTAGCTTTCTTTTATTCTGAGTTAGTCATCACGTTTACTGTCTTTCCTGGCATTGTTTATAAGGGCTCCAGCTCCTCGCATGCAGCAGATTCATGCAGTGCGCTATATTTGGGTTTTAAATCAATCACAGACTGAGAAACTGCACATTATTCCAAGCAATTCATTTAATATTTTATCAAGAAAATGTAATTAGGATTTTCTGAAAACAAGTTTCCAGACAATCAGGGGAAACAGCCACAACTCATTTACAAGACTGGTTGTGGGTAGAGGTCCTTGGGTAGCTGGGCCAAGACCTTCAACTTTTTATCACGATGCGTTCTCTGACTCTTCCGTGGAGCCGCAGGCAGGTGAACGTGACCTCCGACAGGTGCAAAGGAGAAATGAGAGATAACACACCCACGGAAAGGTGCGCTTTATTCGTCCCCCTTTGGTTTAATTCAAGGTATAAAGCAAGCTTATTTTGAGACTTGCTCGTGTATTTTGCTGAGTGGCAGGCTGACTGGCAGACAGTGAGATCCATGAAGGCTGATGGCTGCTTTCCAAGCGAGCGCAGCCCAGAGCTTGAAGCGAGAGTGGGGCCCAGTTAAGGGATGGGGAGAGAGCCCTGGAGGGAGCTGTTGGTTCTCACTGGCGGCCCGTGGGAGCGCCCCGTGAGCTTCATATTCCGCAGGTACAGTGCACACTGCTCCGTGCAGGTCAGAAGGAGCGCACTTGGGTGTGTGCACCTGAGCGTGGGATCAGAGACCCTTGCACATCCTGGAGAGCCACTGCCGCTGCTGCTTTGCGCTCACCTCACCCTCCAGCCAGGGCAAGGGGATCAGATCCCCGGAGCGCCCCCCAGCCCAGCCCCTGCAAACCTCTGTTCCTTAAAGCAGGGATGCAGAGCCTGAGGCTGCTGCAGCACCAAAGCCAACCCACTGCCTGGTGAGGTGCAGATCGGACGTGCACAGGGGCTTCTATAGTTTTTAGCGGGTAAAAAGAAACAAAAAATGTTTTTTTTTTCAAAAAATGTTTTTAAGAAAAATTTTCAAAAAGGTTATTTTTTTTTTCAAAAAGGTTATTTTGTCGCATAGGAAAATGATGTGAAATACAAAGTTTAGGGTCCATAAGCAAGCGTTTATTGGAACAGAGCCACGCCCATTCCTTTAGGGTTGTCTATACTACAAGGAAAGAGCTCAGTGGTTGTGAGGGAAGGGAAGCCCCTTCCTCCATAAAACCATATATATAAATTATATATATTTAAGTATATAATATAAAATTATATGTAATATATCATAATGATATATAATTGTAATCAATATAATTAAATATTAATATATATTATACATTAAAAGAGTATTTATTATAGGAAATATATTATTTAAAATTACTACAGATTCATGAATTATAAATTTGAATAATAAATGAAACATTAATACTTTCTAAATGAGTTATATTTGTTATATATAATATATATATTTTAAAGATTTTATTTATTTGAGAAAGAGAGAGAGAGCATAAATGGTGGAGGGAGAGGAACAGAAGGAGAGACAAAGTCTTAAGCAGGCTTCATGCCCAGCTGGGAGCCCCACACAGGACTCCTTCTCTCAGGAGGGAGCAGAAATCAAGAGTCGGTTGTCCAAGTGACTGAGCCACCTTGGCTTCCCTGTATATTTTTATATAAAACATAATATGTAATATATAAATACACAATATATATATATTTTATGCCTAACATATGTGTTATTCACATATATAAAATTTTTATATGTTATATTTAATTTATTATATTTTATTTTTAGTTTATTTTGCTACATTTTGTATATTGTATATATTAATCTTACATATAATTATATATCTGTATAAAATATATATTTTAATCAGAAAGGGAGACAGAACGTAAAGACTGCTAACTCTGGGAAACGAACTAGGGGTGGTAGAAGGGGAGGAGGGAAGGGGGTGGGAGTGAATGGGTGACGGGCACTGGGGGTTATTCTGTATGTTAGTAAATTGAACACCAATAAAAAATAAATTAAAAAATATATTTTATTATATTAAATATATAACATATAAGAATATGTAAATATGTAATACTTCACATATGTTTATTTTTTGTTGTTCCAAATTTTTATTTAAATTCTAGTTAGTGGGATCCCTGGGTGGCGCAGCGGTTTAGCGCCTGCCTTTGGCCCAGGGCGTGATCCTGGAGACCCGGGACCGAATCCCACGTCGGGCTCCCGGTGCATGGAGCCTGCTTCTCCCTCTGCCTATGTCTCTGCCTCTCTCTCTATCTCTGTGTGACTATCATAAATAAATAAAAATTTAAAAAAATAAATAAATAAATTCTAGTTAGTTAGCATATAGTGCAACATTGTTTCAGGAATAGAATTTAGTGATTTGTCCCTTACATATAACACCCAGTGCTGTGTTATTCTGTATGTTGGTAAATTGAACACCAATAAAAAATAAATTTATTATAAAAACAAAACAAAACAAAACAAAAAACACCCAGTGCTCATCATAACAAGAGCCCACCTTAATACTCATCACCCATTTATACATCATTTATGTTTATATTCTTGATATTTTATATATTTTATAATATATTGTATCTATATTATATAAACAATAACATATAATACATTACACATATAATGTAGATCTATAAATAAATGTATATATACATTTATTTATAGATAAATATACTATATTTATACATGATATTTTTATGGGGGAAGGGACCCATGAAGGTAAAAGTGCCTGGGGCTCACAAGAGTCATAATGCAGTTTCGTGTGTGTGCAACATAATTTTAAGTGGTTACAGTATGGTCATCACATACTTTATTCAACGAATTCTCAATTGTTGGGCATTTGGGTTATTTCATATTTGTGGCTGAAATAAAGATAATAAGCTGAACAGTCTTTGCTCTAAGTTTCTGGATATCATCATGCTGATTTTTCTAGAGCTCTTCATGTTAACATACCTCGTCTTCTACAGGTATATATTTCCTGGGCCCCTGAAAGCATGAGGCACGTGATGCCTGCTGTGTGTAAAGAGAGGTTGGTCCTACTTGTAAAGTCTTTACACACGCATGACAAGTGAAAAGTCAGCCCTTCAATGGTGGGACTTTGGATGAATATGCTGCTGTTTCTTTCTATCATTTTTTTTTTTTTAATTTTCACAAATCATCAACACCAGCAATGTAAGATAATTAAGAAGAACTTAGATGTGAGCTTTGCTGCTTTGTTAAGATGCAGTTGGGATTGTGATGCTTCCCTGCACCCTGCCCTTCCCCAGAACTCTGTTTTCCTGTAGCTGTGTGTCTCCATGCATGCTTCACAGATGCTTGGCATCAGGTGTTATGTTTAAGACTTTAAGTCATTTTGAGTTAATGTTTGTTAATGACGTAAGATAGTCCAATTTCATTTTTCTGTGCATAGATGTATATACTTCAAAATTGCTAAGAGAATAGGTCTTAAGTGTTCACATAATAGAAAAGAAATAATAATTATATGACTTGATAGAGGTGTTAGCTAAAGCTGTGGTGGTAATCAGTTGCAATCTATAGATGTATCAAGTCAACACACTGTGAATCTTAAGCTTACACTATGTTACAAGCCAATCATGTCTCAGTGTGAAAAAGGACACTCGGTGGACTGGTGGTAGTCCTACTCCATCACAGTCTCTGGATCTGAGGCCCAAGAATCTACATTTAGAAGTCCTTTGCTCTAGGGACACCTGAGTGGCTCAGTGGTTGAGCGTTTGCCTTTGCCTCAGGGAGTGATCCTGAGGTTCCAGGATGGAGTCCCATATTGGGGTCCTCACAGAGATCCTGCTTCTCCCTCTGCCTATGTCTCTGCCTCTCTCTGTGTCTCTCATGAATAAATAAATAAAATCTTTAAAAAAAAGAAGTTCTTGGTTCTTCTTGTACATAGAAAATTGGAGAACTGCTGGCCTTTGGGACAATGCCTGCAGATCACTGGACTTTGAAGTACTTAAGACACTGGCCCCACCCACTTCTAGAGCCTATATCCTGTGTTCTCCTAACACTGGTCTTCATCCACCTCTCCTCCCCAGTCCTTCTTCCCCTGCTCATTTCCAGCAAGGAACCAAGGAGGAAACAATTGAGACTTTCTGCACACCCTTCATCCAGTTTCCCCCAGTGGTAAGTAACATCTTAACTAAGTTTAGTTCAATGATCAGAACCAAGAAATTGACAGTGGTACAATAGTCCTTTTTTTTTAACAAATTTTTGCATGCAAACTCATTTATTTATTCTTGGTATTTCATTCTATGAAATTTTATCCCACCTACAGATCTGTGTACCCATTTTCAAAATCTGGATAGAGAACTACTCCATCACCCCAAAGAAACTCCTTTGTTCTATTACCATTATTAATTCACTTTAAAATATTCTTTTAGCTCAATAAATATTTCTTTAGCAAATTAATAAAATAATTAATTAATACAGAGAGAAAGCTTATTTCCTGGATCATTGGAAGACTTGATCTAGTGACCTCATAGCCTGAATGAGCAGTACCTAATGATAGAACACGTCTTTGAGGATGATACCAACCCAATAGTGGAGATCAGTGGTTGAACCAGGACAATCACCACCTCATACAACATACATAGTTCCCCAATGCCTGTTCTGAGTCAAATCAATTTAATTAACTAACAAAGGTAGTTGTTATGGCAACAATGTTACTAATCTACTTGAGCTAATATTCAGTATAATTGACCTGTTGCTAGGCAACAGCCAATAGGTTGGCCAATAGATGATGACATATTTCATCTGGTGCAGATGTTGCTAACCAGTTACAAATTAGGCTTCTGGTCAAGGAGAAGTTTCCCAGAGAACACCCTCAGTATATTGATAGGATATTTGTGAAGTATTGAAGTGATACTCATAAACACATACTGTTTTATAGACTGAAGTTCCAGCAAAATAGATATTATGAAAATTAAGACCAGTATGTGTATATCTAATATGGCTTATTTAAAATGATCTAGTTATTTTTGAATTTTAAAGGCCTGTTTGATATCTCTGGAAAAAATAGTCCTTTTATCTTTCTGTGTGAAGCTGAAATGTACACTTATAGAGATATATCTCACGTATGGGAAATAAATCAGTTTAGGCAGAATTGTTGAGCATAATGCAAACAGAACTATTTCACCCAGCAGTTCCACACCCTTGGAGAGACACCACCTCTACCTGGGGGCTCTCATTCAAGATGGGCCATACTTCACAGTTTAGTACCTTATGTGCTTTCTTTTGGAGCAACCAGTTGATTATTTCCTAGATTGCTAAGTAAGACACATTAACTTTCATCCTTTGCCTCCTTCAAGAAGTAAGTATAAGTGGTGTATTCAAATGAGCTCCAAAGGAAATACAAGAGTAAGAAATTTTTTGTAAACAACACATTGCCCTTTTACCTTTCTACCATATCCCACAAAGCTGTTGAAGTGGGCCCTCTTGCCTGCCAGATTGACCCCTGATCTAGAACCAGGGCTTTAACTCCAAGGTGAAGCTTTGTTTCTTAGTATGAAGGCCTGTGGGATTGAGAGGGACACACAGGCCTTGGATCTTGAAGATCGAGCCATGCCTATTTCTGAGGCTCTTAAGTTGTATGGCCATGAGTGAGTCACTTCTTCATCTGGGCTCTGGTGGGATCCAGGAAGCCTTTCTCAATCCTTGGGAACTAACTGCATGTTTCCAACGATACCTCTTGTGTCCCAGGTCACAGGGACTTAGTGGAAGAGTTTGAGAGGCATTCCCCTTAGCCCGTTCCTGTCCCCATCCTTCATAGGAAGGAGGACCAGGGAGGCCTGCCTGACCACTTGTGAGCATCAGTGAGCTTTCTTGAGGAAGGTCTGCATGGTAGTCATGCCCATCTTAATGCCAAGCAGTCACGAAATGAAAGATTTCGTGAGAGTTGTTCTCATAGATCTTTGCCTGGAAGATTTAAACTTCCTCTGATTCAGTAAGTGAGAAGTTGAGACAGTATTATAATTAAGTAACCAGAGGAGACTGGGGAGAAAGTAGAGGAAGAGTAATGAGAGTAAGAAGAGGAAGGGAGAGAAAGAGGGAGAAGGAGGAGAAAAAGAAGAGAGAGAGAGAGAAACTTTGTTATGTGTAAGGAGTATAATTCAGGAAATGCTGAGACATGTATCAAAGTCTCATCCTCTGTTAATGTATACTCAGGCTATTTGTCCAGTGTTTGATTTGATTATTTGGAAAAAAAATACACACACACACACACACAGACACACACACACACGGTTTCTTTGCAGCAATTCAGTGCCATCAACTAAAAATTATTGCATAAGGGGAAGCTAATTTGGGAGGAGCAATTTTCTCAGAATTGATTGCAGAAACAGCCATACAATTATCTCCACAGAGCGCTTAGAACAGTGCTGGAAAGGGCCCTGCCGTCTGATTTACCCACCCCCCCACCCCCCAGCCCCAACCAAACCTGCATTGTGGCTTCCTTTCCTGTATCCAGTGACTCCCAGAATGAGGCCTACTGAAGCTTTGCCTCCTGAAAATGTCCCTCCATTGGGGAATGCCCAAGGCCTGGAGTCTCGATTTCTTTCTTTTTGCCCTTCATATCTTCCTTGCTCTTCACAGATGAACTTCTGAAGCAGGCCCCTGGACAACGGAGACCCAATATCACACAGCCTGCCTTTGTGTAGAAGGAAGGAGCCTTTGGCCAAGCTCTCTGACTTCTCTGAACTCCGAGTGTTTGATGTTTCTGGTGGGAAATATTTGCGAGCATGCTTTGTGAAATGCTCTGCAAATAGACAGTAGTAGCAGTCATAGTAGAGCTAACTAGAAAAATATTCCAGCACGTTTTTCTTTGACTTGAACTTGAGAAATCAGGAGAGCATGTGCACCATGTTCCAAGCACTCAAATTTAGGCAAGATAAAATAATGGCTAGGAGCGTGGACTCTGGGTCCCAACTGCCAAGGTTCGAATGCCAGCCTAGCAAGTTACAGGCTGGGAGACCATGGGCAAGATATTTAATTTCCCTCAACCTCCCTTTACTCTTATGCAAACTGAGGACCTTAGCGGTGCTTCCTTAAGAGTCAGCACAAGGATTCAGTGCTGCAATCTGAGTGAGGTGCCTGGACGTAGTTTCCATTCCAGAAATATTGTCTATTATTATTGCTAATACCATTAGGTTCTCCTGACAATAATTCCATGAGGTTGGCATCCTCCCCGTTTTCCCAGATGGGGAGAATAAGGCTGCAGGAAGTGAGACAGCTTGCCCAGTGTCGACCCCCGATAAGGGCGGGTGAGGGCTCGAACCAGGCTGCTTCCAAAGCCCACCCTCCATCCATGCAGCTTAATGAGGGTTTCAGCTTCACGCTTCTCTCCCCTTGATTAGGTGTTAAATATTTACCATCTTGCCTTTCTTCCTCTCTATCCTCTTTAAAAACGGTTTAATTAAAATCATTCGTTGAGCTCATGATAAAAATATGTAAATGTGATGATTTTTGTGAAATGAATCTTTTGTTTCCCTTTCATTCCCACAGGACTGTGGATGAGAGAGGATAGATAGCTGGGGCCTCCGATGAATTTGCACAAGCGTTTGATAATACGTCGTGTAACCGATTTCAAGGTCTGGTGGCCACAGGACCCAGCAATTCATGTATGTGAAGCACAACCAAATTCATAGACAGGGATGGGGTGTAGGGAGAATGTTTCCTTAGTATTCCTGGGAAAACCAAGTGAAATGAGTCTGAATAGGCAAAGCTGAGAGGAAACCCATTTTTTACTTCTCTACTTCTACTTCGGTTGGCCCTCTTTCACCCTCTGGGCTGGCTCCCAGCTCACCTAGCAGCAGACAACCAGGATGGTGTTTGCTGCCTTTTTCTCTGAGCCTCCAGCTACTATCTTCCCCATGGTCCTACCTGGTGGGTGTCCTCAGTATAACCCAATGTCCTGTTGTTTTCTGAGCACCTCTCTACCACCTGGGGGTTCAAGTCCTTGCATCCAACATATATCTGCTCATTGAGAGTCAGTGAGCCAGGCAGTGTGCTGGGTGAGTGCCCTCTTACTTATACTTTCAAGAAATCTACAAATGGTCATGTTGACTCCAGAGATGGTAGCCTAATTTGTCTGGTTTGGAGCCTTTTTTTTTTTTTTTCTCTAATGGTCTGCTTGCTGGTCCCTGGTATTAGGTCAGGTTGTCATTACAAACAACTCCCTACATCTCAATGGGTCAGCACAGGGAATTTTATTTCTTATTCAGAGATTAGGAATGGGGATTGGGCAATGTTAGGGGGTGGGGAGTGATGCTTAGCTACTTAGTGGCTTTGGGGCCAAGACATTTCCCACCTTGTGACTCATCCTTCCTCCAGTTCTCTTTGTTAACAAGGACCTTGTTAGGGGATTTGACAGGGTAGGAGGTGGTGACAAGTTCCATCCACATTCCATAGCTCAGTTCCATGTGGCTGCTCCATGAAAGATCCTGGGGAATGGAGTCCAGCCCTGTGCCCAGGAAGAAGGGAGCATATGAGCTATTAGTAAGTCCCACGTGTGTATTTTTGTATTCCTTTACAGTGTGAAATCTTTAAGGACAAGGGCTTTGACATTCCGTGTGCTGAGCCCTTGCTCAGGGCCTGGTGCTGTTATGTAAATGGTAAATATGACCTTGGGAAAAAAAAATAAATGAGCAAATACAAGAATGAACAACTTATAACCGTAATGTAATGGTCAATGACTAAGTTCATCGAAACTATTAATACCACTGCTGAACTTCCACCATGCTTTTTTCTACATGCTGTGTTGGGATAGGCAGAAGGGGAGTGACACATAACCTGGATGTTTCAGACTTCTTCTCGAAGCCTATGATATTTCTATGGGAGTTTCTCTCATCTCAGACAAAGGTTTGGGAGTGGGAGGCTCAGCTCCTGTGGGTGATTTTCTCACTGTGGTCTCATTTCATCCAACTCACCCCAGTTCCCCTCAACTCTGCCCAGGATTGGTTTCCTGACCTGGTCACAGAGTGGATGACCCAAAGCCATATCCCACACTACCATCTATCAACAGCTTCTAGTAAATCTCTAGACTCAGACCTTTGACCATTGTCCTGGATATAGAAACAAGCTTTTTTTTTTTTTAAAAAAAATAATTTATTAAACCCCTTCTTACCTCAAAAAATACACACATTCAAGACCATTGTTTCCTTTAGAGACAAAATGTCTACTTAGAACATCAAGGATGAGTCTTCTGTTCTTTGTGCTCTCTTTCCTCTCTGTGAATGTGTTATTGATTCAGTGGTGGGCAATGCAGGGCAGTGGAATTCATAAGCATTAACACCACACTACTTTGATTACTGAAAAGACTGCTGCTTTTACTATAATTCTATTAAAACAAAGGTTGAAAAACAGCCTTATACCTTCTGTGTTCCACTCACTCCCCTTTCTCACCCCCAGATCCCACAACACAGGGTCCCAAGGAAATCCCAAAGGAATCCTATGATGGTTAATTTTATGTGTCAAGTTGGCTGGCTCATGGTGCCCAGATATTTGATCAGACTCTATTTTGGGTGTTTCTATGAAAACATTTTTAGGTGAGATTAACATTTACATGGATAGACTTTGAGTAAAACAGAATATCTTCCATCATGTGAGTGGGACAGGCCTTATTAGAAAATACACTGAAATCCCCCTCAAAGATGAATTGGGGAGAATCTCCAGTCTTCAGAGTCAAGACGATAGCACCAGCTCTTTCCTGGGTGTCCAACCTGCTGGACTGCCCTGCAAAATTTGGATTTGCTAGCTCCCATAATCCCATTAGTCAGTTCCTTAAAATCTTAGTCTCTCTCTCTATGCATATGTGTGTGTATGTATATGCATATGCATATACTTATCTGCCTATACAACTATATAACTACATATAACTATATAACTATATAACAACTATATAACTATATAACTATATAACTATATAACTATATAACTATATAACTATATAACTATATATATATATATATATATATATATATATATATATAAAACACACACACACACACACACACAAACATCTGGCAAAATGTTAACTCCAGATACCCCCTTTTTCCCAACGAGGAGATCCAAATAAAAGATTTCAGTAAACTTGGGGCAGCCCCAGTGGCCCATCAGTTTAGCACCGCCTCCAGCCCTGGGTGTGATCCTGGAGACGGGAGATCGAGTCCCGCGTTGGGCTCCCTGCATGGAGCCTGCTTCTCCCTCTGCCTGTGTCTCTGCCTCTCTCTCTCTCTCTGTATCTGTCATGAATAAATAAAACAAAATTTAAAAAAAGAGATTTCAGTAAACTTGAAAATATAATTTTTTTGGAATAAAGATGAAATAGTCAAATGTGTACTTATATTTATTTCATTAATTGGTTTACACATGCATATCTGAAATACCTGAAAAACACAGCATTTTCATTAATATTGTGAATTAAATAAATCTTAAAAATAAATTAAATGTAGACTACTTGAAGCTTACCAATTACTTTATCAATTTGCATGCAGGTTTTTTTTTTTGTTTTAATTTGTTTGTTTTGAATTTTATAAAATCAAGAATTTTTTAAAAGGTATCACATAAGTAGTATTTACTTTAGTAGTTCAGCTCAAGAATTATCTCCTTTAGAATTCTTAAAGAAAATGAGTATTTTGAAAATTTTAAGAATTCCTCTCTACTCCCCCTGATTTTAAGACACAACAACTTTTTAGATAATGAAAGCAATCATTTAAAAAACTTGAGAATTCCTGATTTCTACTTATGCTCTGAAAATGATTTTCAAAAAGAGAAACTTTCATATCCTACAATAATTGTACTTAAAAACACCTCTTCCGCCTCAGAAAATTCATAGAGACTCTAAAAGATACCTGACCGCACTGTTAAGAAGCAAAAAGTAAAGAAAGAACCCCATTGGGATAGTCATGTGAGGTTAAAACATGGGCAAAGTACCTAAAAATTGGCTGAAACTAAGTTTGTTTGTTTTTGCTCTGCACTGAATAATTGAGAAATTTTTCCAGATACCTAAAAATCCCTATAGAGAGCAATTCCTTCTTTTCTGAAAGTCACTTCTGGAAAAAAATACACCATTTTCTACTCAGACTATAGGAGTGGCCAGAGAATTTTCTGGCCAGAAGTTTGGTGGGTTGCCTAACCTTACTTCGGGGCCACTTCAGAACATTGTCCTTCCTCCTCCCACTGATCTTCCCAATCCACTGACTCCAGTGTAATAGACACACAGGAGCAAGAATTTAGAACAAATGCTTTAGAGATGACATACTCTCTACAGAGCAGTGCTGCCCGATAGATATATAACATGAGATATATATGCAATTATAAGTTATCTGGTAGCACTTTAGAAAGGTAAAAGGAACAGGTGAAATTAACTTTAATCATGTATTTAACACAAAAAATTATCATTTTAACATGCAATCAAAATAAAAAGCACTCATAAAATATTCCACATTCACTTTTTCCTAATAAACCTCAGAAATCTGGTGTGGATTTTATGGGCACAGCACATCTCAGTTTGAACCCAACATATTTCAATGGTCAGCAAGTGCTTGTGGTTAGCAGCTGCCATATTGGAGAGTACAGTTCTAGGTACCAGGCTATCTTTTCCCATATCTAAATATCTACCTAAATATATACTCTACATAAATCTAGGTATAAATATAGTTTTTTTTTTCTCCTCAGCACAGAGGAACCAAAATTTTAAAATTTGCGTAGTGATCGAGTACATACCTTTAAGGGGTGATTTGGGGCTGTCGAGCATTTACTTACTTAATTCCAGGCTGTTCTGTTCCACATACCATAGTGTCATTTCAGAAGTAGATACTTCCTCAATTGGGATCCTACTCTTGACGTTTGCTCTGCCAGTGGCCTAGAGCAAGCTCATCTCAGACTCTCCACCTCTGTGATTCAGATCATTCCTTTTCTATGGCTGCCCCTGGCTCAAGGGACAAGGTTTGCAGAGAGCTCAGGTGTTAGAGTCTGTCATGCTACCGTCTCTTCAAGTCTTTAAGCTTTCAATCAAAGAGAAAAAAATTACTCGATAGAATTGAAATTTCACTTATTAGATATTTGGGAGGAAATACTACTTCTCTTGTTATTGACTATCTTTTTTATTATTTATTTATTTATTTATTTATTTATTTTAAGATTTTTATTTATTTATTCATGAGAGACACACACACACACACACGCAGAGAGAAGCAGAAAGATAGGCAGAGGGAGAAGCAGGCTCCATGCAGGGAGCCTGACGTGAGACTCGATCTCAGGACTCCAGGATCATGCCCTGGGCCGAAGGCAGGCTCTAAACTGTTGAGCCATCCAGGGATCCCCCTTTTTTTTTTTCTTTAAAGGATGTTATTTATTTATTGCAGGACTCAATCTCAGGACCCCGGGATCATGCCCTGAACCAAAGGCAGACACTCCACCACTGAGCCATCCAGGTGCCCCTCTATTGACTATCTTAAAAAATAATTAGTAACAATAATAAAACTAACATTTTTTGAAAGCCCTCTCCACACTTTAATGGTTTCAATATACTTTTAAAAATATGATGCTTTATTTAATCTACACAACAACGCCACCAGGGTGAAAATACCTGTTTTACAGGTGATGAAACGGGACTCGAATGAAGTCCTTTGTTCAAGAACACAGAACTGGTAAGAGATAAACATGGAATTATACACAAGATTTTCTCTTCAGGTTCAGGTTGGAACATCTGGTTCTAAGGACCTTGATTTTGCACTGTTTAGAGAAATTCTTTCAAGCAGCATTACTGAACTTTTATGTGGTGGGACATGTGGCCCTGAAGTGAAAATAATCATGTCTGAGTTCTGGCCCTCCTCTTACCACTTACTCTGTGGCTTTGAGAAAATCACATATTTGACTTCTTCCCGTTCTGAAAAATGGAATAATAAAGCCTACTTCACATGGGGATTCAGGAAGCTTGGGCGTCAAAGTATGCCACAGCATTAATTAACACCATGGAAAACAGAAGTAACTTAATTGTTAATGAATAGTGGGGGTAACTTAAATAAAGTAGAAATATGTTGCATGTTATGGCCCAATGATTAGATACTATATAGCCATTAAAAGTCAAGTTTTTGAAAAATATTAAATGTCTAGACTCTGGATGCAATGCTTAGTAAAATTCTTTCAAAAGTATGAAAAACAATACCTACCATATAATCTTAATTTGGTAATTCACAGAAGCACACATAAACACTTAGAAAAAAAAAAAAAACCCAAAAAACAATCCTTCCAGGAATTACATTTATTGTGGTTATTTGGAGGCATGTAAATTACAAGTGTGTGTGTGTGTTTAATTGAGTGCACTTCTATATGTTCCAAATTTTCTATAATGATCAGATATTAATTTCTTTTTCTTAATAAGAAAAAATGTATTTTTAAGTGGCACCTCTAGTTCCCAGGAAAAGTTCACTTTTAATGAAGACCATTTGATTCATCAAATAAAGTTTTCTACCTCCTACACTTAATGAACTATTTTAAGTCTCCTCTTCCCTTAGACACCTACTGTTTCTATTAATTCTAATACACTATCAGCTCTCATTATAACACCCCTGAGGGACTGTAGGAACAAGTGCATTTTCCGACAGGCATAAAGTGAGGTCATGGGGAAAATAAGGAAAATTGGTGACTTTCTAGTTCCCTGGTGACCTAAGTGTTTTTTCCTAAGTAGGTAAGTTCCTGTGTATATATCATAACAGTCTCAGATGAAGTTCATCTTTTACGTAATAATGATTTCCTGCTTTAAGTGAGAAATGCCACTGCTTTCCAAAGGAGGTATTCTGGGGGGGGGGGGGAGTAGGATTTAAATGCCTAACAGAACCTAAAGGCACTCTAAAGGGGTGTGAATTGCAAATGTGTTTGTATAGAAAGAAACTGGAGGTTGCAAAAGGGAATCCTGGAAGAGGTGGGTTTGGATCTTTGCTGCTCCTGCCCCTGTCAAACACTGAGCTAGTTGCTGAACATTCTAGAGGCCCCCGTCTGCAAAAAGGTGCTTGGATTCTCCTCTCCAAATATGTAGATGAAATGGGACATCTGCTAACACTCTGTATATTAGTGAGGGTGCTACATAGATTAGAACCTTTGCTCCCTAGATGCTTGTCCCTGACTTCTAAGACTGTTGGGCTGCTCTGCCCCAGGTTCTCCAAAAAAAGCTAATATGACATTGCTCAGATTTGAACAAATCATGGTTTCTGGGTGCCTGTAGAGAGACAGGAGTAGAGCAGAAAAAGATTGTCAGGTCAAGGAAAATGACAGAGGGAAGCAAGAGTATGGAGTTGGAGATTCACTGTGACTTGACTGTTTTTCCTGCATGTGACCTTTGTGTGTATGTGTCTGCATGCTTCTATTTGAGTGGATGACTGAGCTGAAAAAAGAGAAAAAAAATATATATATATATTCCTAGACATGATGGCTGCTGTGCTTCTCTCAAACAATCTACTCAGAAGGAGGCATGAGATAGGGGATGCACACTGGATTTCAAGTCAGCACGACCAGGTCCGAGGTCTATCTTTTCCATGCACGAGCTGGAGCACCTCTATCAAGATCCTTCCACTCTCCAGACCTCAGATGCTTTCTTGGAGAGGAGGGAAAAGACAGTCTTTCTCACAAAATTATGACAGAAAAACAGAGAGTGGGTACAACTGCACAAACGCAATGAGTAATGATTATTACACTCTAGTTATTAGACTCCATCGACCTGATACAGCCAAAGATAACATTACCTAGATGTTCTTTGAATGCAGACTAGAGCTTAAACAGTGCCCTTCCATCTGCTTTCTAATTTATGGTCAGAGGTAGGATTGCTCATGGTGATAGAATATAAAACTGTGGAATGGCTCAGCCTTGAAATCTTATCTGAGAGTCCCAGGGGCTTGTCTCTCGGGTCCTCCCTACTTCTTGCCAGATACACGGTAGATGGAACAGCAAGTTCAGATCCGACTTTCCCTTCAACTTTTTTTCTTAGGCACTTGGTCCTCCACTGCAAATGCCTAGAGGAAGATTTATCAGAGAACTGAGAAATTCTTTTCGTGTCTTAAGAAAGTTTTTTGTTGTTGTTGTTAGAGGGGGTACTTTATAGGCCAACATGAAATCCAAAAAAGGGATAAGAAAAAAAAGTCCTTTTATGAAAGCTATCCATCAAATGTCAAGGATAATAATCAATTTTCTGTCACAATGAACTGATAAAAGCTTTCAGTAATAATGTCATGGAGGGTGGGGGGATTTGTGTTGGAACTCGAAACGCATAGCCCTGATATCAAACGAATTCATAAAAGCTCAGTGCCGCTGTAGCCCTTGGAGGCATGACAAAATACAATTTCTCATCCACAGGATATGGAATAATTCCTCTTTTTTATTTTTATACTGAGAGAAGCAAAAGGAGATCTGAATTTAAAAAAAAATATTACACAATCCTGCTTTTGCAGGTGAACATTAGTGATCATTTTGGCCGCTGATATCAGAAAACGTTCTGGTGATTTCTCTCACATCATGCAAATGGCTGCATAATGCCTGCTCCTCTTGGAATGTAAAATCAAATCAGCATTCTAATGCTACAAGCCGGTGATGAGCTTGGGAATAAATATGCAGGAGCGCATAAAAAAAATCAAGGCAATCAAGAGGAGCCAGCGTCCTCGCTCGGACTATAAATCTTTGTCTATTTCAATCGTAGGGCTGGCCGAATCAGTGTAAAATTCCAGCGGGGATGTCATCAATTTCTGTTAACCTCTCTATTCCTCTTTGCGTTGGCTCTGGGGTGATGGATTGGTTTTGTCACTTCTGTTCCGTTCACAGTATGTTAACATGGAAGGGTGCAAGCAGGTTATGAGGAAAGGTTATTGCTTCCCAGGCTTGACCCTCACTTACTCTCTTCTGTGGGATCATGAGTACCTTTCCGTTTGGGGAACATGGTGTCTCCTTTTGGTTCCTGGAGGCTCAGCTCAAAGACCACACATTGGCTGATCCAGTGTTGAATCGCCCGTCACCCTTTTGAAGTGAAGACAGGCCTATCAATTCAGCTTCTGGAGGAGGAGCTGGTGGTGTGTTAAGACAGAGGAAGAAAAGATTAGGAGCCCGGGCTCCATGAGGAACTCAGACTCCAAGTTACTACATGGCCCAATGCATAGCTGCGTCTCTTCTGGTGTCACTTTTCAAACTGTGCCTGGCTTTTTCCAGCCATAACTCTATAGTTCTTTCCAACAATTCTAATGGGGTATTAAGGTCTCTGTTTCCCCCAGAGGTGCATTTTAATAAACTAAAGGCTTGGCCTGCACAGAATGTGTGAACATAGGGCAATAAGCCATCCAGTTGACTTCTTATTCTCATGGCACACACAGGCGATCACTTCAAGATGGCAAGATTGGTTGCTTTCAATGTTGTTGTGGCTGTTATTAACACCTCACTTATAACGGCACTAGCCACTATGGTAGTCGCTAGCCACCTGAGGCTATTTAAATTTTAAATTCATTAAAATTAAATGAAGTTTGAAAGTCAGTTCTTTTGGTTCTTAAAAGTTTTTAATTTCAACTTAAATTATAAATACTGTATTATTAGTTTCAGGGGTACAATTTCGTGATTCATCAGTTCCATACAAGACCCAGTGCTCATCACATCAAGTGCCCTCCTTAATGCCTGTCACCCAGTTACCCCATCCCTCCTTCCACATCCCCTCCAGCCACCCTCAGTTTGTTTCCTAGAGTTAAGAGTCTCTTATGCTGGCCACATTTTAAGTGCTTACTAGTCACCTGTGACTCACAGTTACTATATTGAACAACACAGACATTGAACATTTCCATCATCATAGAAAATTCTATAGGACAGAATTGGCTTAGATTGCATTTATCTAAATGGATCTGTGCCTTTCAAACTATTCACCAAGGGAAGTTAGGTACTTATTTCAATAAGGTTGCCATTGTTGAAACACAGAAGCTTAGTTATACGGCTATTAATCAAAGCTGAGGTATGTTCATAAGGTAATGGCTCACTTGGAAATTGACTCTAAAGGAATTCCAAAGATGTTTCAAGCTTGTTTAGAGTGAAGGCAAAATTATTGAAATAAGTTTAATGGAAAGAGCCTATGGGCATGTGCTTCAGACGTATCTGAATTCCAGACACAAATCTGACACTTCCTAATGTCGAAAACTTGGAAATTTTATGTAACCTCCCCAAAGCTCAGTTTTCGTATGTGTAGTATCATATATACTTCATAAGTTTTTTCTGATGTTTAAATGAGATAATATTGCAAAAAAGTTTAGGAATGCTGCAACAAACAGAGAAGGAGATTAAAATATATTTTTCATATGATCTTAAAAATTCTACACAACTGATCTTCAAATAGGATTACAAAGCAGTGTATAATAGGGAAAGGTGTAATGTTAACTTCTCTTCACTGGAACATGCAGTGAAGCACTAACTATCCCCTGTGGGGTAGTGCCAGTTGTTTATTTAATTTAAGGTGGGCTGGGACAGACAGGTCACCACCTGGTTCACAGTTGCATCCCATCTCCTGAGCCCAGCCCTTCCTGAACTTCCAGGACCTGCAGCTGCAAGGCTAAGTTCTCCATGAAATGGCAGAGCAGCCATAGCTTAGTAGGACACACACTGGCCTGCTCTGTTCTTAATCGGAGTCAGGGCCCAAGATGCTGTCAGTGGAGTGGCACTCTGGAGGCCTGGAAACTCTGTGGCCACATCGATCAGGTTGTTTATGTCCCCAACTCCTGGTATCCTTCACTTCCAATCAGAACAGGGGTTCCTGTATGCAAAGGATATGCTTTCAAGCAACTCCCTCTTCTATTGAGGGCCCTTTGGTGTCCCACGCGGTATGATGAGACTTTGGTATATCCTGGAGAAATTAGCAACTCTAGTTGAACGATGATACTTTCTAGGGAAGTAGAATGGTGTGTTGATGAAGCATAAAACCACCCAAATGAGACCATCAACAGTGAAATCCTTGTTCTGCTCCTGACCAGTCACTTGACCTTGAGCAAGTTAATCAGCCTCTAAGGATTCTGGTTTCCTTATCTATAACATGGGGATCTTGGTACATACCTCACAAATTTGTTTTAAGATTTAAATCCAATAAATTCTGTAATGTGTGTAATACAGTACTTAATGGGGCTTGATCAATAGCACCTATTAATATTTTTTGGTAACTGATGCTTTTATAATACACTAATACAGTGTTCTTCCACATGCAAAATTTCACTTGGCCCTGCCTGTTGGAGTTAGAAGTGGTACTGAGATTCCAACACCCATTTTATTGATGAGAAAACTGTGTTTCAGGAAGGTCAAATGAACTATCCTAACTGACCACAAAGCCAGGAGGCTACACTGTTTGGTTATTTCAAACTGACAGCATTTAGATAAAGAATTGTTCTAAGTAAATTAATCCTCAAAGGGAATATTTGACATATATGCTGAAATAAGAACATTGTTTCTGGGACCAAATTAATAAGAAAATAATCTGGTCAGAACTCCACTTTGAGCTATGGGTGTACATGTGATTGTGTAACGATATTTAGGGATTTAGAGTAAGTTGGTCTTGAGGTTGTGGTAGTGAGAATATAGGAAAAATTAGGCAGTGGGACTAAGAGAAGTGAGAGGCATTGATCCAAGTGCCTGCTGAATTGCGAATTCCATGAGCACAAGGGTGGACCTGTTCTTGCTATCTCAAAAATAGTGTACAATGCTTGGTATTCCACAAGATTTTGTGATCAATGGGTAGAAGAATAAATGAGAGACTGAGTAGGGAAGTGAATGAATGAATGAAACCACATCCTAACTAGTTCGGTCGTTCTCTGTAGAATCACTCATAGAGTCTTTGAAAAGATCCAATGCTTAGACACCATCCAGATCAATAAATCTCAATCTCTGAGCATGGGGCTTGAGCAAGACTATTTTTAATAGTGCTCCAGGTGAGTCTAATGTTCAGCAATATGTGAGAACTACTGATCTAGTCTTATCCACTAATTATCCTGAAGTGAAAATTGAGGATCCACTAATAGAAAGGACTCATCCAAGAATTTTACACAAATCAGTGGTGTTTCTGAAGCTAGGGGCTGTTGGCTTGATTATGTGTATGTGAGCTTTTTTTTTTTTTTAAGGTCTTTCTTTCTTTCTTTCTTTCAAGGCTTTCAATGATTTCTTTCATCTTCAGGCTGGGTTACCTTCTACTCTTGGCTTCCTAAGAGTCCTCCTGGCTTCCCAAAGTCCCTGAGTTACAATGTATTATTCTTGTGAATCTCCCCACTTACAACCTCAGTTATATGGTGTGCTCTTCAAGGGCAGAAAGGATGTCTCTTTTAGCTACTTGTCTCTAGGGCTTGACACATGGGCTCAATTAATAGATAATGAATAAATGTGGGCCAGTTGCTTTACATACATAAAAGTGATTTGTATATACATATACATATCTGTGTGAGTGTATATCATTTGTGTAGGGCTTATTTAAAAATTTATCATTTTGAATGTACATATGATTAAATGTAAATGAGATAATTTAATTTAATTTGACAGAATTTATTGAGCACCTATTATATTTGTAAATACAGGAGATTAATGATGAGTAGGACACAGTCTCTGACCTCACCAGAGCTCACAGGCTAGTGGGTCAGGCTCACTCACTAATTATAACATAGTTCATTCTTCAGAGTGTGTTAATAGTGGTGGCAGACCAAAAAACAACATGCTGTGGGAGCAAAAATGAGCTAAAAGCATGTGGTAAATGAAACATTAATCTAGTGGCTCTTAAACTTGTTTTGGAGGGCCTCCTTGAAAAATTGATAAAAACTGCTACGAATGCTTCCGAAAACATGTACAAGGCACACCACTTGCAGACCCACTGAGGATTACCCATGGACACTAGACCACCACTGATGCACCTTATCAGGTATTTGGCCCTGGTCACTACCTCAACATGGTTCAATGCCATGAAACTTTACATTTATGTGCCATTTACTCCATATGAGTTAACTGACATTAAATACATTTCTAGGCTTCTTATAAGGGATGGGAAGACCAAGAGGGAGGTTCATATACTGCAGAGACCAGGATTTACATATCCCAGTGAATTTGCTGTAGATATGGCTGTGGCTTGACACATGATCTGAAGAAGAAAACCCGGAACATTGCTGGCCAGATCAGAGTTCAGCTGCTGCACTGACCATTGAAAGCCACACATTCCATTCCTTGTGGTATACAGTATCACTTTTTGTGTTGGGTTCTACATGTAAAGAGACTCCCCAGTAATCTGAAACATAGACTCCTTGTCTCCTTGGTTGAAGCAATTCATGGGATATTTCTATTTAATAATTTTATCCCTGATATTATTTAATATGGTAATTTTTAAATTTGGGAGTCTCACTTTACACTCTTAAAAATCATTAAGAACACAAATGGCTTTGCTCATGTGGATTATAGCTAATAGTATTGCAATATTAGAAATTAAAACAAACATCTAGGATAACTATTTATTAATTCATTTAAAAATAATAATAAATCCATTTAATAATAGAAATGAGATGTTCGTAATAAAACATAACGGGGTTTCAACCAAAAATATCACCCAGCAGAATGACATTATTTTATATTCCTGTAAATCTTCTAGATGTCTAGCTTAATAGAGGACAGCTGGATTCTCATGTCTCATCTTGTGACAGGTAATTTTGATTGAAGTATATGAAGAAAATCTAGCTTCACATATTTGTGAGGAGTATTTGAATAGTTTTTCTGATAACTTAGGATCTTCTTCTTTGATATTACTCCAAAATTCAACAAATGATGTGTTCTTAAAGAGTTAGCTGTAATGTGAAATCTGAAATCATATCAATGAGCTTTTTATGCCGTTATATTAAAATCTATTGATCTGTGTCAAATTTTAAATGTAATCAATGATAGATTTCATAAATGACTTAGAAACATCATATATCTGTCATTGGGGAAATACTGGTTCACTGAGCCTTGCAAATCTTCCAAATATTGAACATTCATTTATGCATTGGCAAAAAATCACCTTCATTGATATCACCACTAAGGTCATTAGTAAAGTCTTTGATATTGGAAAGGGATCAGGCTCATGATAATACCTGTAAGTTTTCCAAAGTTCTAATTTTATTTTTTTATTTAAGAGAGACAACAGGTGGGGGGAAGTGCAGAAGGAGGGGGAGAGAGAGAATCTCAAGCCGACTCCCCACTGAGTTTGGAGCATGAAGCCTGATGCAGGACTCCGTCTTACAACTCTGAGAACATGGCCTAAGCTGTCATCAAGAGTCAGACACTTAACTAGCTGAGCCACCCAGGTGCCCCCAAAATCCAAAGTTCTAATTTTAAATTGAAAGCTCTAATTTTATTATTGGCAACAAATACAATAGGTTGTTTTTATTCAGGTAAAAACTTCAAACTCATTTTGTTCAATTCCAAAAAAAAAAAAAAAAAAAAATGTCTCCATCAAGCCCTAAGATCTGAATAATCATGGTTTGTAACTTGCTGCTTCAAGTAAAAGTAGTATTTCACGAAGAAAAGATTGGTTTAGTTCACAACTTAGTTACACAAGTGCCTTTCCTTGAGATAGCCTTCATGTTTCAGTGTGTAACAGAAGTGCTTTCTGCATACCCCCCATTTCATCAGTCAGAATATTATTAAAGGCTTTGTGCTGATAGGATCATGGCCCCTCAGAATGTCCACATTCTAATCCTCAGAGGCTGTGCATGTTTTCACGAGCTTTACATGACAAAAGGAGTTTTGCAGATGTGATTAAGTTAAGGATCTTGAGATGGAGGATTATCCTGGATATTTTTGGTTGGCCTAAACATATCAGTCCCTAAGTGGAGAACTTTTCCTGGCTGTAGGCAGAGAGGGAGATGTGGCTATGAAAGATAAACATAGAGAGATGTAGTGCAGCTGACTTTGACCGTGGAGGAAGGCGGCCATGGGCCAAGGAATGCAGGCAGCCTCTAAAGCTGGGGAAAACCAGGAAATGTATTCTTCTCTGCACCTGCCAGGCAGGGAGACATCCCTGCTGACATCTTGATTAAAATCATGTGGTGGGATCCACATTAGATTTCTGACCTATAGAATTAGAATATAAATAAATTTGTGTAGCTTTCAAGCCACTGTGGCAATTTGTATAGCAGCACTAGAAAACTAATAAGCTCTTGCACTTCTAGGTCAGGACACACTAGTAATTGTTATAGTTTCTTGAAGGATATTCTTAAATAAACCTGGAAACAGAATAGAGACTACTAAAGCTGTTTGATGCCACTGCCTTTATTGATGCTGAGGTGCCAGGAGTGTTACCCACTGTTGCTTTGCATCATCAATGCAAACGCCGATATAGTAAAAAACAAAACAAAGCAAAAAACCCCAACAACTACAACCCCCCCAAAACAAAAACAAAACAAAAGCAAAGAACATCTTGGTACTACTTCAAAAACAGTCCTGACACCCCAGACCCACTGAAAGAGTTTCAAGCATTCCCCAGGATCTGCAGACCACATGTTAGAATCACTAATCTCAGTTTACAATCATTTTTCAAAGCATCCTGGAAATTTTTATCTGCCCACCCCCGTGTTCAATTTATAAACATTCCAAGAATTAAGTTAGACAGCTATGGGTTTCAATGAGCAAAAAAGAGATATAAGTTTGGAGATCTTAAGTCTCACTTTTTGAGATTTTTTTTTCCATAAAGGGCAACTATAAGGGCAACTAAATTTTCAATGCAACTGTGGATTTTAATACGTCAATAACCTTCTGTACATAAGCATTTTCAGTGATTTAATTTTGATTTCTCTAGACCTATTACACCCCAGGATTTATCAATTTAAGTGAAATGGCAACATAAATACACACATCCTTCCATTTTGATACATATTTTCATCCATTTTGATCAAGTCACTCCCTTGCTTTCTTTTTCAGAAAACACATGGATAAAAGTTTCCCATGTGGGCAAACTTCTTTAGGGAATAAATTCCAACCATCCAAATTGGAACACTTGGAGCTAAAAATGTGCACTGTGGGCTTTCAGAACCCGAAGGTGTGCATTTAAAATGTTTTAAAGTGCTTTCATTAAGAGACGTGTTCTTTTTGATTGATTGATTTTCCAAAAAAAATAAAAAAAAAAGAAAAAGAAAAAAAAAAAGCTGTCAGTGAATGAATTCAGCGATAGTTGAAATTAAAAGCTGTAGACATGGTTGGCCTGAGGGAGCCAAACTCTCCCTGTGATGAGACCCAGGAGGGCATGTGGCATCCAACCAACCTAACTTCATTGCACAGAACTGGGCAGAACATATAGACCCTACCTGTAGTCTGATTTCTGAAGGAAAGACCATATGATTTAGTGGAAGAAGAGATTAGAGGGGGAAAAAAGCACTTAGTTTGAGATTCACATTTAGGAGAATTATGACTTTGGTTCATATACCAATTCTCTCTGAATCGTGGCTGCCCTCCATGCGTGCAACGCGGAACAATTTAATTAGCCACTCAGTGTCTTCTAAAGAGGATAGATCATGAGCACCTTGTTGTCTATAGACTCTTAGGAAGATGTGGATATAGCACTATCAAGACAGAGGCAGAGAAAAGGCTGGAAATTTCTTCACAAAAGCAGGTGGGCCAATTGGGATTCTCAAGGAGAAGATACCAGCAGAAGGAAACGGGAACTATCAAAGCTGAGTAATGAGGGAAGGGTAGGGAAATGAATCCTTTTGATGATGTAGCAGAGAAGAGGGGATTTTGTCAAGTGGACATGTTTGATGGGATTTTTAAAGTGTATTGTTGGGTATGAAAGCTTTAGCAAAATCTGCAGTTCTCATTATACCTTTGGTGCAAATGGATTCGTTCTGGGGAACAGGAATGGCTATTTTAGTCCTGCTTCAAAATCGGCATGCACAACCCAGGAACAGCTGAAATCTGAGTGACACGTGGAAGGCAGCCGCAGACAACCGATAGGAAAACACTTGTTGAGGAAGGAGTAGGGTATGTGCTTTCTGAATTGGAGACAATGAAGTGCATTTGAACACAGGGAGATAATTTAAGTCTCAGAACTAGGGGCAAAGGTTGGGGGCCAGACGTAGCTTGATTCTGTGCCTAGCTACAGGCAGAGTCAGGAACAGGCCTGGCCCAGCAATTCAGAGTTCCATCATATTTGAATCCCTGACCCTACCAGCAGGGAAAAGTGGGAGAGAAAAAGTCTTTCCTCTCTCCTGGTGTAGAAATAAAACCACAAGAAAAATGATTTCATTTCTTGAGTGCTTGTTATCCACCAGGCCAGTTCCAAACACATTAGAAATCTCTTCTCTGATGGCAGTTCTGCTTTGCAGACAAGGAAAATACCAAATGGAAATTAAGCACTTTGCTTAAGACCCATAATTGTTTCTAGTCAACATTTCTCCTATGATTCCCTGACATTTGGTGATGTCCCTAAAACCCTGCCACGTGGGCGAACCATCGATGGTGGAAGATGCTCTTCAGTTTATCTGGCTGTCCTGCTACCTCTGTAGAGGTAAATCCCTATGACTACCTCAACAGCATCATTTCCGTGGAGCCCATTCTTTGCCCAAACAGAGAGGGCAGCAGGAGCAGTATTATGTAGGAACCCATAATGTAGACTCTGGGGTTTGGGTTCAAGTCCTGATTTTCATAGAATAGTGGACTATTCTTAGAATAGTGGATTCTAAGTGGATGAGACTTTCCTGATGTTCACCAAATTGCCTTCCTCTTTTTCTCCAGATAACTCAACTACATTCTCCAGCTTCCCTTGTGGTTAGGGATGGCCATATAATTGAATTTCGGCCAATGGAATGGGAGCCGAAGTGGAGAGTGCCACGTCCAGGACTAGCCCTTTCAAACCTCCTGTGCAATGCTCTTGCTCCAGTGCAATCTTGGAAGCCTAGCATTATCTTAATAAAATTTAGAGTATATTTTTGGATATCATATACTACCACCACTCTTGATAATAGCTATTATTTACTACCCACTTATTGTAAGTTGGACATTGTGCTGAGTGCTGAACATGGTTTATCTCATTTAAATTTCACCCAAACACTACAGGGTGGATAATAACACGAACCTTATCTTACAAATGAAGAAAGCCAGCCTTGCCCAGTTACAGTGAATTTCCTGGATCACACAGCTGCTATAGGTGATAGAATTTGGATTAGGAGCTAAGGCTTTCTCATTAAGTCCATCCTCTATTATTCTGTGATGCTGTCCTGTCTTCCACATGAGACCTCTTTACTACATTCTTTGTTCTGAAGACACCCTAGGAATTGTTTGATTTTACTCAGGAATAAGTATTAATTGAATTGACAGCAAGCATTTATTTATTCTTCCAAACTTATAGTGTTTGTTTCATGCCAGGCTCAGTTCTGATCCCCTGAGGAACAGGTGGGGAATCAGGTATGTGCCCCCTCACAGCATATGTAGGGCAGCATCTATCTTCCTAGCTAGTGAGAAAGTAAGTGTTGAAGTGTCCTACATAGAGTGTGGGCTATGGCCATAATTCGATGAAGATGTCACTGTGTCTATGGTTTGTATGGGTCTCTTCTAAATGAGGGTTCTGGGCTACCAGCAACAGAAGCCACAACTGGGTAGCTTAAGTCAAAGGAGATATGTATTTCGTGGGAGAGTAAAGGATAGAACCTGTAGGGGCCAGGGGATCCTGAGAAGGAACCCCATCTTTTAGGTGATTATATCATTTTCCTCAGGCTGCCTCCTTGTTTCCTTAGCCTAGGACCTCTTGTGGCTGCCCCCGTAGCAGGGAGGACTACATGCCTGAAGCTGCAGCTCTCATAATGACTAGTGAAATAGGGTTTGGGCTGGTAGATGGGAAGGGAAGGAGCATGAGTAAACTAGACAGCAAAATTTGGGATTGGTTCTGGCAACAACAGGATTTTCCAGTTTAATTCTTCTGTAGGATATAATGAAGGTTCACAGGTCTGTATTGATGTCCTGGTGGGGCGTCCCAGTAGCTAGATATGTGTAAACTTGTGGATGTTTAGGCTGGCCTTCCATTTCAGTTCAGTGTTAATGGCTTGTTTTTAAAGTGCTCAGCTGAATATTTGACATTCATTGGAATTGTCCAAGCCATGATGGGCTGCCCCTCACCCTCTGTGGACGGCAAGCATTGAAACAGGGTTGAGTGTCCCCAGCCCTGGAGGGACTGAGCTCACCCCTCTGTCTTGACTCCCGTGTCCTTCCATTGGCATCCTTGGTGTTATCCCTTGCACCTGACTAGAGAATCCACCTTCACTGGCCTGACCCTTGCCACTTGCTAAGGGTGAATGCTTGTCTCTCCCTGTGTTTTTCACCATTTCTAACTGCCTCTTCTTTACACGACTGCCAGCCACAGCCTCTGGGACCCGGTCTGCAACTCCAATCACCCCAGGGAGGGTCATGGGGAAAGGGAATGAGGTAACACAATGTGGATAAGAACTTTGGCCCAGCTTGGCCACTGATCACCGATCACTGGGCCTCTCTTATTTACGGCTGTGTCCCTGTTTCTAGAATAATGCCTACTATACCCTAAACACCGGATGCTGCATAAGTAAATGGAAGGAAGTGCATGGGATGGAGTGTGCTCAAGAGGAGTGGAAACAAAAGAAAAGTTCAGGGACAGACTCTCAGTATAGTCCTTAGGTTGACAACTTGGTAACAGCTTGAAAACAAATTAAGCCAAAGAAATACCTCCCCTGAGATGCTTCATTACTTTCCCCATCTAGGTGTGGATGCCATTAAGGCAAATTATTGCTTCTCAAATATTTTTAGCTCGATGCCCATTTCCGTCTGCATTTGCCTTAGAGGTACATGTTTTCAACTAAGTAATAGGACATACAAATTAAATGCAATTTCAAATTTAAACCTGTACAAGTGTCACTTACCAAGTCCCCCCTGATAGTCCCAGGGGGCTGCCCATAGCATTGTTGGAAAGTATATTACTGTACTTGGTTCCCATTATTTAGTCCAAGAGATTCTTATTAAAATAAAAGCCGGCAATAAGGTTAATATTTTATATACTGCACAGCCACAGTGGATGTTTGGGCCCCAACAAATAGACTTATTTCTCATAGCTTTCTTCTCCTTTATGTTATTTGCTCATTTTATTGTGAACATATTGACATATACATAGAAATGCCCACCCAGGACATTCCAAGATTAAAAGGTAGCATATACTATAAGCATTTAAAAAATTGAAAACAGTTTTAGAGGAAGGTGCCCCATTCAGGAGTCCAGAATTCTGGCTGGATGCTGAGCCCAAGAACTGGGTACCATGGCCTTAAACTTGATCTAGGCATCAGCCTTGATAGTGAGGTGAACACGGTGGGTCGTCATCCATGGAGAGTCTGGCACAGCCCTCAACCCCTGGTTCTGGTCATCAGAGACCTTAGGTTTACCTTCCATTTCACCTGGCACAACCATGGCTGGCCTCACTTGGTTGCTATAGACCATGAGCCCTTTCCTGTAGGGGACTGTGCTGACGCATATCTGACTCATATCTACTTGCCCAATGATAATGCAGTGGGTGCCATGTGGGTATCAGGCACATGGGGCATTCTTGCAATCTATGTGCATTTAAGAACTCTTGCTGACCTGGATCCTGGCTTTGCAATCGACTGGTTCTCCTCCCTCCCTTTCACCCTCATCACCCAAGAGCTCTGCCCACAGCCCCTAGGTGCTCTCCCGGCATTGTCTGTGCTTACCATTGGGCACCTATCTTATTCCTCTGCTAACCACTAAGTGCACCTGATTTTTAATCATTTGTCAAACAAACATTGCAAGAGAACTTTGGCCCTCTAAGTACATCTCTGAATGACTCACCAACACAACACGTTGCTTTAGATGAATCATTGAAATCTTCAGTTTATTTTCTCATCTGGAAAATGAAAGGACTAGATTAAGGAACAGAACATGTGGCTTTCATGTCCTTGATTTTCTATTTCTGATTCCACAAGGGTCAGGGTCTCCAAGCTACTAAAGCAAATAAGATTAAAATGGCAGTCTCCAGGGACTTCTTATCTGCCCCTTACGGTTATATAGTATAATCTTTAGATGGGGATCTTAAAGATCATAAAATGATTTCCTTGATGAGGACCTGTTTTCCTGCTAGTGTGCACATGCCCCAATCTTGGAAAGCAAAGCACTCACTGATTGAACCACTGAGGAAGTTCAAAAAATGTTGACAGGGATATCAGGAAGCCACTGGGTTCTAGGTTTACCAGGCAATGTAGCAAGAACATACTAGTTTATAAAGATGGTGGGCAAGGTGGCTGTGGAGTGGGAAGCAAGAAATCCATTCATTTATTCACTTGTTGAAAATCCTTGCTGAAAACTTGCTCTGTGCTATAGATGCTTATATTATCAAGCTCAGCCCAGGACATTTAGAAAACAGTGTAGAAAGCAAAATGCAGGCCACCACCAGCTATTGGCATATGTGGAGGAGGGTGTGAGAGGGTGATCCTTAAACTTTTTCTCTCTATGCATACAACTTTTTACACACTTTCAAAGATAGTGGACACATAGGCATTCTACTTTTCTCATTTTATGTGAATAACATAAGCAATTTTCAGTTTTTGCAATTATGATTCCACTCTATCAGAATTTAATTATTCTTTGCTCTGTGATTATTTGTATAGGTTTTCCTTATTCCTTTTGTTTTATTAAAAATAATATTCCCAAGAAAATCTCTGTGAACTTAAATTTTATTTATTTTTAGATTATTTCCTTTGAAGAGATCTCTCAAAATATTAAAATATTGGAGCCATTTTTTTCTGTTTATCTATTAGTTTTAAGCATATTGATTAATTCATCTCCATAGACTATTCCATTAACTATCTTAAGCTTTCTCAGCTCTTCTCCATCTTTCATAATTTTTTGTTAGGTACACCATCATTTGTGCTTTGTTGAGGGTTTGTTGATATGCATGCTGCCATCAGGACTTTTCCAGATGTCTGGTGGAAGTTTTTTATTTAAATGGATTCAGTCCTCACTTCCAGTAATTTTATTTAAGTTTCCTCTTTCCTGAATTATTCTTTTGACTCATTTTTGCCTCACTGGGTTTCATCATTAACTTTTTCAAAGGCACACTCCAATTCTATCTTCCTTGAAGTTTTTCATGTTTGAGAATGTTTTACATTTTTAATGCTATGCATATGGCTATGGCTAATAGTAACTAATATAAATTGTTGCTGCGTTCTGATTAATAAAGAATGTTAATAAGAGATAATAGAGAGAATGGTAATCAGGTATGGCATCATGACTAAGTTCTCAGACTTGAGAAGCAAGGACACTTGACCTTGGATCCTGGGAGTGCCACTGAACTGGTTCAGTGAATTTGGGCAAATGATCTAGTATCTCTGAGCCTTGAAGTCCTCATCTGGAAAATGGGACTGATCAGAGAGACCCTGCTTGGTAAGGAAGTTCTAGTGATCAGATGAGACAAAGCCCATGTAGTATTTAGTGTGTGGCACATAATAAACAGTTAGTAATAAAGGTAATAACTCTTAACATTTCCAAATAGATCTTCTTTTATTTATTTATTTTTTAAAAAGATTTTATTTATTTATTCATGACACAGAGAGAGAGAGAGAGAGAGAGAGAGAGAGAGAGGCAGAGACACAGGCAGAGGGAGAAGCAGACTCCATGCAGGGAGCCCGACATGGGACTCGATCTCAGGTCTCCAGGATCATACCCCGGCTGAAGGCGGCGCTAAACTGCTGAGCCACCCAGGCTGCCCTAAATCTTCTTTTAAAAAGTTATTTAGTATCAGTAGTTTGTCGATATTGTTGTTGTCATCCATTTCAAACAGTATTCTTTGATCACGTTCTATGTGCCAGTTGGTAGACTGGGTGCTGGGAATCCAACAAAAAATACCATAGATCTCTGCCTCTTGCCCCAAGGGCTCATTATTCAGAGAAGATACAATATTACATTGGTACTTTTGAGAATACAGGGTATGGGAGTCATAGTAATAGTTGTCTTTTTGTTGTTTAAGCTTTGAATTACTTGCTCTTTTCTTCCGGTGATGGAAAAAAGGAAAAATAATAGTAACATGTCCCCCTAGGGATACTCTGCATGTCTCTTTCAGCACTATGGCACTAAGATGATATGGGGGGCCTAGGAAGCAGATGAGGACTTAGAGTCAATGGTCTCACATAGAACCAAAATAACCAATTTAAAACATAAATACTTCCTTAAGAACATTTTAGCCATGATCCTGGCACAAACCCATGAAGCTTTGGGGGACACGTGGAAGCAAGTAGAAACCAGCTTGAGAAGCTTGTACACTCAACACTACATTCTGGAGTAAGTGTGCAAAGGGGTCATTTTGATACTGTGGCAGATAGGATGCTATTAATTAGGACTCTGTGGAAGCATTGAAAGGAGGGAGAGGGAAAGAGTGGCACTTCCGGGTTTCAAAATCCTGAGTTTGAGCCCCGTTGTGAGAGAAGTCATAAAAAAGATATTCAAAGAAATCACAGTGCCTAGAGGTTGTAAGTCACCTACTCAACACTTAAAATCAATCTTCAATCCCAAAATGAATTGAGGGTCTGCTGCACAGGTGAGGTGGTGTTATCATAGGTGTTCCTTCCCTCCATCTGAAAGAGCTAAGGATTAGTAGGCGAGCACCCAGGAAACTGACCATTTAGCTGAGTCCTCAGCTTCAAGAGAACAAGACTCTCAGCTCCAAGAGGAGGGCCAACATAGGGGCTTGGGGCAGGGCAGTGCTAGTGTTTAAGATTCACATAACTTCAAAGAAATTCTTGTTGACTTGCTACACGCAGCTGCCCGGGGGCCTTGGCACTATCAATAGGGTCTTCCAGCCCTAAACGCAAAGTGCAATTCTCATCCCAAGTCATTTCATTAGTTTGACAGTTCATTAGTTCAGTAGAATTCTAAAGAGGGACTCTCTTTTCCACTTGGGCTTTGAGAAATGGTACAGGTTGACCTCTTCATCTTGTTGACAGTCTTGAGAGCCTAAGTGAATGAAGCCAGTAAAAATGAAAATCATAATCTCACCTCCGTACATTACAAATAAACTTGGTACTCCACGTGGAGTTAGCAGTGTGCCTGAAATGGTCAAGTATGACCAGTATTTGCTAGATACACATTGGAAGATCTAGCTGGAATGTAACTGGCTGGCTTACACAGTCAGTGTATGAGTATGCTTCCATGATATGCTATGTCAATGACTCATTTATCCAATGGGGCATATCAGAATCAAAACATCGTTCATTCTCGGAACTGCTTCCAATGGGGAGCTGGCTCTTCCCAATTCACTCACTTGTTTACTTCTGTCAATTTCACACACTAAAAACTACTCTGCATCCATCTACTTCTCACTGTCTTGCCAGTGGCATGGTCGAAGAGGCCACCCTTATGGTCATGAGGTCAACAGTGGTGTTACCAGTCTTGTACACTCAGTTTTCTCCTCTGGGCACCTCACCCAATAATCTGTGACCCACACATATGACCTCTTAAAATCTTTCAGTAGCTTTCCCTTAGTGAGATGTAAGACCTTCTATGACCAGGCCACCTTCCACCTGTCCAGCCTTACCTCACTCCACTCCCCTCTCCTTTGCTCTCCTTCTGTTCCAGCCAACTGGCTTTCTTTCAATTCCTAGAGTTGAATGTGTCCCTGTTACCTCAGGGGTTGGCACATGGTGCTCTCTCTGCCCCAGGTGCTTGACTCATCTCCTCTTCTCCCACTTACCAAGTAAACTCCTACTCCAGCTGAGATCAGCTGGACCATTATTTCTTCAAAGCTCTCTTGACAGACTAGATGAGGTCTCAGGAGACTTTCCTAGCAAACCCTATTTTTCCTTCCAGCTCTCATCACAGTGTGTATTTGTGAATTTGTGTGATTATTTAATGAATATCTCTTTTCTCCACTGGGCAGTGAACTTCCCGATGTCTGGGATGGTGTCTGCTTTGTTCATGGTCTTGCCCCCACCCCACAGCACAGACAGTAGTTGTTCAGTGAAGGTGGGTTGAGGAAAAGGAAGAATAATTGAATTAGTCTTATATTTAAATTAAACCTTTTGCTTTTAAATCCCATGGCTTAACATCATTTTTCGAAATAATCGTAAAACAAGCTAATGTTCCATGACTATGCTATGAATGTAAACCCTGGGGTTGAACTAGAGAGACCAGGCATGATTAGCTCACTCCAAGGACCAACAGGCCAGGAAGACAGACGAAGCAGACAAATGCATCCTCTGTGGGGGAGGACAGTCACTCTTTTCCAGTAACCATGGACTCCACTAAAGCTGGTATTATGCTGTTCTATAATGATCTCTTTCTGTGTTTGTTTTCCCCATGAAGCTGATGATTCTTCAGTAGCCAGAACTCTCTGATGTTAATCTTTGTGGTCCTAAAAATTTGTGGTGGGAGGACTTGGTATACAATGAGTAGTCAATAAATATTTTACACACATGAATACAAATAAATGAATGAAAACCAAGTAATATTGAGCATCAGTTGAGGTACTCTTTTTCATTTTTCATATATTTTTAATTTAGGGAGAGGCAACAAATTGCAGAGTTGTATAGGACACTTTCAGTTGTGAGCTTGTAAACTCTCGCCTGCAATCAACAGAGTCCCATAGTTGGAATCTATCCTTCATCCCCCAATAAGAATGAGTTCAGAGACACTCTCTTTGCTGCCAGATTGTCCCCTTTAGGTGCTGTCCTTGAAACTGAGGTACTCAATGAAGCCAAATGCTTCACTGATCTACACAAAAGGCAGTTTGAAGACGTCCGGTTGGCATCCAGAGAGGGGGAGTATCCTAGGAGAGACTTGTCACATTCTTCTCTCCATTTTTAATTTCTTTTCCTTTTTTTCCCCCTTTCTTGACTGGGGTTGCTGAGAGATATGTGTTGGTGAAGGGGAAGTTATTTCTTAGAGGATTTTTCCTTTCTATCTTTTCTTTCTTTCTTTTTTTGTTTTTTGTTTTCCTAAGGACCAGGGTCAGGAAGCATCTACCCCAAGGGTAGTTGGAGGGAAGAAAAATAACAAGGCACACGAGTGTCTGGGGACCACAGCATTGCTCACATCCTCTATAATCATCAGTGCATGGCTTGGCTGTCTTGGTAATTTACATAATACCATCCTGACACCTTCACTTCAGTTATCCATCACTACCACAGTGAGTTTTCCTTCCTGGCGCATGCCTGCTTGCTCTCTCTCCCCCTTGGTCTCTCTCCCATCTCCCTTGTTTTTCTTCTTCTCTTTCTCCTCTTGCCCCTTGCATCATTATGTCTCTCTTTCCTAGTCTCTCCGTTTGTGCTTATGTTTATTGGGCCAGAAGAAAAGAAGAAGGAGGAAAAAAAGATGGATTTCACATCACTTCTTGTTCAACTCACAGACATTTGGTAAATGATGAAGCACCAAGTCAATGAAGATGGGAAAAATGCAGAAGAGAGCTCCTTTGTGTGTGTGTGTGTGTGTGTGTGTGTGTGTGTGTGTGTATGTAATAAATAGTATCACTGGGGTGGGGGGAAGGGAGTTATTTTAATGAATTTATACATGAACACTCTGGGGGAAATGAGGTCTTCAGTTTATACATTGTTTTGAACATAAATCAGTTTATACTTTGCATTGAACATAAATTTGAAAATAGAGAAAAATTGGACACTGAGTATTCAATTCATCTTTCAGTATAATTCAAAGAGTCCATAAATAAATAAATCCAAGAGTCACATGCACCTAGCAATATGATCAAGGCACTGGGATGATGATTTTTTGAGCACATTTCAGTTGGTTCTATTGATATGGTTAGGCCACGAGAAAATGGAAAAATAATCAAAGGGATCAATAGTTTTTTTTCTCCCCGCATTACGTTTTAGGGAGAAATAAATGGTTAGAAAAATTATATAAAAATACACAGAGAACCTGTTGCATGGAATACATATTTTGATCTTATTAATATACAGTGAAAGTTATTATGAAATGTTTGACAAAGATTGAAGAAAGACAAGGTCGCTGGGATGTAATATTATAAATATGTAGTTTATGCATATCTGAATTTTAAATAAGAAAATTACTGCACTGAATTGGCTCTAATGGTTTTTCATAAACTTTATTCATTTTTCTTTCCTTTTTTGATGCCTATTTCACCCCACCACTCTCCCTTATGTTTTTTCCCTCTTTTGTTTTATTCTAGAATAGACAGTACAGATAAGCAGTACAAGCTTTCAACAATTGTTTCTTGAAAGGCAGACCTGATGTTTTAGCCCTTTCTGTAAAGCTTTTTAAAAAGAAATATTGATGCTTAGACCCCCACAGAGACAAATGGAATTGAAGTTTTCAAATGCAGAGCAGCCACTGAGTTCCTATATATTCTAATACCATGCTTTCTATGTGCTCTTCTCTCTCCTCCATTTCAATTTTCCCTGTGCCCTTCTGGAATTTTCTAGAAACTTCTCGGTTGATGGAGTGGTGCTAGTAAAGAAGTTTCTGATAGTTTTTTTTTTATGAAAATGATCAGGATCCCTGGGTGGCGCAGCGGTTTGGCGCCTGCCTTTGGCCCAGGGCGCGATCCTGGAGACCCGGGATCGAATCCCACGTCGGGCTCCCGGTGCATGGAGCCTGCTTCTCCCTCTGCCGGTGTCTCTGCCTCTCTCTCTCTCTGTGAGACTATCATAAATAAATAAAAATTAAAAAAAAAAGAAAATGATCAATCATTAACATCAATCATCCTCATTCATAGAGACTTGTGGCTACCTGCACCAGGTATTGTGTTAAGAATTTCACTTACATTATCTTGCATATCTTCACAGTTCTATCTGGTAGGAACTATTACTTCCTTCATTACACAAATGGATAACTTAAGGGGGGAGGGCAGACAGTGAGATGTTCAAGTTCACTCAGCCAGGAAGATGCAGATTAAGTATTATAAATGGGAGAAAATAGAAAGACAAAGCACCTTGTAGGCATCAACAAATGATGGCTGTTTGAAATAATCATCCCTATTTTAGTGTCTCATAGCAAGACCCCAAGGATTAACAAACAAAACTGGGAAATGGAAAGCACCAAGGAGTAAGTTTACCTGCGGTCGGTGGATGGACCAGCTCAGAAGCTTCTTGAGGTCATGATGAATTTACTTTCTTTGTGTAACATCAATCAGGAACCACGTTTAATAACTTTACCGGAATTCAGCAGACATTTGCTAAAGTGAGTCCCATCCTAATTGCAGAGTCCTACTGATGGTCAGGTCAGCATCGTCAAGTGATGCTCAGCCCACCAGCTCTTGCATATCTCTGTGTATAAATATCCTTGTTTCTTCCTGTTACCTTTTTTTTTTATATAATGATGATGGAAAAGGGCCCACCCACTTCTGTTTCTCACTAGCCAACTTGGCAAGTTCTGGTGAGAGGCAAACCAGAGATTGTGGCATAAATTGTAGCCACCTTGGTGTATTGAACTCAGATGCTTATTCCTCTGGACAGGACCCCTCTACAAGCAGAGACTGTGTTTCAGTCCACTTAGCATCACCCTACTGAGCAGACCGCCTTCACAAAGGATGTATTCAGACTATAAAATGATACTGGCCAAGGGAAGCAATGGAGCCTGTTTTTTACAACCATGTAGCTCAGGATCTAGCAGACCTTGACACATGGGGAAATGTAATTACTGTGCAACCCATGGATAAATAAGCAGAGGCATGCAATGTGTTAATATTTATAAGTGTGACCTCACTGACAGAACTTTCACTGGACAGGTCTCTCAAGAGCTCCCACTGTGTGGGTCCCCAAAGAAGGATAATATCTATACTCTCAATCCCTGCCCTGCTTCACCTTTATGCCTACACAACCAGATGACAGACATACCAAATGGAACAGAGTTTATAATGCAAGAAGGGGAAATTATGAGCCAGAAAGTCTAGGAGAACCACAGCTTAGCTGAAGGGAAGTTTTCACTGGAAGTCTTGTGTATCAACACAGTAGGATATTCCCATACCTCATCACTTCCTTTAGAAGCTTCCATTACCCTGACATCAATTCATGTCCTCTTGTTATAAACTCTTGGAGCATTTCTATTTCGCATGTCATTATGTACTTGAGAAAACTTTGTATACATGTGTCCGTTTACTTTCATTTATTTGCTCGGTAAGTACTTCTTGATTACCAACTGGATTTCAAGGTTTGGTGCTAGATATCCTGCTAGCTATGATGGGAGAGTCTCGTTATTTATTATTTGTTGCTCTGAGTAGAATGCAGAGTCCATAGGATCAAGGATCATAACTATGCCTTCGTTGTCACTCGGCATTCTCACCAGCACCTGCTACCTGGCAGGTCCTCAATAAACATTTTGCTGAAGGAGCATATGAGTGAGTGATCCAGGCTGGATGCTGGGGCTTGCAGAAGTGATTCAGAAATGGCCTTTGTCTTGCCCTGTAGGGGCTCACACTCTATGAAGTAGCACTTCTACCTGAACCACAGCATACAGGACTACAGCAACTTACCAAGTGTCACTGTAGAGATATGCCATCAATATGCAACTGCTGGTGTTGGCAAACGCTTCCCCTTAGTGCTAATGAGCCCCTGGGAGTCAGGGATCATGTCAAACTCATCTCTGAATTCCCTACAGCACCTTCCACGGGGCACTGCCCCAGTAGGCACCTTATAAGTGCTGGTGAATTTGACATTTGAATGGAGTCTTCCAGTCCACTCCAAGTCAGAACCCCCAGGGCTGAATGTAACAATGTTGACCAAAGATAGCAACGAGATAATAGAGTAAGAGTGGAGTTGCCATGTATTGGTTCTTACTCTATACCAGGCACAAGCTAAACATTGTTCAGACATGTCATTTTATCCTGACAGTGTGCTAAGGGGCTACATTCTCGTGTCTTCATTTTATAGGATCTGACACTTGCCTGGGTTAAGGCATGTTTGCTGGGGTTACACAGCTGGGCAGGGGCAGACTCAGGATCCTGAACCCCGTCAGATTATTTTCAGAGTGTATGATCTGAACCAAGCAAAATAGTTGATCCTCCACACAAATGCCGACAGATGCTTACACCAGGGGGTGATCTTCTGTCGTCCAGTTGCCTTTTCAAGCAATCCAAGCCTCAATACTTGTAAGGGTTTCAATGCTTGTCCCATATCTTCATCTCTATATGTTATGTGGGTAGTGCTTTTAAAAATTCCTTTACTTGCACAATTATTTGGCATTTTCTATAAAACTCTCAGCTCCCTGCTGGAATGTTCATGATCTAATTGTGCACTGAATATGTCATTTTTTTTTTCATTCCTAATAAAGCTACAAAGCTGGGAAGAATCTGCCTGGAATTTACACGCAGCAAAGAATTCTCATCAAACAGGTAATATTGTGCTTCTGTCAGTGAGAGTTGTACAGGATTCTATTAGCACTTAATTAAACAACATCAATAGAAATGCCCCCCACCCCACTCTGCAATATACACACCAAAAAGAAAGAAAGAAAGAAAGAAAGAAAGAAAGAAAAACAGAAAGAAGGAAAGAATACCAAAATCATATGAGCATTTGTGGCAGGTGCCTTCTGTTTCCATATGGTTAGGTTTGGAATCGTTTTTCAAACCTACAATCTGCAAATCCAGAAAAATTGGCGGCCCCTAGACTCTCCCAGTGGCTTTTGTTGTTGTTGTTCTTATATCTGAAGTTATGAAGTTACTTGATTAAGATTGGAGTTTATGCTATAAATTGAATTAAGGCACAAGTATATACAGTTCATTTTGTCTTTTAGCACTGCCTCATTCCTACTTTCTCCTGTGATAAAGAAAACCATTAGCTCCTGTCAGAACCGCAAGGAAGGAGATCATTTTTATTGAAATAAGAAGGAAATGATAGTGTCAGGCACTGAGTCCGAGAGATAAAATATTACATCTAATAAACATGCTACATATGGGATTCGACAAGGGGTCCTTGAGTTACGGAACAACAGAAGCTTCAGAAAAACAATAACATTAATATTGAAAAATAATGGCTAGCACTTCCATATTGGAGAAACGTGCATTTTAATGAACAGGAGGGAAATTCAGGAACCTCTGAGAAAGCATCTTAATGATATCTAGCATGTGGAAAGATTGTCGTGGCTGAACCAATGGGATTGGCAAGCATGGATGTCCGACATAATTGTGAATCCAGGAAAACACAGGAGACTTTGCTGAGAGGCAGATGGTATTTAAAATACCACAGAGTAGCAAACTGAGGCATAGATAGGAGAGTGCAGGTTAGGATGGGTAAAAAGAGGGATTCCTGGGTGGCGCAGTGGTTTAGCGCCTGCCCTTTGGCCCAGGGTGCGATCCTGGAGACCCGGGATCCAATCCCACGTCGGGCTCTGGTACATGGAGCCTGCTTCTCCCTCTGCCTGTGTCTCTGCCTCTCTCTCTCTCTCTCTCTCTCTCTCTCTCTCTGTGTGTGTGTGTGACTATCATGGATAAATAAAAAAATTAAAAAAAAAAAAAAAGGATGGGTAAGAAGATTCAAAGGAACAGATCCGTGGTGGCTGTCTGGTGTGCACATGGTAAGATGTCTGGGTCTACACTCAGTGGCACAAGATGGTGTGTAATGAGTGACATCTGCTTTAGGGATGGTCTGAAGGTAGAGGGTGGAAGGCCAGGAGCATGGCCACCATCATGGGCCCAAGTCAGTTCCCAACTTCCCCAGGGGCATGGGGCACTGTGAACATGTGTTAGGTGGGGGGGGGGGGGGTACTGACTTGGGCCCATGATGGTGGCCATGCTCCTGGCCCTTCACCCTCCACTTCAGGCCATACCTACTCAATGGGCCAGGGCTGCTGTTGAACATCCTGCAGTGCCCAGCATCAACAAAGAATTATCTGGCCCCGAATATTAATAGTGTCATGGTTGACAAAAATCCACTTTTTCCATTTCCCAATCAGGAGAGTCCCATCTACTTAGAACTGATTACACCACCCCCGCTCCAGCCCTATCCAGTGTGCTTGTGAGCACACTTTCCCTAGACAGTCTCTTATCCTTCATACTCAGCTTCTGGGACAAGACAGCATGGCCCAATTGAGACCATCTTGTTTCCTCCCAGGATCTAGCTCTTCAACTGGCTCGCCAAGAATTTTTAAAAAGGAGATCCATGATTATTATTCACAATGTCAAACACTGAAGCAGTCCATGAACACTGGCAACAGCCACCCCTCATTGAGTGTCTGTGTGTGTTAGGCCCAGAGGACAACACTTCTTCCCGGATTATCTTTGGTTAAGCAGACAGACCTGCTATGCAGGTATCATCATCCCCAAATCACAGTGGAGACATTTACAGAAAGGTGTAGAGCTAGTAAACCACATGGCGGGATTCAATATAATTCTCTCTGGTCCCAAAGCTTGATCTGTTCTGAGTTAACTCGGAGGTTCTCAGCCTTGGTAGTAACAGTACATGGAGCTGTGTAGTATTTTGCTGGGGGTGGTGATGGTGCTGTTTCATGCACAGTAGGATGTTCCCTGGCCCCTACCCACCAGGTATCAGTGGCCCTCCTGCCTCATCATGACAACTAAAATTATCTCCCACCAGAAATGTCTTGGCATTGCCAAATATCTCCTGGGGGCTGGGGGTTACAATCGCCTCCAGTGTGTTTTAGGATTTCAGCCCTGAACACTAGAGATACTCTAGGGATAGTAAATGGCTGACTGGTCACTATAAAATTACTCAGCATTAAAGACAAAAAAACTTTCATCACGGACTTAGTCATTCCCTGTTGTTCAAAATATATCTGTTTTATCTCTAACATGCAAAGACTTGAGGCTTTTTGCCATTGATTACTTGTTACCAAGAAAACATTGGGAAAATCCCACATGTGTCAGAGTCAGGCCTTTGTCCTGACTTGGCCTGAGTTATAATTACTTGCCAGTCTTCAGGGCATGATTGCATTTGAGTACAGAAACCACAGCTAAACTTCACCATTTACTGAGCAGCCACTACATGACTAGCTCTGTGCTTCCCTTGCTTTGTCAGTGACCCGGACGTGTGGATATCCTCAGCCACGTTTTGTTGGAGTGAAGTCTGGCCAGAAGTTAAGGAACTGGCTCCTGCTTGTACCTCCTGCAAGAGAAGAGGACTTACACTCCAAAGCCCAGGGTTGCTTTGTCCACACTCTTCTACCTCCAACCTCCTGATGCCCATGTGTATGTACCTGTAGATTTTGCCTGATTCTCTCTGATTAAAGAATACAATTTTGACCATTTTTGAAACTAAGTGATGGACTAATGTGGAATTTTACCCTTTCCTCTCCACTTTTAGGTATATTTGAAGAGTTCTGTAAGAAAACATTTTGAGAATTCTCCTTTCCACCTACTTATAGAAAATAAAACCATGCATCTCGTGCTTGATTTGAATCTAAGTGCCTGAGTACTGTTTTCCACTTGCCTGAGATTTATTTTGAATTCCCACTGGTAATTTTTCTTTTCTTTTCTTTTCTTTCTTTTCTTTTCTTTTCTTTTCTTTTCTTTTCTTTTCTTTTCTTTTCTTTCTTTTCTTTTTTTTCTTTCTTTTTTCCTTTCCTTTCCTTTCCTTTCCTTTCCTTTCCTTTCCTTTCCTTTCCTTTCCTTTCCTTTCCTTTCCTTTCCTTTCCTTTCCTTTCCTTTCTTTTCCTTTTCTTTCTTTTCTTCTTTCTTTCTTTCTTTCTTTCTTTCTTTCTTTCTTTCTTTCTTTCTTTTCTTCTTTCTTTCTTCTCTTTCTTTCTTTTTCTTCTTTCTTTTTCTTTCTTTCCCTTTTTCCCTCTCTCCCTCCTTTCCTTCCTTCCTACCTTCTTTTCTATCTATCTTTCTTCCTTTTCTTTCTTTTTCTTTTCTGGAAAAGGTTGAGTCTTGGAGGAAACCTTGATGCTAGATGACTCAATCAGCCATAAACCTCTTGAAAGTGGAAATCTTCTCTAACCTTGGCCTTTCCTGGCCTTTGTCCTTTGTCTTCCCTCATCCAAGTGCAGCCACTTGGCACCTACTGCCCAAGGTTCCCCTTCCTCACTCTTGATGGCCGAGTGGTCCATGGCACTGGGGTGCAAGACAACATAACCAAGAAAATATTTCATTGTGTAAGGTCATAGTGAGCTAGTTTGACTCATCATGGAAAAAGGAAAGATTTCAAAGGAGACTCACAGACATGTTGCCTCACACTCTTCTCATCTGCTCATTGTGTAAACTCTGAGAAAAAGAGAAAAATGGAGGAATAGGGGAGAGGCAGACATTGGTCCCTGAATATTTCACATGTGTGTTTCTGTCCAATGACAGTTTAGACCTATCCACAGAGAAGAGGTAAAGGAATGAGTACTGTGACCTCTTTGGATAACTGGACCAAGATATTGCCCACTTGTCCCCATAGAAATGAAAACAGGAGCATGGGCTTGGGATATTATATGCAAGTTCTGCTGTTAATCACATAAACATAGTCTTCATCACCACTAGGGGCTAAAAAAATAGACATTTTGACTATAAACAGCATCTTTCTAACCTGACAGTTATTTGGAAGATTAAAAAGCAGTTTATTTTAAGTTGCCTTGAAAGACAGCTCTCCTTCTTCCTGTTTCCACCCCAAGAACTTGTCCTGCCCTCATCAGTGAAAACTCACCATCTCTAGGATACCTTGATCCACAATCCTATTGAGAAGTGTAGCTCTTAAACACTCTGTCCTGTTAGGTTCTCTGCCAGACTCCAAATGTGATCTTATCATCAGTGAATCTGAGGTTCTCTAGGGTAGGGCATTATGTTAGTCCATTAGGGCTGCTACTACAGAGAGCCACAGATTGGGTGGCTTAGAAGTAACGGAAATGGATTTTTCACAGTTCTGGGGACTGGGATATCAGAGATCAGGGGATCAGCATGGTTGGGTTCTGTGAAGCCCTCTTCCAGGTTACAGACTACTTACCTTTCTCTATTCTCACGTGGTGGAAAGATGGCCAGGAGCTCTCTGGTATCTCTTTCATAAGGGCACTAATCCCATTCATGAGAGCTCTACCCTCATGACCTAATCACCTCCCAAAGGGCTCACCAACAAATCCCATCACACTGGGGATTAGGATGTCAGCATATGAAAATTAAGGGGGGGTGGCACAGACATTTAGTTTTTTTGCAGACGTATTCTGGGGGAGCTCTCTAAATCATATTTTCCATGTATTATTTCAAACCTATCCCTGTTCCTATGTATCCAATGCCATGTTACACACTGCAGGAACAAAAAGAACTCCTTCCATGATGACAAGTGCTAGCCATGATTGCAGTAATGACTCAAAAGCCTAGGGACCCACAGTGGGAGGGGTGACTGGGGAGGCTGCAAGAAGCATGAGAAGGTAGAGCATGGTGCTGTCAACAGCTAAAGGCAGGGGTAGAACAAGAGGGCCCAGAAATGATCTTACAAAGCTCAGTGAGGTCTTTAGGTGAGAATGAGTGGAGGGGTGGAGACAGAGGAGAAGGAGGACTCTAGGTGGAAGAGTGACAAGGAAAGGTGGAATGAGAGGCAGGTCAGGGACCAGGACTAGCAGTGAGTTTTAAACAGTAAATGGGGAGATATGGAGAGGGACAACTGGAACAGAAGCTGGAAGAGGCTCAGGCCCTTCCCAAAGCCCAAACCCTCAATGGCTATTGGAAGCCACTGAACAGACAAACTCAGAAAGAAAAGTCCTTATTGGGTGTGGTCTTTGTTTTTGATAGCTTTAAAATCTAATGGACATGCAAACTACACTTTTCTAAGTGTAAAATGTGATAAATTTGGGCATCCTCCATTAAGCCATCATCATAATCAACATATCCACACCATAACTCTCCAAAAAATCCTCCCTCCCACATTCCACTGGGTTCCACCTCCTGGTGAGTACAGGTGTACTTTCTAGCACCAAACCAGTTTACTCTTCTGTATTTGTCTTCCTCCACTTGCCATATTTATTTCAAGATTCGTCTATGGTGTTGAATGTATCAGTAGTTCATCTATTTGCATTTCTGAGTAGGAATCCATTTGTATGGAGGTACCAAGTGTTTTTCTATTCACTGACTGATGGACATTGGAGTTGTTTCCAGATTTTAACCATGATAAATAAAGCTGCTAAAAACACCATTCAAGTTTCTTTATCTGGGTACATTTTTCTTTCTCTTGGGTAAATATAAGTCTGAGTCCTATGATAGGTATATATTTTACCTTTAAAGAAACTGCCCAACTATTTTCCAAAATGGTTGCACCATTGTATAGTCCACTGGCAATGTCTAAGATGTCCAGTTGCTCCACATTTTCTTCAATACTTGTTATGATCAGTCTTATAAATTTTAGCCACCTTGGAGGATAGAAGATTCTCTCTGGCTGTTTTTAAGATTTTCTTTCTTTATAACTGATTTTAAGCAATGTGTTTATGATGGACCTTGGTGTGGTTTTTGTCATACTCCTTGTGCTTGGGATTTGTTGAGCCTTTTGGATCTGTGGATTTATAGTTTTATCAAATTTTTTTTAATTTTAATTTTATTTTATTTATTTATGATAGTCACACACAGAGAGAGAGAGAGAGGCAGAGACATAGGCAGAGGGAGAAGCAGGCTCCATGCACTGGGAGCCCGACGTGGGATTCGATCCCAGGTCTCCAGGATCACGCCCTGGGCCAAAGGCAGGCGCTAAACCACTGCGCCACCAAGGGATCCCAGTTTTATCAAATTTGAAATTATTTGACCACTATTTTCTCAAATATTTTTCTGGGCCCATAGGATAAGCAAACTCTAAGATAGTCCCCAATGATCACTGTTTCCTGATATTTACATTCTAGTATGGTGTCTCCCCATGCTCTGCCAGGGACAGCTACAATATGGCAAATATGATGGCATGTCATTTCCAAGATTATTTAATAAAATACACTGTGAGTTCTGTTTTGCTTTCTCTGAGGCTGCCAACAACTGCTTGAGTGAACTTTCAGCAAATTCTGCCTCAGTGGAGGCTTCAGATACCTTTAGCTCAAACACAGCCTCATAAGACACCTTGGGCCTGAACCATCCACTTAAAGTATGCCTGGATACTTGACCTT